>NW_024412508.1:49259-59260 GCF_014898765.1 Herpailurus yagouaroundi
GATGATGATGATGATGATGATGATGATGATGATGATGATGATGATGATTACCCGGGAGGAGACAGAGGGGATGATCCCTTTCTGGGGGCAGCTGCATTCACTGGCCCAACTCGCATTTCCAAGGAGTGTAGATAAGGACAAGGTGGGGAGGTAATATTAGGAACCCAGCATGGAGCCCATTGTGGGGCTTGCACTCATGTCCCTGAGATGAAGAAGACCTGCGCTGAGACCAGGAGTTGGAGGCTTCACGGACTGAGCTACCCTGGCACCTGTTGGGAATCTTGTTGAGATGGCTTTTGAGGGGCAGTCCTAACTGCCAGTAATACTACGTGCCTATGGATGATGGGGGAACATGGGTGGTACAAGGGGGTACCTGGACTGTCGCTGCATTCTTAGTGGGTCTTTGATAAGAGGTGTGCCACTTTCAGATCACAGGTCATCTGTAGGAGGTGATCACAGGATCGATTAGGGCAAGGGCTTCGTTGCTGTGGTGAGAGTCAGCTGATCAGAGTGGAGTGGCGACCCCACAGCCTGAAAAGGAGGTAGCCGTGGGGTACCCGAGACCAGTAGCCCTGGCAATAGTTCAAAGGTCCGCGGTACTCAAACTTCCAGCAGGAGGTACACTCAGTGCCCTGTGTGCTGTGGCCTTCCCAATGAGGAGACAACTGGGTCAACTCTCAGCCTGTGTCACAAGCCTAGCATACGGTGGTAACGTCTGCACCAGAAACAGAATGTTTTACTTTGTGCCCAGTCTACGATGGTGGTGTACATGTTGCCATGATCTGTGCAGTCAGTGAGCGTAATTCAGCCTGTAGCAAAGGCGGCAGTCTGGGTGGTGCAGGCTTGATCCGCAGCTTGCTTTCACTCTCACCATGCGCATCTACGTGAATAACCCAGATGATTCATTTAGTGGGTTTGGTTGATTTCCCCATTTCGTGGTGCTAAAGAGGAGGTCCTTAATCTACCAGTCTGTCTTTTTTCTCTAAGTTGGAGACCAAATAGTGAGCCGTAACAAGTCTTATCGGGGAGAGATAAGGTATAGGCCAGAGCAGCAGAGCAGTAGGAGTTACCTTGAATTCACTCCACCTAACGCAGCAGCCATGTCCATTCTTGGTTCTTCATAATTTGTGCTGAGGCAAAACAGCGAGCACAGCCAGCTGCGGCCATTCGGTTTCATTGTAACCAGGTCACCGGGTAAACTGGAGATTTGGAGAGGAAACAGGAATTCGGAGAGCCCCTCTGAATCCCACTGGGCCAGTGGCTTTGCTTTAGGCAACAGACGCCCAGAATGACAACAAACACTTCTTTGTGTAAAGTAGAGGTGGGACTTGGCCGACTAAGTCCTCGAGTCGGCCATTTCAGTTTGTTACATGAAACCTGTTGGGCTTTTCCTACATTGTTAGTCTTAAAAACTGAGTTCACCCACCCCGAAAGGAGAATATCAGGCCAGAGAGTCAGGAGAGCATCCTGGAATAATAAGTCTTCAGCGTTTGCAGGAGCCCAGGGACAAGATAATTGGTGCTTTTCAAAAGGATCCACCGGGTACGTGAGGTAGGGTAGGCTTGCCCATTGCTTGCCTTATCACAGAGACTTGTAACATAACGGCGTCATTAGGATTTGTGGACCCCAGAAGCACTTATTTGTGGGTTTCCCAAATGACAGAATCCCCACTGGCAGCATATTACACTTTATATCCGATGTATACATGTATTTGTAGAGTAATCTGAAGCATACATTCAGATTAGGGCAGCGCAGTAACAGTACGTTGAATAAGCCCATGGCTGATTGTCTCACTTCCTTGATCTGTGAAGTGTGCCCCAAATGCCATCAGTGGAACAGACTCAGATGGGGGCAGTGACTTCAGTAGCTGTTTCCAAACAGAGACGTAAAAGTTTGAGTCCCTCTGTTGTCCACGGTACACCAGCATGCTGGGATGCATGCGGATGGCCTTTGGCTTCCATTGGGGGGGGTGGGGAATCCTTACTCCCGACCCTAGCCATCCTCCTCCTTAAGGTGGCTAAAGTCAGGGTACACAGGAAGAAATCAGAGGACATGAAGAGGGAGAGGGTGGCCCCACATCAGTACACAAGACATGTTTCCACTTGCTTGTGAACAGCGTAGCCAGGCTGTTGATAACTTTGCTTTCACACGTTAGCTTTCACTTCTACATGAAGGCCAGACGGATGCCAGAACTTTTAAAAAGCCTATATCATCATCTCATTTCCCAGTTTCTCTCTCCTCTAGCTTTTCTCTCTCTCTCGCTTCCTTTTTCCTGATTGTTGTTCCATAACACCCAGCCGCTGACGTTAATACTTGTGGCTGGGACGTTTGTATCCAGAGCATCCTGGGAAGCTACCTCAGTCTTGGGACAGCTCTCCCCAAAGTAAAACAGAGGCAAACTTACGTACACGGTTCTCAGAGACCTGCCAGTAAGGTTGGCTGGGACCACGATCCTTTGAAAATAATGTCTGCGTTGTTCCCTCTGGCACTAAGAGTGTGGGCTGCTGCCTCCGTGGTCACTGTTGACGTAGGGTATAGGGAATGGTTGGTGGGAAGTTTAAAATCCCACAGTGCTCTGCCCTGCTGCAAGACAGCTGCTTTTTCATTCGCTCAGCCTTCCGTTTGGGTTATAGGTTTTATTTTGTGTTTGTGTTGTAAGTTTTGAGAAGGTCCCAGAGTTCTGCAGAAGTTGATTCTGGTGGATTCTGCCAGCATGTTACTTGCTGGAGGGACAGAGCCTTGGGGTTTTCTATTCTACCATTATGGTAGTCCTCCCCAACTCTTTGCCTCCTTTGATTCTAAATGGCATTGCTATTTTGCAAACAACTGTGAAAGGAGGGGGGGGGGCGGGGAAAGTGTGAAATGATGATGGGCTCACTGATTGTACCACATACGAAAAGTACACAGTATGTTTAGACATGAGCAATGTAGGATGGAACACTTTATTCTTACGCACTGCATAGTTCCCCTTCCTTCGTTACAATTGATTTAGCCCCTTCCATGGTCCTTTTAAAAAAGTTTTTTTCCCCCTCTTCATTCTTTCTAGCTTGTGAGTGGCACAATGGATGAATCTAGAATTTGCAGGCTAGGGGTGAAAGCAGATAGGTTGTGTGACTCTCAATCGAACGATACTCTTCAGCACCAAGACTCAAATTGTGCTGGCGCAAGTAGCAGGCATTCCTTGCAAGAGGATGAAGACAGTAACTTGATAAGAAAGAACAGGAACTTGGTGAACCCAGTGTACTGCACGCAAGAGTCAAGAATGGAGCCTCCTGGGCCAGATGGTGGAAAAGATCCTTCTGATGATCAGCAAGATTCACAGTGCAACAGGAACAAAGGAAGAACCTTAGGTAATAATTTCTGCTCAGTGCTTGGACATTTTCACATGCTACTCATTTTACCTAGCCTTTCTGCAGCACAGGTAATGACAGAACGTAGTCTGTTTTAAGTCTGTCTTAAGATGTGGTTAGGTGAAAACACACCTCTGTTTTCTTGGAACAGGTTGGCAGTTATAATCAGGATGAGAATATGACGAGGTAGGAAGCCTGGTCATAGGAATCACATTATTTCTCTGCGAATAATCAAGAATTGTTTTTGGGGGGAAAAAGTGTGTGGCCTTTGGGCAGAAGTGCTGTTGTTTTGCCCTGCATTTAACCCTTTAAATAAATGGAGAGTGGAGTGGAGTGGAGTGGAGTGGAGTGGAGTGGAGTGGAGTGGAGTGGAAATCTGACCAATAATTACTGCGAGAACTCTGTATCTGCTCAGTTTATTTAAAAGACTATTCACTAAAATTTGGAAACGGTAGATGTTTTCTGTGGCTTAGAAAGCAGGCTAACAAGAATGCTTTTCAGGGTGTGTTTTCTCCCTCCTGCTCTGTTAGTTTGACAGGTTAGGGCTTAGAATGTGGTATGTTACATTTGAGGAATAAAATCTAAAACGCCTCCTTGGCCTTACGGGTTGCTTCTCAATTTTTAAAATTCCTACTGTACGTAACGTTTACGTGGTTTGATTTGCATGAGTTCTGTACCTGACTACAACTTGGAATTTTTAAAAAATCCGCTTTTGAGCACGCTGTAGGACTTTAACATTACAGGAATGTGAGAAGGATTTAAAATTCCTCGCCAACAAGACAGCTATCTTCAGAACCCATCACTCCACCAATGTGTGTAAATTATAGCTTCAGGTTAAAATTGTTAAATAGCTTTAAATGGTTACAGTTTAAAACCTTCATAAAATTAGAGTTTACATGGACTGTTACTTCTTACACATTCGGTAATTGTATTCCCTCTGTATTTGTCCTTGAACAGACTGAGAAATGGTTTCACTACTAAAATTGTGTGTGCCATCATAGCGGAGTATTTTTTGAAGTCAGCCTGTTCCTCCTCCTCTTTCCCATGCATAGTTGTTTGTAAAATATTAGAGTTATTTAAATTAAGTTATTAAATTTAAGACAACGATTAAAGTTGTCTTCAGATTTTTAAAATGAAACGTCCTACATACAAGAGGGAACAATTCAGAAAAGAAAAAGGTACCTACCCGCAGGGTACAGAATGAAGCGTATCACTTACTTTGAAGCACCCTTTGCTTGCCCCCACTTACCTCAGCTGCCACTTCTCCCTGGCACCGTTATTCTTCTCTGTTTAAAAAAAAAAAAAAAAATTTTTTTTTTAATGTTTATTTATTTTTGACAGACAGAGAGAGAGAGAGAGAGAGAGAGAGAGAGAGAGAGAGCATGAGCAGGGGAGGGGCAGAGAGAGAGGGAGACACAGAATCCCAAGGAGGCTCCAGGCTCTGAGCTGTCAGCACAGAGCCCGACGCGGGGCTCGAACTCCCGGACCGCGAGATCATGACCTGAGCCGAAGTCAGACGCTCAACCGACTGAGCCACCCAGGCGCCCCTTCCCTGGCACAGTTATTAAAGTATCCTTATAAAACTCCCCAAGGAAAGAGCTGTTTTTTTTCACTTCTTTTTCTTGGCCCTAATCTTGATTAGCACCCAGAGTATCCTTGGTAAATCACCAGGAAACAGTCATAAGTCACATTGGTCACTGGAAAAGGTGTGTGTCCCTGTGGATTATGTGCGCTTTAGGTAGTCTTAAACTTCCTTGAATACTTGTACTTGGCTAGCAGAAAGCATTTGAAGACATTCCTACCCTTTGTAAAATGTCTTAATTTGGAACCAGTGGCTAAGTTAGAGTATTTACACTTTCATTCAGTGGTGTTCTCACAGTGTCACTGCCAAATAGCTGACCACGAGTAGTGTTAGTTGTTAAGTGAAGCGATGTGGGGCAGGGAGGAGGCTGACCCCTTCTAATTAAGAATTTGAAAATAGTTTCACTGATTTACTGGTGAGCCTATATCTAATGTCCCCTTAAATCATAATCTGGATAGCTGAACATAATTTTTATGTAGAATTGACTAATTTTATCCTTCTGGTACTTTTTTTTTTTTCTCCTTTCCTTTATGGACCATCAGGAAAAGAAGTGTTACTATTGATGCACGCCTTAAACACTCTTTCAACTCCAGAGGAGAAGCTGGCAGCTCTCTGTAAGACATATGCTGATCTTGTGAGTATTATAGGGTGCAAAGCCCGTATAAAATATAACGAAAGGTGCATGTGCCAGATAAGCTTTTGAGATATGATTTTGATATGGTTTTAAATGTAAAGTTGTTTTTCATTACAAAACTGAGGGTAAGAATCTAATTTCTTGAGACGTAGGTTGATTGTATGGCCTCATTTTATGGTATGCTTATATACAGCATTTTACTAGTTTCTGGGATGTGGAATAGCTTTCCTAAAACTCAGTCAGCTCTGGCATTCCTAGGTCAGCATTTCCATCATACGTTTAGATGCCTGACAGTTGTGAGGATATGATTTTCTATATGTAGATCAAGAAATTGTAGACATGAAACACGGTTAGATTCAAAAGTGTTTAACCATTTGACTGAAGTTGTGAGTTTTGTGAAGTAGTGTAGTAAAACAGTACTATTTCTCAGGAAAATATTTCCTTAGCATCCACTATATGCCAGGCACTGTGTTTTTATTTTTATTTATTTTTTTAATTATCTATTTTTTTTTTTGCATCTTCCAAAGAAACTGACTTGTATGAAGAGTTTGTTCTGGTCTGTGGCCCATGTTATTGCAAGTAGCATTCACCTTGGGTATATGGAAACATTCTCAACAAGGAAACCCTGCCATCATTTTAAAAGTGAAGAATGCAGGGGGGGGGGTGCACCTGGGTGGCTCAGTCGGTTGGGCGTCTGACTTCGGCTCAGGTCATGATCTCACGGTTCGTGGGTTCGAGCCCCGCGTCGGGCTCTGTGCTGACAGCTCAGAGCCTGGAGTCTGGTTCGGGTTCTATGTCTCCCCCTCTCTCTGTCCCTCCCATGCTCATGCTCTGTCTCTGTCTCTGTCTGTCTCTCAATAATACATACATGTTAAAAAAAAAAAAAAAAAGTGAAGAATGAGATAGGACATTTTGAAGAATCGTGGCAGGAATGTTTTAGAATTGTTGGTTCCAAGGTAAATGCGGAAATTCTCGTGGGTTGTGAAGTGTCTGTGTGAATTACCAGTGATGAATTTTGTCCATTCACATCTGTTTGAAAGCATCTGCTCCGTAGCATACACATTACTCTTTTCTGAATAACTGAGTCTAAGTATAGAGCTGGAACAGTTGTACTTACTACCGCTCCAGGTGGCACAAGTATACCCCACTTAGCGACCTGGCACCTTCTGAAAATTGTGGAGAATTTTCAGGAATGGCCTAGAGCGTCTCTGAATGGCCTACAAACGGTCCAGATGCAAAGATGGCAGCAATCAGAGTTGTTGGGGATTGCCACGTCAGGAAAGGCAAGAGCTACACATCTGCTCTGGGAAACAGCCAGATGGAAGCTTCTGCTTCTGCTTCTGGTCCTACAGAACTCCATATATTTGCGTATTTTAAAATGTGTTAACCTGGGGCTGTACTCCAACTAGTACAGATCTCAGTGCTCACTGAGATCCGCCTACATTGGGACCCCAACGGGCCTTGGCACACTGAACATGTGTGTCTATGAAGGGCAAAATAGGCCATTGACAATCCTGAAGGTTTGAGAGACAACCAAGACCTAGGGCATTGCTGAACTCCACGGTTCCTCTTACCCAAGGCATCCCCTCAAAACTGGGAGGGGTGACTGCTTCAACTGTTGCATAGAAACAGACACAGAGAGTCCAGAAAAATGAAGAAACAGTGGAATGTGTTCCAACAGAAACACCAAGATACAACCTCGGGAAAACCAACCAACCAACCAACCAACCAACCAAGCCTTAATGAAACAGAATAGGTAATTTTTCTGTTAAGTGTCCCAAGTGGTGGTCATGAAGGTGCTCACCAAACCTGAGAGAAGCATGGATGAGAACAGTGAGCACTTTAACAAAGAGATCGAAAATACAAAAGAAAAGAAAAAAGAAAAAAAGCCAAAGAGAAGTGGTCGAGCAGTGGAATACAATTAACTGAACTGAAAAATACACCAGAGAGTTTCAACAGCAGACCAAGTGAGGTAGAAGAAAGGGTCGGTAAACTTTGTAGCAAAAGCAGTGGAGCTCACCATCAGAGAGCAAAAAGAAAATGGGAAAAAAGTGAAGATAGCTAAAGGGACTTACAGGACAACATCAAGTGGAGAGCCAAGAGAGAAAGAGGAAGAAAATTTACTTAAAACAATAGCTGAAAACCTCCCTAACCCGGGGAAGGAAACAGACCTTGAGATTCAGGAAGCACACAGTTCCAAATATTATGAACCCAAAGACATCCACACTGAGACACACTGTACTTAAAACGTTAAAAGTTGAAGACAAAGATTATTATAAAGCAGCAAGGGAACAAAACCAAAACCAAAACCAAACCAACCCAATTTACATACAAGGGAACCAACCCTGTTAGCCTATCAGCAGGTATTTCAGCAGAAACTCTGCAGGCCAGAGTCAGTGACATGATATACTCAAAGTTCTGAAAGGAAACGAACAAAACACTTGTGACTAACTAAGAATACCCACCAGGCTAACGCTATTATTCAGAATTGAAGGACACGTAAAGAATATCCTGGAGACGTGAAATCTAAAACTGTAAAAGGAAGTCCTTCAAACTGGAAAGAAAGGACACCAATCAGCAATACAACGTGGAAGTATAAATCATACTGCTCACGGTGAAAGGCTATAAAGGCAGGGGCTTCATCACTTTAAACCTCGTTTGAAAGTTAAAAGGGAAAAGTGGTAAAACTAACCATGACTACAATAATCACGGAGAGAATACACACGATAGAAGGTTTTTCTTTGAATGTGCCATAACATCCCGAAACATGAGCAAAGAATTAAAATGTAGAGCTTTAGAATGCATCCTAACTTAAGTTGTTGCAACACAAAATAGACACACACACACGCACGCACGCACGATGTTACGCGGGAGCCTCTTGGTAATCACAAGACAAAAATCTGTGGTAGATAACCAAAAGACGTTGAGAAAGGAATGTAAGCATACCACTTAAGAAACTCATCAAACCCCAGAGAGCTGGAGAAGAAGAAAAGAAACAGAGTAACTACAAAACAGCCGGCAGCGAGTACAGACCTATCCATAACTACTCCAAGTGTAAAAGGACTAAACTGTTTAATCAAAAAAACATAGTGATTGAATGGACTTGGAAAACAACAGTCATCTCTATGCTGCCTGTGAGAGAATGACTTAAGATGGAAGGATGCACACAGAGCACAAGTGAAGGTACGGGAAAACACATCCCATGCTTATGAAAACCAAAACAAAGCTGGGGTACCTACGGTCACATCAGACAAAATAACCTTACAAATAAAAACTGTGTAAGAACAAAGAAGGGCGTATCATAATGAAAAATCCGTCAGTCCAGCAAAGGACATAACATGTTTGTGTATCTATGGACCCAACATAGGAGCGCCCACATACAGAACACAAACATTAACAGACCTGAAGGGAGAAATAGATAAGTATACAATGACAGTAGGGGGCTTTCATACCCTATTTACATCGATGGACCAATCATCCAGACAGAAAATCAGTAAGGGAATATTGACCTTAAACAACACAATAGAACAGGCAGACTTAAAAGCTATATACAGAACATTCCATCCCAAAGCAGCAGAACACACCTTCTTTCAAGTGCTCAAGGAACGTTCTCCAGAATAGATCCCATTAGGCCACAGCCTTGCCAATATTTGTTGTTTTCTGTTTGTTTAATAAGAGCCATCGTAATGGTGTGAGATGGTGTCTTACTCTGTGGTTTTGTTTGCTTTCTGTAATGATTAGTGATAGTGTGCATCTCTTATGTGCTTATTGGCGATGTGTTGGTCAGCTCTGGAGACATGTCGATTCAGGTCTTTTGCCCATCTTTAAATTGGGTTGTTATTTTGTTCTTGTGCTTTAGGAACTGCCTATAAGTTGTGGATGTTAATATCTTATGATACGTAATTTCACCATACTTTCTTCTGTTCTATCACTTGCCTTTTCACTCCCTTAATGGTATTCTCTGATGCACAACATATTCAATTTTCATGAAGTCAAGCTAATTTTTTTTTTTTCCCTTCTGTGCTTTTGGTGTCAGTCCAAGAATCCCTGGCAAATGCAATGGCATGAAGCATTTCCCCAAGTTTTCTTCTAAGACATTTACAGGTTTAGGTCTGACATGTAAATCGGGATCCATTTTTTTTCCCCCCAAGAGATATTTGGGATATAGGTTTTAAGATTTTTCCAAATACTTGCCTTGGTTTTCTTTTTCTTTTCTTCTCTTGGCTTGGCTTGGCTTGGCTTGGCTTGGCTTGGCTTGGCTTGGCTTTTCTTCTCTTTTCTCTTCTTTTTTTTTCTGTTCTTCTTTCATTTTTTTCTTTTCTCTCTCTCCTTCCTTCCTTCCTTCCTTCCTTCCTTCCTTCCTTCCTTCCTTCCTTCCTTCCTTCCTTCCTTCCTTCCTCCCTTCCTCCCTTCCTCCCTCCCTCCCTCCCTCCCT
>NW_024412509.1:0-24842 GCF_014898765.1 Herpailurus yagouaroundi
CCTCCCTCCCTCCCTCCCCGCCTCCCTGCCTCCCCGCCTCCCTGCCTCCTTTCCTTCTTTCCTTCTCAAAATTTGTGTGTGGTTGCAACATGGGATTCAGGTGTACAACATAGCGAATTTGACACATTTATACATCAGGTTATGCTCACCACAAGCGTGCCAGGATACCTCCTGCCAGGATCCCATTACATCGCTATTACAACATCACTAGCTCCATCTGTCCCATTACATCGCTGTTACATCATTGACTGTGCTCCGAATACTGTGCCTTTGATTCTTGAGACTGACTCGTTCCATAACTGGAGGCCTGTATCTCCCTCTCCCTTCCACCCATCTTGTCCATTCTGCCGCTTCCTCCCCTCTGGCAACCATCAGTTTCTTCTCTGTGTATGGGTCTGATTCTGCTTTTTCTTTGCTTATTTCATTGTTTTATTTTTGATTCCCCTTAGGAGTGAAATCGTTTCTATTTGCCTTTCTCAGTCTGACTTCTTGTCAATTAGCAGTACACCCTCCAGGTCCTACCATGTTGTTGCAGATGGCATGATCTCTTCCTTTTCTGTAATTTTCCATTGTGCAGGTGCATGTTTTCCTTATCCATTTGTCTTAGGTTGCTCTCATAAATTACGTGGCCATAAACATCGGGACATGTATCTTTTCGACTTAAGGTTTCATTTTCTTTCTTCCTTTTCTGTAATTTTCCATTGTGCAGGTGCATGTTTTTCTTATCCATTTGTCTTAGGCTGCTCTCATAAACAGTGTGGCCATAAACATCGGGACATGTATCTTTTCGAATTAAGGTTTCATTTTCTTTCTTTGGCGGTAAATACCTCCAAAAGGTCGTGGGATGACCGACTCACATGGTAATCCTGTTTTTAATGTGTTTGAGGAAGCTCCATACTCTTCCCAAAGAGTATGACTGTACCAGTTTGGATTCCCACCAGCACTGCAAGAGTGTTCTTTTCCTCCATGTTCTGACCAACACGTGTCGTTTCTTATGTTTTGGATTTCAGCCTTTTGGACACGTATCAGCCCCTAATCTCATTGTGTTGATTTTCACTTCCTTGAAGATGAGTGAGTTTGAACGTCTTCTCATGTGTCTGTTGGCCATCTGCATGTGTTTTTGGGGAAAAAAGAAAATCTGAACAAGCACTCTGCCCATTTTTGAGCGCATAATTGCGGGGGGAGGGTTGGTGTTGAGTTGTATCGGTTCTTAGCCCTTCTGATACCCTGTGCCTTTTGAATGGAGCATTTAGGCCGTTTGTATTCAAAATGATTGTCGAAAGATATGATTTTAGTGCCATCGTGTTAACCTGTAGAGTTGGTGTTTCAGGTGACCTGGTCCTTCGCCGTGTTTGTTGCTCAGGACTTTTATCTTCTTTTTTTTAATCTCCCACTCAGGGGGTCCCCTTAAAAATTTTCTGCCTGGTAGTGTAGGGGGTCACAAACTGCTTTAGTTTTTGTCTGTCTGGGAAAGTCTTTAACCCTCCTTCTATTCTGAGTGACAGCCTTGCCGGTGCTCGATAAAGAATTCTCGGTTGCACATTTTTCCCATTCAGCACAGTGAGTATTTCCTGTTACTCTCCTCAGAGCTGCCAAGTTTCTGAGGACAGGTCTGCTGCTAACTTCAAGCCTGGTAGGTTAAGGACCTTTTTCATCCCTAGCTGTTTTCAGAATTTGTTGTCTCTTTTCTTTTTTTTTTTTTTTTAACTTTTATTTAAAGTCAAGTTACATAGAGGGTCACAATGGATTCAGGAGCACAATTTAGGGATCCATCACTTCTCTGTAACACCCAGGTGTACTCATCCCAACAAGTGTCCTCCTTAATGTCCATCACGCGTTTAGCCCATCCCCCCGTGCTCCTCCCTCGAGTAATCCTTAGTTGCTTCTGTGTATTTAAGAGTCTCTTATGTGTCCCCCTTGTGTTTTTACCTTCTTTTTCCTTGCCTTCCACTGCGTCCATCTGTTTTGTTTCTTGGATTACACATATGAGTGAAGTTGTGTGGTATTTGTCTGTCTCTGACTGACTTATTTCGCTTGGCGTAATACACTCCACTTCCATCCATGTTGTTGGAAATGGCAGGATTTCATTCTTTTTGATTGCCAAGTAATATTCCATTGCATGACTACACTACCTCTTCTTTATCCATTCATCAGTCGAAAGACAGCTGGGCTCTTTCCCTAGATAGGCAGTTGTTGAGAGTGCTGCTGCTATAAACATTTGGGTGCATCTGCACCTTCGAAACAGCATTTTTCAGGGGAATGCTGGCCTCATGGAATGAATTGGGAAGTTTTCCTTCCGTTCCTGCTTTTTTGGAACAGCTTTGAAAGAAGAGGTATTAACTCTTCTTTAACTGTTTGGTAGAATTCCTTTGGGAAGCCATCCGGCCCTGGAATGTTTTTGTTGTGAGAGTTTTGACTACGATTCAGTTTCCTTACTGGTTATGGGTCTGTTCAGATTGTCTGTATCTTTGGTTTCAGTTTTGGTAGTTTCCATGTTTCTAGGAGTCTGTCCATTTTTTCCAGATTGCCCAATTTGTTGGCATATCACTGCTCATAATATTCTCTTATCATTGTTTCTGAAGTACTGATGGTCATGTCTCTTATTTTATTCCTGATTTTATTTTTTGAGTCCTTTCCTTTTTACTTTTTATTTTTGTCTAGGGTTTATTAGTTTTGTTAATTCTTTGAGAGAACCAGCTCCTAGTTTCGTTGATCTGTTCTACTGGTCCGTTGATCAGTCGATATCATTGATTTCTGCTCTAATCTGTATTATTTGCCTTCTTCCTCTGGTTTTGGGCTTTATTCACCGTTCTTTTTTTCCAGCGCCCTCGGGGCCAAGTTTTGATTGTGTATTTGGGGACTTTCTTGCTTCTCGAGATATGCCTGATTTGCAAACCTCTCAGGTCTGCCTTTGCTGCCTCCCAAAGGCTTTGGACTGCCGTGTTTTCATTTTCATTGGCTTCCCTGTATTTCTTTATCGTTTCGTAAATTTCTTGGTTAGCCCATTTATTCTTTAGTAGGATATACTTTAACCTCCATCTTTCTGAGGGCTGTCCAACTTTTTTCTTGTGGTTGATTACAAGTTTCATAGCCTTGTGGTCTGAAAGTATGGATGGTATGAGCTCGATCTTTTTGGCACATGTTGAGGGCTGACTTGAGACCCAGTATGTGATCTATTCTGGAGAATGTTCCAGGTGCACTCAGGAAGAATGTGTATTCTTCTGCTTTAGGATGAAATGTTCTGAATGTATCTGCTAAGTCCATCTGGTCCAGCCTGTCATTCAAAGCCATTGTATCCTTGCTGATTTTGTGTTTAGATGATCTGTCCGTTGTTGTAGTGGGGTATTTAAGTCCCCTACAGTTATGGTATTAGTATCAATGATTTTCTTTGTTTGTTCTTAATTGGCTTATATGTTTGAGTGGTCCCACTTGGAGACGTAACTATTTACGATTGCTGGATCTTCTTGATGGGTAGACCCCTTAATTATTTGGTCTGATTAGTTTGTCTGATACAGGTGTGGCCACTCCAGCATTCTGTTGATGTCCAGTAGCATGATAGGTGGTTCTCTATCCCCTCATTGTCAATCTGCAAGTGTCTTTAGTCTAAAATGAGTGTTGTGTAGGCAGCATTTGGATGGACCTTGTTTTGAAATCCGTTCTAATGCCCTAGGTCTTTTGATTGGAGCACTGGGTCCATTTACCTTTAGAGTGGTTACCTTAACCTTTTGATTGCAGCATTGGGTCCATTACCTTTAGACATTAATTTAGTGCCATTGTGGAGGTGGTCTTTTTGGTGAATTCTCTTGCCCTTTCTAGGTTTTGGTTGCTTTTGATCTGTTTTGTGGTTGGTTGGTTGGTTGGTTGGTTGGTTGGTTGGTTGGTTGGTTGGTTGATTGGTTTTCTTTTACATTCTGTTCTGTTCTGTTTTGTTTCTTTCTGCACTCACAGAGTCCTCCTAGAGACTCCTTGCAGGGCCCGTTTAGTGGCCACAAATTCCTTTAGTTTTGGCTTGTCCGGAATACTCTATCCCTGCTTCCATTCTGCATGACAGCAGTTCTGGATAAAGCATTCTTGGTTGCGTGATTTTTCTGATTCAGCACGGTGAATGTATCCTGCCTCTCCTTTGTAGCTGGCCAAGTTCCTGTGGACAGATAGGCTGTAATCCTGGCCTGCTTCCTCGTGTGGGTGAAGAACTCTTTTTGTCACTGCTGTTTCCATTATTCTTTCCTTGTCTGTGTGTTTTGTGAATTTGGCTATCATATGCCTTGGAGTTGGTTATTTTGCATTGAATCTAATGGGAGTTCTCTGTGCTCCTTGACTTTGATGTCTGTGCCCTTCCCCGGATTAGGAAAGTTGTCTGCTATAATTTGCTCACATAAACCTTCTGCCCTTGTTTTCTCTATTCCTCCTCTCGAACTTGTAGGATATGAATGTCATTCCTCTTTAACAAGTTGTTGAGTCACCTAAGTCTTGTATCGTGATCTTTTGCATTTGTTTCCTACCTCTTTTGCTGCTCCATTATTTTCCATAATCTTACGGTCTATATCACTGAATTGCTGCTCTTGCTTTCTCCATCCTTGCCGTCATGGCAGCCATTCCTGATTGCATCTCGGTATAGGATTTTTTATTTTGGCCTGATTAGCTTTTAGTGCTTTTATCTCTGCAGAAAGTGTTCCTCTGGTGTCTTCTGTGCTGTTTGCAACCCCAGCTAGTAGTCTTATAATTGTGGTTTTGAATTCTAGTTCAGACATCTTACGTGTATCTGTGTTGATTACATCTTAGGTGTCATTTCTTCTCGTTTCATTTTGGGTGAATTCCTCCATCTTGTCATGTTGGAGGGAGAAATAAATTAATAACTTAAAGAGTTAAAAGTAAAATATTAAAAACAAAACAAAAATATCACTTAAAGGAAGCTAGATCCTAGGTATGCATCTGTCTGCATGTTAAGAGATGCTTGATAGAAAAGGGACTAAAGAGAAAGGAAAAAGAGCTTTAAAAATGAACACATTAAAAAGAATTTAAATAGTAAAGTAGAATAAAACCGTTAAAGAAAACAAAATAAATTTTTTAAACTTCCAAAAATTAAAAAAAAACAAAACAAAACTGTTCCTTCTGTGTGCAAGAAAAAAGAACCAACATAACAAAAGAGAACAGAACACATCAGAAAAACAGAAGCAAAGAGAATGAACAGATGAAGAAGCGTACGGAATGAAATCCGAGTGGGGTTGCCTCCACTTTTCCCTAGAACTGAAATTTTGCAGTAGGCTATAGTCCACAGACTTGACAGGTGGAGGGATTTGTTGTGGTCTTCTGGGAGATGTGTCTGGAGGACACAGGTTGGTCAGGCTCGGGGCGGGGGTGGACTTTGTTTTCCACTTGGTGGCGCTGCTTAGCTCACTAGCGTTGATCAGTGTGTGTGTGAGGGGGCGCACGCTAGAGAAGAAAATGACTTCACTCAGCTCTCCAGTCTCTGGAATGGGAATTTTGTACCCTCACGTGAGCAAGCACCCCTCCTTTGTCTCAGGCCTCTGTCCACTCCCTGCCTCCACACTGTCTGTGTCCAGGCTGTCCGCCGGCCAGGCAGCACTTCCCTCCAGAGTTGTATCTCCGATGGGACTGTGTCTCAGAACCCCAGGCTTCAGAGATTTCCCCGGATTGGACACACGCCAGTTATCTGGGAGCAATGGACAGGTGACGACTTGTCCCAGAAAACAGTTGTGCGCGAGCACACCCTCCAAGGTTCAGATCACAGCACGCAGCTGGGGCTAGGTTTCTCCGCACTCTGGCGTCTTTGTCTCAATACCAGCAAACGAGGCAGCTCTCCTGGGCCTGTGGGGTCTTTTCCCATGGGGAGACCGTATGGCCTCTACCAGATTCTCTCCACGCAGGGAAATTGCTTCTCCCCATGTGGCACGTGGACCCCGCAGGCCACGCTGCCTGCTCCTGGGAGATTCTCCCTACTTTGGCACCAGAGCACCACCAGGTACTGAGCTCTGAAACTTCAGACTCGTGCTCCACTGTTAACAGAATCCTGTGCTATTGAAATGCCCTCCTTTCCCCCCATCAGTGGTGATAGGGAACAGATTTCTTGTCCAGTCTTCTTTGAGTGTTTTCACCCTTTCTCTCTCTCTCTCTCTCTCTCTCTCTCTCTCTCTCTCTCTCTCTCTCCAGCTACTTTCAGGGAGAGTTCTTCTCTTGCACGCTCCCGATGTCCCACCCTCTCCCCCTTTCTCTTTCCCTCTCTGCTCTCTCTCTGCAAAAATGGCTCCCTGCCCTCCATGGCTTTTCTCTACCCCGGTTTGCTTCTTTGCACCACAGACCTGCCAAGTTCTGAGGCTCAAGGTATGCAGATTGTTTCATTAATCCTCAGACCAATTTTCCCAGGTGTTTACAATGGTTTGATGCTGATCTACCTGCATTTCAGGGATGAGACAAACTCAGGGTCTCCATGCTGCCCTGCCATCTTAACTCCTCTCTGCCAGAATGCTCTCTTTATCCTTATATTTTGCAAGTTTCCCTATGATATGTCATGGTGTTGACCTGCTTTTGTTGATTCTGAGGGGAGTTCTCTGTGCCTTTTGGACTTGAATGCCTGTTTCCTTCCCCAGTAAATAAGTAGTTGCCAGGCACGGATGGACAGGGTGGGGTGTCCGCGGGTCCTGCCTCCACTGGCAGTGGCAGTACTGCTCTCTGAAGTCCCACCGTGTTGGTGCTGGAGGGGAAATGGCGCCACTGCAACCTCTCATCCCTCCACTGGGGACTCTCACATCCCCCGCTGTTCAGGCAGCCCCTCACAGAATAGTGAGGCCAGGCAGCACGGGGATCATGAGCTGGGCCAAAATCAAAGTTGGACGCTCTACGGACTAACTCACCCAGGCACCCCTGTCTTGCTGATTTTAACGCTTTTTCTCTGTCCCTATTTTGTTGTATCTCTAATTACAGTACGTCTTGGTGTTGTCCTACTTTTGTTAATTTTGATGGGAGTTCTGTCGTGGATGCGCTGTCTTTTCCCCGTCACTGAATGTGATGTGTTGTTTCCTCAAATAAAGGTTCTCTCCTCTGTTTCCTCTCTTCTTCTGGGACTCCTAGTATATGAACGTTATTACATCTGATGGAGTCACTGAGTTCCCTAACTCTATCACCGCAATTCTTCTTTCTCTCTCTCCTCTGTCACCTTCATTATTTTCCATAACTCTATCTTCTGTATCACTTGTTCATTCCTCTGCTTCTTCTGGCCTTGTGGTCCTTCCATCTAGCCTGTTAGGAAGCTGTTATTTTATTTTTTCATTTCTGAATGATTGTGTTATAACTGTTTCATCAAGGTGTCCTCCCTGATGTCCTCCTCCCTTCTACTAAAATTTCTAAAAAAATTGTAAATGTTTGTTTGTTTGTTTATATAGTTACTTACTTACTTATTTGCTTCTTTATTTGAGAGAGAGAGAGAGAGAGAGAGAGAGAGAGAGAGAGAGCGCGCATGATCAAGGGAGGGGCAGAGAGAGAGGGAGACACGGAGTCCAAAGCAGGCTCCACACTCTGAGCTGTCAGCACAGAGCCCGACGTCGGGCTGGAACTCACAGAGCACGAGATCATCACGTGAGCCGAAGTTGGACATTTAACCGACTAAGCCACCCAGGCGCCCCTGATGTCTTCCATTGTTCTCTCAAGTCCAGCCAGTATCCTTACGGTTGTTGCTTTAAATTCTCCACCAGGCATGTTGCTTACATCTGCTTGGGTTCGATCTCTGGCTGCGACCTTATCTTGTTGTTTCTTTGGGGATGAATTCCTTCTTCTTGGCACTTTGTCTAGGTCTCTGTCTTCTTCTCTGTGTTAGAAAAGCCTGATATGTTTCCTGTTCCTGAGACTAAAGGCATTTTATGAAGAACCAGTCATATAATGTGCAGGACTTCATGCCTCAGGGAATGTCTGTGGTGTATGCTTCGTGTGCTCTGCTGCTCTGCTGTGGCTGCTCTATCCCTCAGGCCAGTCATCTGCAGATGCTGTCTTTACCTGCAGTGGACAGTGTTGGGTCCTTGGCCAGAGTGGGGTAAGTTTTTAAGCAGGCATGGTAAAAGAGACCTGATGCTAGTTCCACTAGAACTGAAGTCCTGCACAACTCAATGGTCGGTACACGTGGGGTGTGGGGGATGTGTGCTGGTCTTCTGGGGGAGGGGCCCCCTGCACTGGCTCCTACGCACAGAAGCGGTGCCAGCAGAGTGCAGGGGGGGCAGGACTCGGTGTTAGCAGGTCAGGCATCCACTGTGTGGGCACTGTGCTATTTACTGAAGTGGCTTACGGTGGGGGCGGGGGGGACAGAAATGGGACCTAGCCAGGTCCGTGGTTTCTGGAGAGAGGAGTTCATGCTTATGCTCTCGGGGAAGTCCCCCCCAAGAAGAGTGAATAATTTCCCCTCATGTGTCTAGGTGTCTTTCAGATTGCTGTTTTCTGTCTATCCCGGGTTACTTGCCGGCCCAGAGGAGCACAGTGCATTTGGGGTTTACCCCAGCCAGCTCTGCTGACTTCTAAACTTCCAAACTTCAGGGTCCTGGTGTTGGGGAGATTGGCACCGGTCCTCTGGGAAAGGTTCTCGCTGTGCTGCGACAGATGCAGGTTTGGTACAGAAGGGCAGTCACACCAGAGCACAAGGGTGTGGGATTTGGAGCAAGCCTGCTATGCAGTGTTGTGGTTAGCTGCCCTCAGGATGTGTCTCTGCACCTCCGCTCAGGAGCCGAGGAAATGGTGCCCACCAGCTCCTCTGTCTCCACGGAGGCAATGCCACGCCTCACAGATGTGTTCCAGAACAAACCAGCAGTCTCTCCCTGCCCACTGAGGTGATCCTTAGAACATGCCGTCTGCCCAGAAGTTGTTTGCCTGTCTTCTCTCCAGGAGTAGGGCACCGTCCTCAGGTGTCCATCCCAGCTATCCTGGGGACCTGTGAAACTCCAGGCTTTGAACCCCACTGTTTACAAAAGCTCACAAAATTCACCCCCTCTCGTTGTGGAGTGAGTGCCTTTGGGGAAATGTTCTTGTGTCTTCCCCTGAGTGTGCCTCATTGTCACCCTACTTTGTGACTAGGGTTCTCTGCACTCTGCAGCACCTGCAATCTGTTTCTCTCCCAAACCATGTCTCTGCACTTCTTACCTTTCTTCGTGTGGCCTCTTGTCTCTCTCTACTTGTGGAGTTTGTTTCTGTCAGTCCTCAGGTCATTTTCGTGGGTACTCAGAATGATTTGATGGTTATCTAGCTGTGTTCGAGGGACAAAGCAAGCCTAGGGTCCTCCTACCACACCTCCGTCTTAGCTCCTCTAGGGTGGGTTTTTTTTTTTTTTTTTTCCTTTTCTTTTCTGTTTGAGTGAAGTTCCATAACATCGTTGGGGAGGAAGGAATTCCGTGTCCCCTTCCAGAGCCTTCTAGCTGCACTGTGAATCAAATTGATACGAGGAGAGTAACAGGAAAAAACATCAAATTCAATTTCATATACATGGGGACTCCACACCAACACAAAATTGAAAGACTGGATATATGTGACACACATCATTCTGCACTAAGGAGAAGCAGGTAGGAGTCTGGGCTTTCAAAGGGAAGGTGTGCAAATCACAGGAAAAAGATAGAGAGTAGATAAAGTGTTTGCAGACAATGGGGCATAGGAATTTTAACAAAAAGGCTTTGCTGAGTTCCTCCTTGTTTTACCTGCTTCAATCCCTGTCTTCCACCCCTCGTTCTTATCATAATGTAGTTATCTGTGCAGATTGCTCCTTCCAGGAGCAGCTCCTCCATCTAAGTTGTATTGAGTCAGCTGAGGGAGACAAGAGGGTCAAAAACTTTTGCTGAGTTGGGACGCCTGGGTGGCTCAGTTGCTTAAGCCACTGACTTCAGCTCGGGTCACGATCTCACAGTTGTGAGCCTGAACCCCACGTCAAGCTCTGCGTTGACAGCTCAGAGCCTGGAGCCTGCTTTGGATTCTGTGTCTGCCTCTCTCTGTCCCTCGCGAGCTCATGCCTCTCTCTCTCTCTCTCTCTCTCTCTCTCTCTCTGTCTCTGTCTCTCTCTCTGTCTCTCTCTCTCAAAAGAAAAAAACCATTTAAAAAAATTTAAAAAAAGCAACAACAAACTTTTGCTGAGTCTATTCGGTTGTGACTGTTTTTAACTGGAAATAATCTTTGTGCCAAAGTGGCCCATCTCGGGGCGTCCTGCCATTGGCCTGTACAGGAGTTTTCTATATGGTGAGTAAACTTAAGTGCCTTGTATGCGAAGTGTATGTGATATGGCTTATCATTTGTTTTCACATGACTGTCCCAATATTTCAGTACAATAAGAAAAGGCAAAAGAAGACTGAGAAAGTGAAGAGAAGAAAGAAAAAAAAAAAGCCTGACCCAAAACGCGAAAAATAAATGAAAAATAAACAAGAGACTATGAACCTGAGTTTAAATGAAAAAAGTAAAATAAAATAAATAAGCAAGCCTGGTCTTATTTCCACCAGAACTGTGGGTGTCATTTGGACACTTGATTTTCAGTACACTTGGTGCTTGTGGGGTGCTGGTCGGTGCTGGTCTTCTGGAAGACCAGCCTGCTGCCTCGCTCAGCATCAGTCTTGCCTCTCAGTTGACAGGCAGGGAGCAGCAGGCTTTGCATTAAGCGGGTCCCTCCTCCGCTGGGGGCTGCTGTGCTGCTCTCTAAAGTCTGACCCTGTTTGTGTTCTGGCAGGCAATGGCACCACTCTAATCTCTTGCCTCATGGACAGGGGATCTTCCACTCCCTGCTCTTCAAATAGTCCTAACAGAAGAGCGAGGGCAGTCTGTTCACAGTGTGCCACAACTCTTCTGTGTGTGTGTGGTTTTTTTTGTTGTTTTGTTTTTTTGGGTTTTTTTTTTTGGGGGGGGGGTGTGGCTGGGATTCAGAACCCAAAGCCTTCATGGACCTGGTCTCACATGGGTCCCCACTCCCTCCTGTAGATTAGAGCCTCTCCACACTGTCTGAAATCCTGCCCCTGATAATCAGTCCCCCGCCTGCACAGTGTGCGGAATCTATGGTGTAGCATTGCTAAAAGCGGCAAAAGTTATATTCCCTCTGGATGCACCTCTGTCCCCTGCTGACGGACGGCTTTGTGCTGGGGCTTGGCAGGGTCTTTCGTCCTGGAGATAGTCATATACCCTGTTCCAAAAGTACTCCAGGAAGAGGAATGTTCTCTCCCAATGCACCCCGGGTACCTCTATACCATGCTATGTACCCTGGGACCATTTCTCTCTTCCCCAGGAAGCCACAGCTCTGCTCCTGAGAAGGTGACACCCTTCCAAAACCTGCGTTTGAGTTCCAAATGCTGTTTGAAAAACAAAACAAAACAAAACAAAACAAAACAAAACAAACAGCAAACAAACAAAGAAACACCTGTGGCCCTTTTTGTGTATTTTTTGCCCCCCAGTCCCCTGGTCAGAGAGGGTTTCCTCTTTTGCGAACTCAGCGCCCCTCTTTTTCTCTTCGTTTCGTCTCTCTGTGGAAAGGGTTCCCTCCCTCCATGGCATCACCATTTCTCTGTCACCCAGTTCACTTCCACGCACCTCGCACCTCCCAGGTTGTCTCCCTCTGACTCTGGAGATGGTTCTGCCACTCCACACACACTCTGCAGGTCGATTTCCTGGGTGTTCCTAGGAGTCGACCTCAGGAAAGCTGTGTTCGCCCAAGTTGTATCAGTTCTCTATATATTTCAGGTATTAACCCGTTATCAGATCTGTCATTTGCCCACATCTTCTCCCATCCAGTAGATTGTCTCCTGTTCCTTCGCTGTGCAGAAGCTTGTATTTTGTCATTATGTCCGTAGTTTGTTTTGCTGATGTTTTCCTTGCCTCAGGAGACATCGAGGCAGTGTTGCTATGGCGGATGTCAGAGACATTTCTGCCTGGGTCCTCTTGTTAGGAGTGTTATGCTTTCAGGTCTCACACTTACTCAGCCCAGTTTCAATTGATTTTTGTGTATGGTGAAGAAAATGGTCCAGGTTCATCCTTCTGCACGTTGCTGTGCAGATTTCCCAGAGCCATTTGTTTTTCTTTTCCCCCCTGAATATTCTTTCCTGCTTTGTGGAAGATTAGTTGGCTGTATAGTTGTGGGTCTATTTCTGGGGTTTCTGTTCTGTCCTATTCATCTGTGCGTGTGTGTGTGCATGCGTGCGTGCGTGCGTGTGTGTGTGTGTGTGTTTTGAGCCAGTACCAAATATTTTAAATACTTCAGCCTTGTACTATATCCTGAAATCTGGTATTGGGATGCCTCCTGTTTCTACATCAATATTTATTAGGATTTTTTTTTTTTCTGTCTACTCAGGGTCTTTTGGGGTTTCCTACCAATTTGGGTATTATTTGTTTTAGTTCTGTGAGGGCTACTGTTGGTAGTTGGATGGGATTGCACTCAATGTGTAGATTGTTTTGGGCAATATGGGCATTTTAGCATGAATGTCTTCCAGTCCATGAATATGGAATGTCTTTGGGAATGTCTTTCCATTCAGTTTGTGTCATCGTCAATTTATTACATCAGTGCTTGACAGTTTTTCAAGTAGAGATGTTTTACCCTGCAAGGTTAAGTTTATTCACAGGGTTATTTGCTTAGTTATTTTTTGGGTAAGATTGTAAATGGGGTTACTTCCTTAATTTCTCTTTCTGCTACTTCGTATTACCGTAAAGACTCACTACTGGTATGTGCGTATTAATTTCGTATCCTGCCACTTTCCCTAATTAGTTTATTACTTATACTATTTACTTATTTATTTTTTGGGTCGAGTCTTTAGGATTTTCTATGTATAGGACCTGTCATCTGCAAACAGTGACAGTTTAATTTCTTCTTTTCCAGTGTGGATGCCTCTCGTGTCTTTTTCTTGTCTGATTTCTGTGGCCGGGCGTTACACTAATCATTGATAAGTGGTGAGAGTGGCCATCCTTGTCTTCTTCCTGATGTTACTTGAACTTTCAGCTATTCTGAGTTAACTATTGCGTTTGGTGTTAAATGTCCAGCTTCATTCTTGTTTCCGTTTCTTCTTCTTCTTCTTTTTTGTTTAGTGTGGGTATTAGTTCCTCAGCATCTTTTGTTGCAGGGGCAGATTTTTGCCCTCCGAATGGCTCGGCACCCTTTGTGGAAAATCATTTGAAAATGTGTTTGAGAAATTATTTCTGTGCTCTTTCTTTCATTAATCTTCATGTTTGTCTTCATCCCAACACCACATCATTTTGATTATTGTCGCTTTGTTTTAAGTTTTAAAGTCAGGAGGTGTGAGTCATTCAACTGTGTTCTTGTTTTGTTTTGTTTTGTTTTGTTTTGTTTTGTTTTGTTTTGTTTTGTTGTTTTGTGTTTTTGTTTCAGTATTTGGCTCTTCTAGTCCCTTGAGATTCCATATCACTTTAGAATGGATCTGTGCACTTTTGTAAAAAAGACACCCCTGGTAATTTGATAGGGACGCATTGAATCTGTACATCACTTTGGTAATACTGCCTCCTTAACAATGTCCTGATGTTAGTATAGCCATCCCATTTGTCTTTTGGTACGTTTTGTATGGAATATCCTTTTCTGCCTGTTTTTCTCTACCTGTTTGTATTTTGGACCTAAAGTGAATCTCTTGCAGGCAGTATGTAGAAGCACCATGTGTTGAGTTGCTCATTGAGTTACTTACTAGCATTTTTTTAATTGAGATATAAATGTTATAACTTGTACAACCTGATGATTAGATATCTGTACACAATGGAAAGTGATCATAATAAATCTAGTTAACATCCATCAACACACATAGTCACAAATTTTATTTGTCTTCTGATGAGAACTTTTAAGATCTTCTGCCTTGTCAACTGGCAAAGATACGGTACACTATTTGTCATTACCTGTAGTCAAGATACAGTACATTACATCCTCAGGAGTTATTTATGTAATAAGTGGAAGTTTGTACCGTTTGACCACAGTCACCCATTCTTGGCTCCCCCAACCCTGATTCTGGCCACCACCAGAATTTGTGTTGGTTTTGTTTTAGGACCCACGTGTAGATCAGATCACATAGTATTTGTCTTTCTCTGTCTGACTAGTTTCAGTTAGCGTAATGTCCTCAGGTTCCATGCATGTTGTTGCAAATAGCAGCATTCCCTTACATTTTTATATCTGAATAATATGCCTGCCCTCTCTCATTGGGGGTGTGTGTGTGTGTGTGTGTGTGTGTGTGTGTGTGTGTGTGTGTGTGAGACTTTTTTATCCATTCATGATTTGGTGGATGCTTAGTGTTTCCCTTTGTTAGCTAATGTAAATAATGCTTTAGGGCACATATATTCTTTAGTTTGAATGTTCATCTCCTTCCCCAAAGACTTACAAGTGGAATATGGAAGTTCTACTACCTTTCATTTTCTGAGAAACCTCGAAAGTAATCACCATAGTGGTTCTCTGGTTCTGTGTGTATTTTAGGCTTGTACTGTTTCTGTTGTTGTTCCACTGGAATTTGGATGGGGATCGCATGACTTGGTAGATTGCCTTGACTAGTATGAACATCCTAAAAATGTTCATTCTTGGGGCACCGGGGTGGCTCAGTCGGTTAAGCATCTGACTGCAGCTCAGGTCATGATCTCGCGGTGTGTGTGAGTTTGAGCCCCGTGTCCAGCTCTGTGCTCACAGCTCGGAGCCTGGAGCCTGCTTCAGAATCTGTGCCTCCCTCTCCCTCTGCCCCATCCCCTGCTCACGCCCTGTCTCTCTCCCTCTCACACACAAAAATAAATAAACATAATTTTTTTTTAATTTTTTTTTCAACGTTTATTTATTTTTGGGACAGAGAGAGACAGAGCATGAATGGGGGAGGGGCAGAGAGAGAGGGAGACACAGAATCGGAAACAGGCTCCAGGTTCTGAGCCATCAGCCCAGAGCCTGACGCGGGGCTCGAACTCAGGGACCGCGAGATCGTGACCTGGCTGAAGTCGGACGCTTAACCGACTGCGCCACCCAGGTGCCCCCTTTTTTTTTTTTTTAATTTTTTTTCAATAAATAAACATAATTTTTAAAAATGTTAATTCTTCTACCCTCATGAGCATGGAATCTCTTTCCATTTATTTGTATCTTACTCATTTTTTTTTCCATTGGTGTCTTATAGTTTTCAGTGCAGGTCTTTCATCTCCTTGTTTAAATTTATTCTGAGATATTTTATTATTTTCAGTGTAACTGTAAAAGGGATTGTTTTCCCAATTCCTCCTTGGATAGAGAGAAACGCCGCTGATTTTGGTATACTAATTTCACAGTTTGTAACTTTACTGATTCAGGTATTAGTGCTAGAAATTTGCTGGTGGACTCATTAGGCTTCTCTATACATATGATATAATGTCATCTATAATTCGAGATCCTTACTTTTTCCTTTCCAATTTGGATTATTTTATTATTATTTGTTTTCTTGTCTAATTGCTTGTCCAGGATTTCTGATAGTCTGTAGAGTTAAAAGTGGTGAGAGTGGGCATCCTTGTCTTTTTCCAGATCTTAGAGGAATAGCTGTCAGCTTTCCACCTTGGGCTATGGTGTTAGGTGTGGGCTTGTCATATATGGTCTTCATCGTAATGAGGTGTCTTTCCTGCAAACCACTTTGTCAGGAGTGTTTATCTCATAAATGGATGTTGATGTTTCTGCATTTATTGTGATGATCACACGACTTTTATCCTTTATTTTATTATCGTAGTGTAGCTTTGATTTGTGAATGTCGAACCATCCTTGTATTCTTGGAATAAATCCCACTTGATCATAGTATATGTTTCGTTGATTGTATCGTTGAATTTGGTTTGTTAATATTTTCTTGAGGAGTTTTGCATCTCTGTTCCTCAGGGATATTGGCCTGTGATTTCCTTCCCTGTTGTGTCCTTGTCTAGTTTTGCTGTCACAGTAAGACTTTGCCTCATGAAAATGAGATTGGAAATGTTCCCTCATCAGTTTTTGGGGTTTTTTTTTTTTGAAAGAGATTGAGGTATAGTGTTAATTTTCTAAAATTTGGATTGAATTCAGCGTTGAAGCCATGGGTCCTAGAGTTTAGTTTGTGGAGAAATTGTTAATAACCGAGTCAATCTTATTACTTGAAATTTGTGTTTTCATATTTTCTGTTCCTTTATCAGATAAGCTCGTGGGTTATCTTTTCTAGGAATTTATCCATTTCTGCTAGGTTGACCTATTCTTTTGCTCTACAATTGTGCATGATAGTCTCATAATCCTTTGTATTCTGTGGTATGTGTTGTAATGTCTCCTTCGTTTCTGATTTTATTTGAGTTCTGTAGTGTACTTGGTTAGTGTAGCTAAATTTGCCTTTTTTTTTTTTTTAAGAACATTAGCTGTCCCTAATCTTTTCTACTGCCTTTGTAGTCTCTATTCCTTTTAGTCCACTCTGATCTGCGTTATTTCCTTCCTTCTACTAACTTTGGGCTTTGTTTATTCCTTTTTTCCCTAGTTCCTTGAGGTATAAAGTAGGTGGTTCATTTGGGCTCTGTGTCTTGGTATAGGTATTTATTACTATGAATTTCCCTATTAGGAATGTTTTTGCTGCATCAAATTTTGGTATGTTGTTTATCCACTTTAATTTGTCAGAAGATTTTTTTTTATTTCTTTAGATTTCTATTTTTATTTCTTTAGATTTCCATTGGTTTTTCACTTTGTGATGTTTAATCTCCACACTATTGTGAATTTGTTTTTCCTCTCTCATTACTTTGCAAATACATTGTGCCGCTTCGCTCTAGCCTACACACAGTTTCTGCTGAAATGTCTGCTGATCGTTTCATGGGGATTCCCTTGTACATACAGGGTGTGTTTGTTTGTTTCTTTGTTTTTTCTCTTGTTGCTTTTAGACTCTTTCCTTGTCTTTAAATTGAAAGTTTATCTATGTTTATCGGATGGGTCTCTTTGAATTGTTACTTGGAACACTGCAGGCTTTCTTTATCTGGGTGTCTGCATCCTTCCCCAGGTTTGGGAAGTTTGGAGCTGTTGTTTCTTCAATATGTTTTCTGCCCCTTTCTCAATATCTTCTCCTCTGGGACCTTTATTATGTGAGTGTTGGTGAGCTTGGTGTGCCTTAAAGCTGTTTCTAATTCTGTTTTCTTTTTGCTTCTCTGATTGGGTGAGTTCCACTGCCTTGTCTTCCACTTCACTGATTCCTTTTTGTGCTTCATCTAATCTGCTGCGCAAGCCTCTCTTGCATATATTGCAGTTCAGTTCGTGTATATCCTTCTATGACTTCTATTTGAATATTAATTTGTATTTTCTATTACTTTATTATAATTCACACTTTGTTCATCTGTTCTTCTCCCAGGCTTGGTGAGCGTCTTTAGGACTGTTAATTTGAACTGCCTTTTATCAGGTAAATCACTTACTTCTGTGTCAGTAGGGTTTTCATCCGAGGTTTTGTCTTTGTCTTAACTTTGGAACATATTCCTCCATTTTGTTATTTTGCTTGAATTTCTGCCCTTGTTTCTATGTATTAGATGAAACAGCCATCCATCTCAGTCCCAAAGCAGTGGCCTTGTGTAGGAGATAAACCTTGCCTTAGCTCTTGATTTTATCTGAAACTGCTGTGACTGTTCACAGAACCTACTTTATTTTTAGTGGCTCTCAGAAGCTGAGTGTGTGTCAGTTTCCCAAAGGGAACAGTCCATCGCTGAGATTCAGGCTGATTGTAAGCCAGATGCTACAAAGGCAGCAGCTTTCAAAGTATGCAGATAACACTCTTTCAGAGGAAGGCTAAGGGATAAACCTTCAGTCCGGTCTCTGTGCACTAATCCCTTGGGTGATAGACAGTTAAGAACTGTTTCTTCATCTGTTACTGTTTTGTGAACCTGTGAACACAAACTTGGCTGGCCACAAGAGTCAAGCATTCCAGGGATGTGTCATCTTGGCAATCAGTGGTGCTAGACATATACACAGTCTCCTTCCTTGAAGACGCTGATCTCCTGGGACGTGGTAGACGTAGAGTGTGAAGATGGTGCCTCCTCTTCCTGCCTTGTATAGAGGATTTGTAGTTGGCTCCTAGATGTGTGCTTAATTTAGAAGCCTGCCTTTTGAAGATATGCTAATAGGCCTCTTCCACAGAAAGACTGGGTTACATTTCAGTCTGCCATTTCTTCACTGTGCTTGGTGTGTGTTGGCTCAGCCCACATGGATGGTTCTCCATTTGTAACAGTCCTGTGGGATCTATGAGTATAGTCCCCACTGGCCACTAGAGCCAGGCAATGAAGGGGTGTCCTCCCTCCCCCGGGCAACAGTCACAACAAACCAAAGTATAAGAAGTAAAAACAGGAGCAGCATATATGTTTACACACTCCCCTCTAGGAGATACCAGCACTCAAGAATGTGGTCACCACGCCCCTCAGCTCTTCCACAAGAGCTGAATCTGTGAATGTCTTCATTTCTCCGTCAGTTTTGAAGGGACAGTTTTGTCAGATACAGGAGGGATTGTCTCCCTCCAACACATCAGCACTTTAAAGGCCACTGACTTCTGGCTTCTGCTGAGAAATTAGCTGATAATCTTCTGGAGATTGCTTCATAGGTGATGAGTCACTCTCCCTCTTGCTGCTTTCAAGGTTTCCTCTTTGTCATTGGCACTGGGCAGTTTTTATTATAATGTGCCTCAGTGTGGGTGTCTGTTTATCCTTCCTGGTGTTCAGCCAGCTTTTTGGCATTCATATGTTGCATCAAATTTGGGGAAGTTTGTGCCATTATTTTTTCCAATAATTTCTCTGCCCATCCCTCTTCTTTGATTCCCACGGTGCATATGTTGCTCCACTTGGTGGTGTCCCAAAGGTCCTTTATGCTCTTAGGTTTTTCCTCATTTTTTTTTTTCATTCCCTGGAGTTGAGAATTTACATTGACGTGTCTTCCAGTTTACTGATTTCTTTCTTTTGTCTGTTCATATCTGATTTTAAATCTTTGTAGTGAATTGCTCACTTCAGTTTTGTACTTTTCAATTCCATATTTTTATTTTAGTTCCTCTTTATGGTCCCTCGTTGTGGACTTTTTTTCCTTTTAATTCCTACATTGTTTTCCTGGCTTTATCCTCATCATCCTTTAGCTCTTTGGGCAGTGTAAAGAGCTAAAGGTGTTATTTTAATGTGTTTGGTATTTCTATCATCTGATCTTCGTCTGGGACAGTTTCTGTTGACTTACGTTTTTCCTTTGAATTGGCCATACTGTCCTACTTCTTTGTACGCCTTATGATTTGTTGCTGTTGTTGTTGTTGTTGCTGCTGCTGCTGTTGTTGTTGAAAACTAGATATTTAAATATTATGACATGGTAACTTGAATATTAGATTCTCTCTAGTTTACCTAGGTTTTGTTCTTTGCCTTTCCTTGTTTGGCTAGTGTTGTACAAGGTCTGTCAGAGATTAGAATGAAATGCAAACTTAAGGTCTTCCCTGGGTGTCTTTCATTCTAGGCTTGCATGGGTGACTTTCTAAATTTCCACAGATATATGGTTGTTTTTGAATGTCATAGTACTTCAGTGTATGCCTTCCCCTCCAAAGAAGAAAAGAGGATAAGTGAAATGAGGGAAATAATAATTAAGTAGGGTCTGTTTCCCTACATACCCTGTGTGCCACTTCATACGGTGGGAGGCATCTGCAATGATGGTGGCCACCACTCTGTGTGCACCTTTGTGATCAGATGTGTCAATCGCAGTCAAACACATATCTTTGATATTTTTGAAAGACTGAGACCTTACTGCTTACCTGGCTCCTGTAAGCCACTGCAGGAACATGTGATAGTATAGCTGCCTGCCACAGGAGCATGGGAGTGGAGTGAAGAGTGAATATCTGCTCCTGCACTATTGGCTTAAATTAACCAAAATTAACCACTGTTTACTGGCTCAGCATGCCCTTGGAGGGTGCAGGACTTTGAATAGATTCCAGAGTTCCAAAATAATGAAGTTGTAGGAGTGGGAACAGCTTTCTGTGATGTCACTTCAGTCTCTTGTTCCGTGACCCTTGTCCTTGATTACCTATCTCATCTCTGTACCCCCTTGGCCACCCTCTGCTTTGGCTACCTTATGTACAGAGGACATCAAAAGCCACAAGTACAGATACTCCATTCAGATTCTGAGTATCACCAGTCAGTCCAGCCAATACTTTTTGAAGGATTCCCACTATATTTGTTCTCTCTGTAACCATTGCAGCAAGCAGTACATTGAGCTTCTACTTTCACCTTGTCTGTACTACCTTCAGTCTTTGTGTCTGTTTTTTCCCTTAGATTTCATATACCATAAAAATCAGTGTTTCTGGAAATGTACATGCTCCACTTTGTCCATCCATTTTCACCTGCCAGACAAAAACCCACTCAAGGTGTCCAAAAATACAGCCAGGCAGATGAAATCACAGCTAGGTCTTCATGGCCATTTTAATACCTCTCTGTCTACAATCACTACACTATTATAAAAACTCCACATATTAGATACTTTTTTCCATTGGCTGTATAAACCCTCAGCTTCTTTCTACCTGCCCTCCTTCTCCACAGGAGTTGCAAATAATTTTCTTGCACTATGCAAAGTGCAACTAAATTATTTGCAACTGTGCCTTTTTTTGTAGAGGAAAGAGAAGCCATCAGGCTTTCTGTGTCTCCATGTCAAATATATCAATTAATTGCAATGGTGCCTATCTTCTCGGGCTCCTTTTTGTTCATTTTTTTTTTTTATCATCAATATTTATCAGCTCAGTGTCTCGTACCTAGTCAGTTCAGTGTAATATGTCATCATTGGTGCCTAAGGTAGTCACGTCTGAGCTGCATCACCAGTAATTTGTTATTAGTATTACCATGAAAGAATTCAATTCCAATAGACATAATAATGTTTTTACTCAGCTTCTGATACATGAGCAGCAGGAAAGAATGGGGAGTGGGCAGGAAACCAGTTGGGTTGCAGATAATTTGTGTAGCACCTATATAGCCAGTTGAATTATGCTGTACTCATAGTCCGTAGTAAGATTCAAAGAAAAATTATTCTTTTCCAGCAGAAATTTCAGTGAAGGTGTTTTTAGTAGCTGTAAACGTGTGGCCTGTAAGAGTGTTTGACAAGTCTCCTGGATAAGTCGCTCTTGCTCTTGATCTTGAAATGTGTGACTCGTCAACATTTTTTTCTTTATGAGAGCTTTATTGAAGTGTCCGCAAGACTGTCATTTTATCTGTTCTCGTACAATAGAATAAATTGCCTTCTTTTCACAAAGAGCTGCTTCTTTGTTTCATTTCTTGTAGTTTTTCCATTTCTTGTAGAAAAGTAAGACCAGATGGTGTTCATTCATAAGAAGTTTGCCTCAAAGATCTATTTTGTTTTTAATTTAAAAAAAGACATCGAGGTTCGTTTTCTAAATACACTAAAATTATTTGCATGCCATTTTATATCTCAGCCGAATAAGAGAGTAGTAGAAAAGTTTCCATGACTAATTCCAGTTCTGCCAACTGTAACTCCGAGGTTCTTACTTTATTTTCTAACTGTATAAACTACTTGTTAATTTTAGCTGGAGGAGAGCAGGAATGTTCAGAAGCAAATGAAGGTTCTGCAGAAGAAACAAGCCCAGATCATCAAAGAGAAAGTTCACTTGCAGAGTGAACACAGCAAGGCCATCTTGGCAAGAAGCAAACTAGAGTCTCTTTGCAGGGAACTTCAGCATCACGATAAGACATTAGTGTTTATTTATTTTTGAGAGAGGCAGAGGTGCAAACAGGTGAGGGAGCAGCGAGAGGGGGAGACAGAGAATCCAAAACAGGCTCCAGGCTTTGAGGTGTCAGCACAAGTGTCCACTGACTGATGAATGATAAAGAAATGCAGTCTATTGTATAATATTTCTCCATAATTTGGCTATTGTTGATATTACTGCTATAAACATAAATGTGCATGTTCCCTGGACACATTTAGAAAGGCAAAATTTCAGGCCACACCTCAGATGTAATGAATCAAAAGCTATGATGGGGAACAGTATCCTGTTTAACAAGCCTTAGTCTGTATAAGCTAAGTTTGCTATAGTGGACAGCAAAATCTACTTACTCCAATTTATAGGTGTCCACAGCACAACTCTGAGCTAATTAATTGGGAAAGAAGTTTGATACCTCACCTAAGAGAACCTAATTTACCACAGGAAAGAGACCACATAAGTAAATCTGTAGTTACTCAGCAAACCAGAAGTTCCAGCCTTCCCTAGTACTGAAATAAATGAGCATTTACTATTCATTCATGTGAAACCTTCTCACCTCTTCGGCCATTTGTGGAAGTACTTTATTATTATTTTCCCATTTGATACGCCACATTATCATTTCTTTTTCCAGCTTTTTAATTTTCTTTGTCATCTGTGAATCAACACAATGGCAAAGTTAAATTCTAATTTGCATTCCTTGACCCACCCCTCAAATATTGTATAATGTTCCTCCCTTCCCTCATCAGTGCACTATCCTCAACCAGCCGATAGCTGTGTATGTCTTGCTAAAAGCAGTTATGCCTGTCTATTGTAAGCAGAGCTAACAGAAGCCCTTATCATGGTGACAGCAGCAAAAACCAAAGTAGGAAGGAGTTTCCATAGTTTGGCTATTGTTGATATTACTGCTATAAACATAAATGTGCATGTGCCCTTTTATTTTTTATTTATTTATTTAAAAAAAAATTTTTTTTCAATGTTTATTTATTTTTGGGACAGAGAGAGACAGAGCATGAAGGGGGGAGGGGCAGAGAGAGAGGGAGTCACAGAATCGGAAGCAGGCTCCAGGCTCTGAGCCATCAGCCCAGAGCCTGACGCGGGGCTCGAACTCACAGACCGCGAGATCGTGACCTGGCTGAAGTCGGACGCTTAACCGACTGCGCCACCCAGGGGCCCCAACATGTGCCCTTTTAAATAGTATTTTTGTATTCTTTGGGTAAATACCTAGTAGTACAATTGCTAGATTGTGGGATTCTGCTTTTAACTTTTTAAGAAACCTCATACTGTTTTCCAGTTTGCACCAGTTTGCATTCCCACCAACAGTGCAGGAGGGTTCCCCTTTCTCCATATCCCTGCTAAACACCTGTTGTTTCCTGATTTATTAATTTTAGCCATTCTGACAAGTGTGAAATGATTTCTCATTATAGTTTTGATTTGTATTTGTATTTCCATGATGATGAGTGATGTTGAGCAACTTTTTATATGTCTGTTAACCATCGTTTTATCTTCTTTAGAAAAATGTCTGTTCCTCTCTTCTGCACATTTTTAATTGGATATTTTACTTTTTGGGTGTTGAGTTTTATAAGTTCTAGATTTTATATTTTATTTTCTCCATTCTAATCTTTACTATTTCCTTCTATTTTCTGATTTGGGGTTTCATTTACTTTTATCTTTTATTTCTCTAAGTTGTAAAGCTAGGCTATCCTTGTGAATATTCCATGTGCACTTGGGAAGAATGTGTATCCTGCTGTTGTGAAAAGAAATCACTGTATATATCTGTTAGATCTAGTTGGTTTATAGTGTTAAAATTCTTTATTTCCGTATTGATATCTGTTTAAATTTCCCATACATTATTTAAAGTGAGATTTAAAATCTCCAGCTATTGTTTGTAGAACTGTCCATTGCCTCCTTCAATTTGCTTAGTTTGATGTTGTTTAGTGCGTATATGTTTACAACAGTTATATCTTCTTGAATTAACAGTTTTATCTAAATATAATTTCTTTTGTATCTTGTAATAGTTTTGTTGCTTTTATTGTTTAAAATCTGTTTTGTGTTGTATTACCATAGTAACCCAGCACTCCTTGATGTGGTATTGAACAGAATGTATTTTATATCCTTAATTTTCAACCTATTTGTGTTTTTAAATTTAAAAAGTCTCTTATAACCAGGATATAGTTGGGTTGTGATTTGTTTGTTTTCTTTAACCATTCTGACAGTATTTGCTTTTTGATTGCAGTGTTTTTTATTGCATTTATATTAAAGGTCTTACGAGGTGAGACAGGTGACATTTTGCCATTTGTTTTCTCTATATTTTATAACTTCCTGTTCCTCATTTTCATTACATTTTTTGTTCTTCTCTTCATTTTTAGTGGTAATTTTTCCCCCAAACTTCTTCTTTTATATATTTTGTGGATATTTTCTAAGTAGGAAAATTAGGATGGAGATAAAATCAATATTCTAAATTTAAAGTATTTTGTTAATTGATACCAACTTAGCTTTAGTAGCATTCAAAACTCAGTTGTTGTTCAGCACCACCTTTATTTGTTACTGCCACAGATTACATTTTTATACACTGTGTGGTCATTAACATAGATTCGTGAGTATACCTTGTTTGTTTAATAATATAGTAAATAAGCGATACCTGGCTCAGTTGGTTAAGCATATGACTGTGGCTCATGTCATGGTCTCATGGCTTGTGAATTTGAGCCCCACATCCGGCTGTGCTTTGTGCTGACAGCTCAGAGCCTGGAGCCTGCTTTGGATTCTGTGTCTCTCTCTGCCCCCTCCCGATTCACGCTTTGTCTTTCTCTCTCTCCTTCAAAAATAAACAAACATTAAAAAAAATTAAAAAAACAATATAGTAAATAAAAAGAGGAGTTAAAAACCAAATACGCTAAATAATACTGAATTTTGTATTGCCTATTCGGTTATCTTTATCAAAGTTATTTTTTGTATGACTTTGATATGCTGCCCCTATATTTGTACTTCAAGGGTTGCCTTAAGCATTTCCTGTGTGGCAGGTCTACTGGTAATGAACCATGTCAGCCTTATTTGCCCGATAGTATCTAAATATCTTCTTCATTTTTTGTTATAGGATTTTAAAGAATACAGCATGATGATTTGATATGTATATATATATATATTTTTTAATTTTTTTTCAACGTTTTTTATTTATTTTTGGGACAGAGAGAGACAGAGCATGAAGGGGGG
>NW_024412510.1:0-2679 GCF_014898765.1 Herpailurus yagouaroundi
TGCGCTTTTGCGAGAAGCCTCGTTTCTGCTGTTCTCTGGCATACACTTTTGAGGTACTTACTTTGTCCTTAGAAGGCTGATTTACACCAAACAGTGGCTTCTGACTCTTTGTCTGCCACAGGCTCCCTTAGTCTTATTTGCTTTTCTCAGAAAGTGTCTGGAAGATGACAGGCTACCGACGGGCTACTTGAGGACCAGCCAGCATTTTCCATAAAATCCTTGCTTGGGCACCCCTCTGAGGCAGCCTGGCCTGTGACGTAGGCCCCCGTGGGGCTGATATCCTTCATTCTGAGCCCTGCCTGGACTGTCGTTAGAGCAGAGAGAATCCCCGGTCACTGAGAACGGGGCCTTGTGGGGTCTGGAACTGTCATCTTGGCCCCTGTAATGCATCCAGTTCACACGAAGGCCTAATTCCCGCTTGAGTCAAGACGGTCCTTTCCAGCGCGCTTTGTATGGAAAATCTCTCACCTCTGGGAGGACCGTGCTTGGGATCTGTTCCTTCTGGAGTATCGCGGAGTCTGCACAGAGGTGTGAGATGGGTCTTGTTCCGGGGGGTAAGCATTACAGGTGCATGAAGTGGGGGGTGCGACACAAAGGCATGGTGTGGACGGGTGGCCCTGGGATGGTGTAGACATTCCCTGCTGAGCGAATTCTGAGGAATTCTACCGGCATGTGCCAGAGCACCGAGGAAGGCTGGACCTTCCTCCTGGAGGGGAGACTCCAGGAGGGCTTGGTGACGGGTGGAGTTTGGACGCACACTGAAGAGGTATGTTCCGGATGGGGGACCGAGTCTGTGGCAGAGGTGAGGAGCCAGGAACCAGAAAGCTTTCTTTTCTTATTTTTTTTCATTGGACAAAGTTGATAGATCAGGCTGGTGGAATTGAGGGGGTGGTGGAGGAACAGAAAGGGCGTGAACTTTGTACGTACCCCTGCGTACAGAATATTCCGAGGAGACTTGCTCTAGTGGTAGAACTCCCATCTCGTATCTGCCTGGACACATGTGCGGAATACGAGCCCATCGGTATCAGAGGGACACCCTGTGGCCTGAAAGAACACCAGGGGTGACCCCCACGGGGAGGAAGGAACAGGAAATTGTGACGAAATACCTCAAAAAACACCTTCTGGGTGCCAGATGGTGCCAGTTTTTGGTAACCACTTTATCGAGAGAATCCACACAGGTGACCGTTGACTCACCGAAAGCGTGCAGTTCCGCAGTTTTCCGGTGTATGCCCGGGGTTGTGCGCCCAGCACCACAGCCTGTAGCTGGAGCCTTGCATGGACTGTTGTCACAGTCTCGCTCGCTGTTGCCGCCTCCCCGTGTCCCTGGCAGGCAGCCGGCTACTTCCTGTGTCGGCGCATTCACGCGTTCCTGGGTGTGAAGAGAGCCCTGTGGGGTGTGTTCTTTGTGTCTGACTCCTGACTCAGCGGACTGTTCTCTTTTTCTTTAAAAAAATTTTTTTTAATGTTTTATTGATTTTTGAGAGAGAGAGAGAGAGAGAGTGAGCGTGAGCGGGGGAGGCTCCAGGCTCTGAGCTGTCAGCACACAGCCCGACGCGGGGCTCAAACCCACAAACCTGAGAGATCATGACCTGGGCCGAAGTCAGACGCTCAACCGACTGAGCCACCCAGGCGCCCCAGCAGACCGTTTTCGACGTTCACCTGTGTTGTTGCACGTGTCTGACCTTCATGCCGTTTTATAGCCAAGTACTATTCCGTTGTATGAATAGACCACGTTTTGTTTATCCGTTCATCCATCAGACAGTTATCTCGAAAGCTTCTATTCTGAATTAACGTTCAGCTTGGCAAGAAGTTGCGAAAAACAGTACGGTGAGTTCCAGAGTATTCTCCCCGCCTTCCGCCTTGCATCTTCCTGAGCTCTCACAGGAGGAAATGGGGGTTGGCACTGTTGACTCAGATGCACGCCGTCCGTGGACCTCACCAGTCGTCACGTGCGCTTGTGCGTTTGTGTGCGTGTGCGTGCTTGCGTGGACCGCGTATGGAATGTTCTCACACCTGTGCGTGCAGCCGCTGGTGAGTCTGACACAGACGCGGAACCGTTCCATCGCCAGGAACGCTCCTCGTGATACTCCTTTATGTCACCCTCTCCAGCGCCTGGCAGCCGCTGGGTTCTCCATGTGTACAATTCTGTCACGTCGAGAGTGTTACATACACGGCATCTGGCCTTGGGAGACTGCCTTCGTTCACTCCGCCTCAGGCCCTGGACAATGCAGTCGAGTTGTGGGTGTCAACAGCTCGTGCCTTTGAAAAAGTTTTTTTAGTGTTTGATTTTGAGAGACAGAGCATGAGCTGGGGAGGGGCAGAGAGAGAGAGACAGACAGACAGACACACACACACACACACACACACACACACACACACACACACACTCGGAAGCAGGCTCCAGTCTGTCAGTACAGAGCCCAATGTGGGGCTTGAACCCACGGACCGTGAGATCATGACCTGAGCTGAAGTCGGACGCTTAACTGACTGAGCCACCCGGTTGCCCCTCCGTGGGCATTCCTGCCTCCCCCTCTCCTTCCCTCACTCGCCCTCCCTGTCCAGAGCCTGGAAGTGATCGAGGACCCCGAAGTACTCACTGTTTGCTTTTGGGCTGTATTCTGTTTGCCCACTGGAGAGAGAGAGAGAGAGAGAGAGAGAGAGAGAGAGAGAGAGAGAGAG
>NW_024412510.1:2689-5742 GCF_014898765.1 Herpailurus yagouaroundi
GAGAGAGAGAGAGAGAGAGAGAGAGAGAGAGAGAGAGAGAGAGAGAGTGTGTGTGTGTGTGTGTGTGTTGGGCTTACTCTAAACGCTTGCCTTGGGCTTTCTCCTTTTTCTCGGATTGCTGTCCTTTTTGAGGTCTAAGTCATGGGATGGGCGACCAATTCCCACCAGTTCCTTTTTATTCAGACAATCTAAGGAGGGCATAGTGGCCCAGGTAGTTGTAATCAAAGAGCGCCATGGCTCGGAGAAATGGTGCCGTGGAGCCTGAAAGGGTGGTTACCTGTTCGCATAGATTAGAAGTGGACATTGAAGTAGGGACAAGATAGGGCCTCTGGTGTGTGTCACCTGGGCCGTGCACCATGTTGCAGACTAACCCACCTATGGGGTTTTCACACTCAACTTGGTGAAGGTGGTGCCCCTGAGGGGTCTTTCAGCGGGTTTAGGGGGCGGGGCGCTGGGGTAGAGTGGGGTGTTGCTGATCCACTGTATCAAGAGCAGTAAAGCTTCACAGGTGCCCTGGGAACCATAGCTTCTTGATTTAAAGGTATCAGTTCCGTGTGGATAATTGGGCAGGACAGTTGCCTTGTGTGGTCTCCAGCAGATGAAGAGCCCTCGGTGGGGTGCTGTTGGATAGCACGATTCAGCTTTCTGTTCTGCCTTTCAGTTTGCCATTCAGATTTATTTACTCAGTGTTCTTTCCTTTCAAACCACATTTGTCTTCACCTGCTTTCTCAAATGCCCAGAACACAACACGCAAAGCCATGTAGACGCTGCCTCCAGGTTATCAGGAAAGCTGCTCTCTTGTGAGAAGCTGGGTATTCCTTTCGTCTTAAGCCCAAGCAGACTGGGAAAAGTGTGCCGTCTTCCCAACTAAGGGATTGACAGTCTAGTGAGTTTCTTCGTGGTGGAATTTTGACTCACATGGACGTTAATTAAGTTCTTGATGAGTTAAACTCAAGAATAAACTCTTGAACTTGGATTTAGATTCTGGGTGTAACATGGCTAGGAAAGGTCCTCAAAATGATGAAAGAATTCTTTCGTTTCTGACAAAACTCTACTCTTCTGTCTCTTGTAATAAATCAAAGTATGTTGTTTTTCTTAATGGTTCCACCATAACCCTTAATGTTCCCAAGTGTCTCTCCGTTTAGGACACTGCTTGTCAACTAGAGTGCCCCCTGCCCCCCAGGGGACACTTGACAAAGTCTGGAGACATATTTTTCAGGACTGGGGTGTGCGTGGGTGGGATATTGACCTCTAGAGAGCAGGACTCGGATGCTGTTAACGTCCTCCAGCGCACGGGACGGCCTCCCTCCCACCCTCCCACACCAAAGAGTTGTCTGGCTCAGGTATCGATAGTATGGAGGTTGGCTGGTGTGGGATAGGACCCAAAACTGTGCATATGTAAATTGTCGCCCTCTTGTCTTCTTCATAGTACGACTATCAGTGTGCTCATGGGTGTGAAGCATCGTGGTGAGGAGTTACACTTTTAGCTCTCCTGCCGTTGACTCCAACACTCAATATAACTACAAATTTGGAAAAGAATAAGGTTATAGCCACAACTGCGATTCCTAAATAATGTTTCTCTTTGCATTAAGAAACACAGTTATGACAACATGATCGTATGTATAATTCATAGGCATCAAATCTGTTTAACTTCATTTAACTTATAATCTATCAAGGAAAATAATTTGTGTAATTTGTGATTTCTCTATGGTCAGGAGGAATTCTCAATTTATTACTTAGAATAATTATGTAATTTTTCAAATTCCCCACCTTTATAAGACCTCTGTATGCACAGTTAGCAGATTTTTAATGGATTTTTATTTTAGCAGATTTTTATTTTATTTTCAACATGAAAATACTCCCCTACAAAAAGACTATAATGGAAAGGTCTTGCTTTGCTTAATACCTATTTAAGTCAGATTTACAAAGGATTCTTTTTTATTGTGATGAAATACACATGACGTATAATTTACTATCTTAACCTTTTTTTTTGTTTTTTGAAAGAGAGAGCTTGTGTGAGTGAAGGGAAGTCAGAGAGTGAGAGAAAGGATCCTTTTTTTTTTTTTTCAAAAGGTTATTCGTCATTTTTGAGAGGGAGCACACGAACAGGGGAGGGGCAGAGAGAGAGAGGGAGAGACAGAATCCCAAACAGTCTCCACACTGTCAGTGCAGAGCCGTCTCAGGGCTCAAGCTCACAAACCGTGAGATCATGACCTGAGCCCAAATCAGGAGTTGAATGTTTAGGGGCGCCTGGGTGGTTCAGTTGGTTAAGCATATGACTTGAGCTTAGGTCATGATCTTGAGGTCCATGAGTTTGAGCCCCACATCAGGCTCTGTGCTGACGGCTCAGAGCCTGGAGCCTGCTTTGGATTCTGTGTCTCCTTCTCTCTCTGCCCCTCCCCTGCTTACGCTCTTATCTCTCTCTCAAAAAGAAACATTAAAAAAAAAAAAAAAAGCGGGACGTTTAACCCAGTGAGCCACCCAGGCGCCCCTGTCTTAACCATTTTTGAGTTTCATCTCAGTGTTATTAAGTTCACATTGTTGTGTGACTTTTGTCATCTTCCCAAACCAAAACTCTGAGCCATTAAACCCTGAATCCCACCCAGTTCCTCGCTGTAGCCCCTCACCCACCATTCCACTTTGTGTGTCTACAGATTTGCCTGTTCTAGGTACCTCTATAAGAGGAATCAGACAGTATTTGTCTTTTCGTGTCTGGTTTATTTCAGTCAGTATAATATCTCCCAGGTTCATCCATGTTCTCGCAGTGTCAGAATCTCCTTCCTTTTCAAGGCTGAATGAAATTCCTTTGTGTATAGAGACCACATTTTGTTTATCTGTTCATCCATCGTTGGGCGGTTGAGTGGTTTACAAAGAAATACTTTGAAGTTGAATCCATTATGTCTGGACCATCACTGTTTTTTAGACATAGTAAATGGGGACACCTGGGTGGGTCAGTCCATTGAGCATTCGACTCTTGATTTCAGCTCAGGTCATGATCGCAGGGTTGTGGGATCCAGCCCTTTGTTGGGCTTGGAGCCTGTTTAGGGTTTGGT
>NW_024412510.1:5752-18252 GCF_014898765.1 Herpailurus yagouaroundi
CCCTTAGCTTCCAAAGGAGAGAGCAGTGAGTGAAAGAAGTATTTCACACAGTAGAAGTGTCCAAAGAGGTACCCACACCCTTCGACTTCCCGCCATGCTCTCTTGAAATGAGATCTCTTTCCTGCCTCCCTCCCTCCCCTCGCGTGCCTCTGGCCACAACTCTCTTTGACAAGTAACTGTCCGCCAACAGTCCCTGAATGGCATTTCTTCTTCCCACCTCCTGGGACCTCACTTCTCTGCAAAAGTATAAACTTTGGCTGTGTGCATGTCAACTTCTGAGACCCTTTGCAATCAGCACGTTGAAGTCTTTACGTGAAAAGATTTTTGGTTATTCTGCCGTGTGGTGTCTGTAGTTGAAGCATCATCTGTGAAAACTGGCGTTCTGACTTGGGGATCTGACTCTGTCCCCACATATTATCGCAGTACTTAATCCTAAACCACCTGCTCTTTACTTAACAGGAGTATCGTTCACCTGTGATGAGTTTATAACTTTATTTACATGCAGCAATCAGAATGAGTTTCTTTTGACGTTGTGGTGCAAAGTAGAATTGCTGCCGATTTATCTGTTCGTTTGTTCTGCAGATAGTGAGTGCCTTCTGAGCGCTGGGTGCCGGGGTTGGAGCAGGACGGTTCCTATGGCTGCACACCAAAGATGCGATTTCGTTTTCGGTTGGGAGTGGAAAACGTAGCGGGCGAGCACGGAGCTCCGTGAAATAGTTGAAAACCTGTCACACAGTCTGTAGTATCTGTAGCGGTTTGCCTTACAAAACAAAGTGCTTTGGTGGCGTTTCTGAGTTCTTCAAAATGCACGTCCACTTTTTTATTTCGAACTGATGGAATTAGACGGTTATCCACTTGCCGTTTCGTAAACCTAAAGAAAAGCTTCCTTTGTGAGGCAAGTCCTCCTAGCAGGAGGGTTTTCTGGCTAAGACCGTGGGCTGCATTTCTTGTTTATGTTACATTGCTGATTCATTTTCGGTATGATTTAAAATTTAATTTATGGTTTCTTTATCAAATTAATTACATTATTGGGTGCTTTCGTGATTTCACGGAGCTCACCGCATTTGATAGCAGTAGAGGGCAGGATGTATGACCTTTAGTAATTTTTACACCCGTTTTAAAGACAGTTTTCTGTGTGACCACACAGTGTTTGGCTCACAAGGTACGTATTCCTTCAGACTCCAAATTTCAGTTGCAAATACCACGTTTGCACCGAGCTCCCTTCCCAGTGTTTACTTACATAGAATATCGTCATTCCGTGCTCGGGAGCTATTTGTCTTTGTCAGCGGATGTAGGTAGAATATTAATCTCGTATGAAATTCAGATAAGGAGAGAACAGATGGATTTATGGCTCTTGAAACCTCTAAACTCTGCAGCTGTGGGGAGTTGTTAAGCTATGAATAAAGAAATTCTGGACCGTGGCTAGCAAGGGCTGGCGTGACCCGATTGGTGCTGAACCCATCGCCCTGTTAGGGATAGATTTCTCGTGGCACGTCTTCTCTGGTTTGGGGTTAATGCTGTCCTGCTGCGGTCCGGCCTTCCTGTGGGCCAAGAATGAGTTCTCAGCGGTGTCCTTCACAGGAGTCTCCTGGGATGCAGGCAGAGTTACTCCGCGTCCCCAGAGGCAAAAACAAGTGGTCAGGTGTATTTCTTTCGTGGTTGAGGGGGGCCGTGTGTCGGCCGGGTACAGGTGCAGGAGAGGGCCAGCATCAAGGGGACACTCCCAGGCATCTTAGGACACGCACCCTGTCACCTTCAGTGAGACTTCATCGAGAGGACAGAAGCACCTGCAGATCATTAATGGGGGATACGGGGCCACGTCGGGATTTGAAAATGGCAGTGAAGTGATCAAGTTTGGGGATCATTGCTTTGAGTTCGGCTGATGCCCCGAGCACCCCACAAGATGATGCTTAGACGCAAGAAGGTCTGCTTGGCGATTTGCCTCCCGCGCCTGGGCTGGGACGCACGTTATGTAGAATTATGGAGGACAGGGGCCTCAGGTGCATGGGTAGGACCTCTTTGCCCCGTCTGTCTGAGAGTCCCCAGCAAGAAAGATGGGTCCTGTCTAGAAAGTGCAGAAACGGTTCTGAAAACGTTACCCCTTTGTTGATACAGGCGAGTGAGTGTCCCCCGGCCACCAGCACCTCGTCACTTCATCGGAGTGGAAATGCCCTGTGCTGGGCTGTATTAACTGTCTAAAGATAAGTGAGCTTCATTAGTGTGTTCATCACGCACCCCTGTGCTAGGTGGGCCAGAACATCGTTAGCCAGAGGCAGTTTTTTCAACAGCTTTATTGACACATAATTCACATACTGTCACATTCATTTATTTAAAGTATCTGATTGGGGCGCCTGGGTGGCGCAGTCGGTTAAGCGTCCGACTTCAGCCAGGTCACGATCTCGCGGTCCGTGAGTTCGAGCCCCGCGTCGGGCTCTGGGCTGATGGCTCGGAGCCTGGAGCCTGTTTCTGATTCTGTGTCTCCCCCTCTCTCTGCCCCTCCCCCGTTCATGCTCTGTCTCTCTCTGTCCCAAAAATAAATAAACGTTGAAAAAAAATTAAAAAAAAAAATAAAGTATCTGATTTGATGGTGTTTGGTGTATTCACAGAGTTGTACATCCTTCACCAAGATGTTAATTTTAGCGTATTTTCAGCGCCCCTCGGAAGAAACCCCATGCCCCTTAACAGTGGCTGCCCATTTCTTCCTCCGTGGCTCCTGGCAGCTGCTAGCCTGTGACCCTCAGGATTGACCAGTTTGGGACATTTTGTAGAAAGGGAATCATACTCGATGTGGCCTTTCGTGACTTCTTTTACTTTGCATAATGTTTTCAAGGCTCATCCACATTGTAGCATGTGTCAGTGATTCATTCCTTTTGCCACTCCGTCGTATGGATTGACCCCGTTGTGTCTGTCTGTTCATCAGTTGACGGGCACTTGGGTGGTTTCCACCGTTTGACCACATGAATAATGCTCCCCTGAACATTCCCGTGGAAGTTTCTGTGGGGATGTATGCAAGCTAGGATCAAGACGACCCAATGAACTGTTGGCTATCAGAATGATATAGGGAGGTTTTTAAGATGCAGCTTTACATTTTAAAAATTATTTTGATTATTGGGGTGCCTGGGTGGCTTAGATGGTGGAGCGTCCAACTCTGGATTTCAGATTCCAGGGTCATGGGACAGAGCCCTGCATCGGGCTCCACGATGAGTGTGCAGCGTGGGTAAGATTCTCTCTCCCTCTGCCCCTCTCCCCTGCTCACACGCACGCTCTTTCTCCCTCTTAAAAAAAAAAAAAAAGTTACTTTTAGGATTTTAAGTTCTATGTGAGATAATTGTACTTTAAAAAAAAATTTTTTTTTTAACGTTTATTGTTGAGAGACAGACAAAGCGAGACAGAGTACAAGCAGGGGAGGAGCACAGAGAGAGGGACACACAGAATCCGAAGCAGGCTCCAGGCTCTGAGCTGTCAGCCCAGAGCACGACGCGGGGCTCAAACCCGCAAACCGTGACATCATGACTTGAGCCAAAGTCGGACACTTAACCGATTGAGCCATCCATGCGCCCCAAGAGATAAGCGTACTTCTGTGTTTTGATCTTTTTGCCCCCAACTCCTCTCAAAGCGTAGCATAACAAAGCTGTTGCATATTTAGTAGCTCATGTGTCCTTCACTGGGTTGGGTTGAACCGGTGGGCGTGAAAGTGCTCTGTGTGGGTCTGTGTGGCTCCATATTTGAGCAGATGCCAGTGATGTGAGAGGGGGTGCAGTGTCTAGAACAGGTTTCTAGATGGCGGACAGTTCCAGAAGACCAAAATTGGGGCCAGGTCAGTCAGAGACGACGGGATTACACAGTGAAATGAAGCAGGTCATTTACACGGGTCCACAGATCTTGCTTAGATGAGTAATTGAAGTAGGTGTCCACCCTTTTGCTTTTGCCCAAATTTGCAATTTTAGGCCAATCTAAATATTTCCAACTTTATACTTTTTTCATGTAAATTTAGAGTAAATGTTTTTTTCCTTGAATATATTGTACACCTGAAACTGATAGAACATCCTATGTCATACTTTAGTAAAAAAATATAGATAGATAGATACATACACACACGCAATTCTTTTTTGTAAGTGTGTTTATTTATATTGAGACAGAGACAGCACGCGTCGGGGAGAGCAGAGAGAGGGAGACAGAATCCCAAGCAGGCTCCATGCTGTCAGCACAGAACCTGACGCGGGGCTCAAGCTCACGAAGCTGTGAGATGATGACCTGAGCTGAAACAAGGAGTTGTGTGCTTAACTAATTGAAACACCCAGGTGCCCCAAAAACGCAGTGTGTAAAATTACGAGGTGAAGATCAAGTGGTCAGTTTGTAGAAATTCCAGATCTCTTTGAATAGCGTGACGTCGGCACAAAGAGAGTTTTTCTTATGTTCCCAAGTGTCAAGCCCCAACTGTGTGTGGTGTTAGTTTGAAGGTGCCCGCCAGTTGTTTTCCCGAGGTGGTCCAGAAGCTTGCACCGGTGTTAGGTCAGTGAAGAACTTCTCCGATAACGAAGGGTCGCCTCCAGCCGAATTGTCTGTGCCGAGATGGAACCATTCACATCCGCGTGTTCAGTGCGGTACCCACTAGCCACCTGGGACCCTAGAGCATTTGAAACGAGCCTCATGCACCCCAGGAACTGAGTTGCGGGTTTTGTTTAGTTTTAATTCACCCAAGATTGAATAGGCGCATGTGGCCAGGGGCCGCCCTGCTTGAACAGGGAGGATGGTTTGGGAGCTTTATCTGGTATCTGAGTGCAGTGAGGCTCATGGTGGTGGTTTGAGACGGGGACGTGTTTGGAGAAACGCCGTACAAACTAGGTCTTTATTTTGGTGGATACCTGGAAACCACGGTGGCATCCGACCCCTTCAGAACAGGGACTCTCCAGTGGGTAGTTTTGCAGTCGTCGCCCCCACCCCTTCCCTGGACATCTGGCAGCGGTCTGGGGGGCATTTTGGATTGTCATAACTCAGAGGAGGGTGCTGGTGGCACCGAGTGCGTGGAGACCAGGGACTCTGTTCAGCCTCCCGCAGTGCGTGGCAAAACAAAACTCCCTGCCTTTGCGTGGCTTTCTCTCAAATTGAATTTAGCGAAATGTGACCCTTAACTCTGCACGTTCACCAGCATAATGAGAGATAGCTGCAGTGCCCAAAGCAAGTTGGCTCACTCGCCTCTCCCTAAAGATGTAGAAAGCATTTGAAAAGGTCCTCTTTGGCAAGCCAGTCTTGGCAACCTTTGGCAGGAACAGAAACGATTCATTGGATAATTGCAAGGGAACTCGAACTTCCTGTTAAGTGGTGCGGTGGAATTTGTAAGAGCGCTAACTGGTAAACCTGTCCCCAACACACACAGCAGTTGGAGGTGGTCCCCCACTTCCTGCCCCCCCCCCAAACCAAGGGGTCGTGGTTAGAGGTAGCCCTAACCAGCCCTTGTCATGCTGAGAAACACGAGTGGTCAGCGTCGTAATTAGTAACACGTACGTGTTTAAGCATTGAAACTGAAAATTCGATTCTGCCAAGCCGGAGCAGGGAGAGAAGGAACCCCCAGAGACGGGGGGCTGAAATGGGGCTGTGTTGGCCGTACGACGTGGGATGAGATGCTGCAATAAAACAAGCAGCGCCCTGTGCCTGAGGACAAATGGGTCGCCTGTGATAGGATGCGGGGGCGGCTTTGGCAGCCCGACCGTGCCCGGCAGAATGGACTTGAATTGGCCGTTTCTTTTCAGGATACTGCAGATAGCCCTGAGGAAGCTCGGATGGCTTGCCAAACAGATAATATTGATGCTGTTTTTACAAAATGAAGCCACGATGCTTGTATCCCATGGAAATGATTTTTATCCTATTTGCAAAAACCAGAGATGTAAGTAGGACAGATGTGTCAGCAACTTAATAAGACAGTTGTCAAAGGAGTTACATGGAAATCATTCAGAAAAATAAGCTCTCTGGCAAACCCAAAGCCCCAGGGGGATTTTGGATCTTATTTAATGTAAAATTCCTTGAAGCAAAGACTAGCAGGCATTATGTTATGGTTCCAGGCAGTTTATTGTGTCCGCCCCCCCCCCCCCGCCTAAATATTTGTGAAATGTGTGAATTACTGTGTCTGCTAACCATGGGAAGTAAAACCACAGACAGGGGGAGGGAGGTGTCGGATAAATTCCTTTTCAGCAGAGAATTGGAGCATCTCGTTCTAACAGAATCCGTCCCGACCACAGCGTGATGCGAGAAGCTGTGACGGATCTGAAACGTGCCACATTCCTGTCCGCCCTCAGTGCGCCGGGAAGCCCCGTCCACGGCATCCTCGCCCGCGCTGATCTGAAATTCGGTGCGATGGGAGCTTCCTGTCCCTGGCTGTGGGGTGGCACCTGTACTGTTTCCGGGACGTCGATTGTACCTCTTTGACGGACCGGCCTTCACCTTTCGTGCCGGGATGCTCACTGAGTAGAATCGGCAGGTAGAACGAGAGCAGTTAACGGTGGCTCTCCCGTCCCACGCATGAGCCGAGGACGGATGCGCAAAGATGCCCTCTTGCGAGGCTGCGGGAGGAAGTGACGGCGAAGGGAATCGCTCAGATGCCGTTGTCATGTTCCTTTACGCCGCCCAGGCTGTCCCCCGCACGTTTGGGGATTCTGGGTCCAGCGGCTTAGATGTGGGGATCCCCGTGTGGCCACTCGTAGGGAAAATTCTTTGCTCTCAGCAAGCCCCGTGGGAGGCAGAAGTGGACGCCGATGTGGAAGAGAGGTGGGCGGGCGGGGGGCGGATGCTGTTCTACAACTCCGCCTTCTCTCCGCTGCGGCGAGTTACCCCCGCTCTCTCCCTCCCCCGGGAGGAGGGCAGACTAGGGGCGCAGAGCAAGGGAAGCCAGAGAGCTGAGGGAGGCTGTAACTGGGTTCATGAAAATGAAGGGAGCCATGCTGGGAACCGGCTTTGATGCGAGTTAAAATCAGATACATCCTCGAACCGCTGTCACTGTTACTGGTGGGACGCTTGTCCTTGCTGTTGGAGAATGATTGCACCATCCGTCTTGACCGCCTAGAAATTGCAACATACTTAAGTTAAAATTTTAAAGACCTCTGTTCTGTGAGGCCTGACGTTGTAATTATTCAAAAAGATTTTTTTTTTAATCTTCCCGAAAGGCCATCTGAGTGAATCCGATGAAAGTTGCATGCTTGTGGGGCGCCTGGGTGGCTTAGTCGGTTGAGCGTCCGACTTTGGCTCAGGTCACGATCTCACGGTTCACAGGTTCGAGCCCCATGTCGGGCTCTGGGCTGACGGCTTAGAGCCTGGAGCCTGCTTCAGATTCTGTGTCTCCCTCTCTGTCTGCCCCTCCCCCACTCACACTCTGTGTGTCTCTCAAAAATAAGTAAACATTAAAAAAAAAAATTGGGAAAAATAAAAAGAGGCAGAGTTCATACTTTGCCCCAGAATGTTCCAGGGATTGGGTTGTTCGGTGAGGATTTTTTAGGACTCTGGTTTTCACTGAAGGGAGGATTTTTGCCCCCCGCCTCTGGACAACACTTGGTCGTGTCTGAGGATATTTTTGGTTGGCTCGATGGGGATGTGCTCCTGGCATCCAGTGGGCGCGGACCCTGGATGTTGGCCAAGGCCTTACATTGCTCAGGGCGCCCCAGCCCAGAGGGCGATCCGGCCCCACACGGTGGGAGTGCAAAGCTGACAGACCGTGCTCTGCAGAACTTTCCTTTTGCTCCGTGCTCCAGGAAGGCTTGGCTGCCAGCACCTTGTGTTGTTGGGAGAGGATGAAGTCCCTGTGCTGTGCGGATGTGCAGGTATCCGGATTCTGAAAGGAAATTGGAGATGTGAGGGTCACATCCAAGGAAACCTAGTGCATGCGGAGCAAATCAGAGACCCCCTGGGAGCTGCTGGAGGCGGACCGCCCAGCCCAGCCAAGTCCTGTTTCTCTTTCGGTTCTTCATTTAGATGCTGCCTGGGCTTCTCCTGAGGGCTGCTGGCTCCAGGCTGCCCCTCCGATCTCATTTCTTTCCAGTGCAATTCAGGTGAAGCTGCAGGAGAATGTTCCCTGAGGAGGGATTATGAGAATCAGGCCCGGCCTTCGCCAAATAGACATATCAGGAAACTTCACCATCTTTCCCAGAATGCGGCTAACCGGTTCCCACAGGGCTGTCGCGCCTGGAGGCCGTGCGGTGGCTTCTGTTGTACAGGTTCAGTGTTGTAAGGTTGGCCGCCAGTGTGGTCACATCCCTCATTATTGCTACAGAACTGCAAGCTAATGTTTCCAGAGTGTTTTCCTAGGGGCTTTTTAAGTGTGATCCCCCCTTGTTAGGGTCCGATAGTTGGCCTTGGCCTACATCACAGGAATTTGGTCTGTAAGCCCATCACGTCTTTGGAGGCAGTGTGCTGATGCTTGCCATTGGGAACCTAATTCCTCAAGGGGTGTGACCTTAGCAGAGGGCGGTATTTTCAGCGTGTTGATTCCATCGTCTCTGTTCCGGTGCTGCTGGTGGAGGGCACGTAAGAAAGGATCCCTGGTTTATATACACAGGTGTGCGTGTCGTTTATCCTTGTGACGGGATGCATCTGAAGAAGCGCACAGGGACGCGAGCTTCATGAATTGAGGATTCCTTCCAAGAAACTCGGTCGGGTGATGGCTCACCGTAGGTCAGCATGCGATAGCAGCTTTAATGAATGGGGTTCTGGTGTTTTTTGTCGTTTCTCTTTCGAAAAGGGTAGTGAGTAAAATGGATATTAACGTCGGACGCCTGGGTGGCTCAGTCGGTTAAGCCTGACTCTTGATTTCAGCTCAGGTCCCGATCTCATGGTTTGTGAGTTCGAGCCCTGCATCAAGCTCTGCACTGACAGCACAGAGCCTGCTAGGGGTTCTCTCTGTCTCCCTCTCCCTTTGCCCCTCCCCTGTTCCTCATCTCTCTCTCTCTCCCTCTCCCTCTGCCCCTCCCCTGTTCGTGATCTCTCTCTCTCCCTCTCCCTCTGCCCCTCCCCTGTTCCTGATCTCTCTCTCTCTCCCTCTCCCTCTGCCCCTCCCCATTTGTGATCTCTCTCTCTCTCTCTCAAATAAATAAACTTAAAACTATATGTGCAAATTACGTATGCACTCTTAGCCTGTTAATACGGAAATCATCAAAAACATACTCAAAGCGTATACAATATATCATATACTCCCACGTGCCCTTCACGCTGTTTCAGCCACTGTCGTCGTCTGTCCCTCACTTTTTTTTTTTTTTTTAATTAGGGCAACTTAAGGCAAATCTCAAAACACTGTGTCATTTCACCCATAAATATTTTAGAGTATACCTTTAACATAGAAGGGATATATATATATACACATACACACATATATATGTATGTATGTGTGTGTGTATATATATATAAAACACACATATATAATATATACATACACGTATGTAATACATATATATAATACCTATATATGTATATATACACACACACACGTATATAATACATACATATATTTCTCTGGCCACCATAGCCAATTACCACAAACTGGATGACTTAAAACAACAGAATTCATTCTGTCACATCTCAGGAGTTCAGAAGTCTGAAATCCAGGTGTTGGAAAGATTGGTTCCTTCTGGAGGCTCTCAGGAGGAATCTAGTCCATGCTTCTCTCTCCACTTCTGGTCTTCAGGTGTTCTTGGCTCAGAGCCACATCATCCGGTCTCTGCTTCTGGCTCCATGTGGCCGCCTTCTGTGTGTCTGTCCCCAAATCTCTCCTTTCTGTTAGAAGATCCCAGTCATTGGATTTCAGGCCCACCCTAATCCAGGATGATCTCCACTTAATTTGATTCCATGTGCAAAAGACGTGATTTCCATGTAAGGTCACATTCGCAAGTCTTGGAGGTTAAAACCTTACCGTGAGTTTTCAGGGGACGCAGTTCAACCCACTCTGGTGATTGTGTGGTTCCTGCCCCGATCTACCTGCACTGAATTGTTCTTCCTTAGTTAGCACATTGGCTCCCAGAAATCTTTGCTGGGGCATGGTAGGTGCATCACATGAACGGTTACCTTTGAGAGGTGCTTGGACCCACCGTGCCAGCCCTGGGAGGGAAGTGAGTGTATTTTCTCAGGGTCACAGCGCTTGTGAGCAGCGGGACAGGTAAGAACCTGTGTCTGGCTCCAGATGGAGCCAAGGAAACGGACCACGGTTGACCACACGGGCTGGTGAGAAATGCTTGCTTGAATCTTTAGAACATAAACTATATACTGGATGATTTTGTGTTTCTGTAAGGCTGTGCATACGCTCCTTTATATTTATTTTAAAAAGTTGTTGGTGCTCAAGGGCGCCTGGGTGGCTCGGCTCGGTCGGTGAAGCGTGTGACGTTGGCTCAGGTCATGATCTCGTGGATTGTGAGTTCGAGCCCCTTCTTGGGCTCCGTGGTGAGAACACAGATCCTACTTCAATTCTCCGTTTCCCTCTCTCTCTGTCCTCTTGCGTGTGCACGCATTCTCTTTCTCTCAAAAATAAATAAACCTTTAAAAAAGCTTCTTTCAGTCAACAAGTAAGTAATTGTCAGTGCTTAAAAAATACAGTACCACCCCTGCCCTCCACTGCCTGACCCCAGTCTGCAATTTTGCTTTGCACCTGTCCGTTACCCACGGCCAACTGTGTTGACAGTAGGTCAAAGGTCAGTGATCGCCGGATGCTGTATCGTTCACCTGACTCATCTCATCATGAGTATGTTGTTACCTCCCGTCATCACGAGAAAGGATGAATGCAATACAGTAAGGTCTTCTGAGAGACAGAGTGCCGAGACCACACTCCCATAACTTTTATTGCAGTGTATTGTTATAATTGTCCCTTTTTCGTTGGTGTTGTTCCTGGCCTACTGTGCCTGATTTGCAGATTAAACTTCGCATAGGTATGCAGGCAGAGGACAAAGCATGTTGTCTCTCCAGGGGTCCACACCACCAGCGGTTTCTGGCACCCCCTTGGGGGATCTCAGAATGTATTCTTTGCAGATAAGGCGGGGGGGTGGCTACTGTGCACTGTTTTAAAGTTTATTTATTTTGAAAGAGAGAGAGAGGATGTGCGAGTGGAAGCCGGGGAGAGGCAGAGAGAGAATGCTAAGCAGGCTCTGTGCTGTCAGAGCAGAGCCCGAATTGGGGCTTGAACTCACGAAATGGAGGATCATGAGCTGAGCTGAAACAAAGAGTTGGACGCTCTACTGACTGAGCCACCCAGGTGCCCCAACACTATTTTTTAATTAAAGCTCTACATATAATTTTAGACTTTAAGGGCGCCTGGGTGGCCCACTTGCTCGAGCGTCTGACTTCGGCTCAGGTCATGATCTGGCGGTTCGTGGGTCTGAGCCCTGCGTTGGGCTCTCCTCTCCTGACGGTGCGGAGCCTTCTTCATAGTCTCTGTCTTCCTCTTCCTCTGCCCCTCCCCCACTAAAGGCTCACTCAAAAATAAATAAACATTAAAAAAAGAAAAGACTTTAAGGATGTCTTTAGCGTATTTCTTTGTTTAAACGTGCTAAACCCAGCCGTTCTTCTCATGTATACACACCGCCCCGCGAGGACATGTGCAAGGGGCTTTCCATGGCTTCCCCTTATTTTTCTGCCATCAGGATTGCAAACTGGTGCTTGCAGATAACCTGTCTGCGGGGGTAGTGCTGTGAGGTCTTAACGATGGTGCATCTACAATGTGTTTGTTCATGACTTCAGGTCACGTGGATTTTTTCTTTATTTTTCGTTACAACTTAAAAAAAAAAAAACTAATGTACTTTTTTTAAAGCAGTTTTCGGTTTACAGAAATCATTTGTTTTTTTTAAGTAGGCTCCGCACCCAGTGCAAAGCCCAGTGTGGGGCTTGAACTCACGACCCTGAAGACCTGGGCTGGGATCAAGAGTCGGACGCTTCACTGACAGAACCACCCAGGCGCCCCTCAGTTTTCTTTTTAATGGATGTGTTTATTGGCAGCGAACTTAGCCATCAACTTACGTACCTTACAGTATCATTTTGAAATAGAACTTTTGTCACAGTCAGGATAAACATTACGCACAGTCAAGCCACGATTAGGCGCATCCTTTGGGTTATCAGCAGGTTGCCGAGTGCACCGAACCCTTCCGCTCAGGATGTGTCCTCGGGATTCCCTTTCTTCCCTGTGAGCCGCCTGGACTCTTGATCACACACACATCCGTCGGCATTTTTAAGTGTTCTGTGTGCCCTTGCTTTACTCATCCGTGATTGACTTCAAGAGCCGGTTTTTAAAATAACATTTCAAAATAATTCTTGGAAGTTTTCCTTCTGAAAAGGATACAAATTGATCTAGCCATTTGAACTCCACACTGTGAGCCATATGTTAATTTTTGTATCCATAACATTTAAGAATCACTAGGCAACATTCGTGTGGGCTTAAAGTATCCCCCTCCCACCCCAAGAGATTTACCAATTACTAAAGGGACAACGACAGTGATTTATGGGGAAGAAACCCAGCAGATAGCGCCAGCCGAGCCGAGTGA
>NW_024412510.1:20752-57454 GCF_014898765.1 Herpailurus yagouaroundi
ACCTGAGCCGAAGTTAGATGCTTAACCGACTGAGCCACCCAGGGTCCCTGATATGTTTAAATATTTTAAAAGTAAATCTTTGTTATTCTGAAAAGTACGTATGTATCTACACATTCAAGGATGATTTATTCAGTGCTTGCAATCAAGTGGTTGGGGAGGTGCGGAGCATCGGACATCTTCTAGAACATAGAGTGATGTGGAGGGAGGACCCCTGGCTGAGCATCGTTCTGCTCCGTGATGATGGATATGTGGGGCTGCACCTGCCTGCTGGAGGTCGGAGGGGGGACAGCTGAGCCAGTCCCTGAGTGATGAAGAGGACGTTTCTGGAATCCAGAGGAAGGCGTCTTTTGCTAAGAGGACAGCACGACCTCCTACAGCGTGTCTGGGAAAGGGGTCCTTTGGTACAGGTTAGACAAGGGAAACTGTCCTGGGGTCAGGGGCTGGCATGGAGCAGGGACTGGGAACCGGCCAGCTCATTTACTCATGAGTAAATCAAAGCCACTTGGTCCCCTGAGGAACAGCTTTGATTTCCTTTTGGAAATCGAAACTATTTTGAATAGGAATATAAAATAAATGTTCCATGAGACAAATGTGTTTCTTAATTCTGTATTCCCTTTAAAGTTTCTATCTATCGATGCTGTTTTTTTGCCTTATTGCCGGGTCCTGTTTCTGTCTTTTATTTCTGCTTTTTACTTAATAATCTTCGACTTCTCGATGTTTATTATTACCGACTGGTCGGTGCCTTCTTCCTTCCTTCATTTCTTTCCTCGTGTCCACTTTGTTTACTGCCCGAGTCGTTGACCTTTTTACCCAGCACTTACTAAGTGGCATTTAAAGAAGCAGTGTCACGTCACATGTCCCGTCATGTAACTGTGGCTTTTTGTACTTGGGACGCGTCACCTGCCTTGGTTGCTGATAGAATTCTTAACCTGTGGGTCATTCATTAATTCTATAGCAGATCAAAGAGGCTAGTCAATAATTGTAAAAAAAAGTTCATGTCCGGCCACATCCTATTTTTTATTGTGGTAAAACATGCCTAACATTCTTTTTAATGCTTATTTATTTTTGAGAAAGGTGGGGAGCGGACAGAGGATCTGAAGCAAGCTCTGTGCTGACAGCCGTGAACCTGATGTGGGGCTTGAACTCAGGAACTGTGAGATTGTGACCTGAGCCGGAATCGAGAGTCAGGTGCTTCACGGACTGAGCCGCGCAAGGTGCCCCTGGTAGCATTTTAGTCATGCATAAGTGTATATAGTTCAGTGGCATTCGGGTCCATTCATTGTGTTCTGCCGCCGTCTATACCCGAAACTATTCCGTCATCCTCCCTAGAAAACTGTACCCATTAGGACAGCTCCGTCTTCCACTGTCTCTCTCCCCACAGCCCTCATAACCTGTCTTTTCTGGGTCCGTGAACTTGTGTATTCTAGGTCCCTCATGTAAGTGAAATCTTACAATATCTGTTCCTTCTGTGTCTCGTGTGTTTCCCTGAGCATAATGTTTTCAAGATCCGTCCGTGTTGCAGCTTATGTGAGAATTCCACTCCCTGTTATAGCTCAGATCCCACCTTATGGCCGTACGGCCATTTAGAAGAGTGCCAGGTGGGGTGCCTGGGTGGCTCAGTTGGTTAGTCGTCCAACTCGTGATTTCGGCTCAGGTTATCATCTCCCGGGTCGTGAGAATCCGTGCGATTCTCTGTCCCTGTCTCTCTGCCCCTCTCCTGCTCATGCTCTCTGTCTCTCACAAAATAAAAATAACTTAAAAAAAAAATGTATAGGAGAGCAGTAGGTACGCTGCCCGCATTGGGCTTGGGGAGGCCCCAGCGCTCGTGGGTCTGTCTTACGTGTCACATCATGTGCTTCATGGGAAAGACGTTTCCTCTCGAAGTTTCCATGTGTGTTGCCTGTTTTCTGAACAGGTCGCCGTGGGGATGCGGTACTTTCTCTCTTTAAAGCTCTGGTAATAGAATTGATATGGTCTGGCTGAGTGAAACCAAGTACTCGTTCATTTATTCATTCATTCATTCATTCATTCTTTCACCGGACCTTCACTGAACTTGCACTACAAGTCAGGCATTGCGGTGGGCCATGGACGTGGCTTAACTGACTGTCCCGACACCGTCTGCTGGTGGCAGTTTGTAGCTAGCTTCAGCGTGTCCTTAGCTACATCCTGTTCCCTGTATCTGTCATTGTCTTGTCTTCTCAAGCAATTCACACGTTTTAATTTCAGGTAAAGGCGTTTCATAATGTGTCTATATATCTTATCCAGTACCTTTTAAACCCGTGTTTCTCTTCTGCATGAGAACAGCCCCCGCCACGTAGAAAGATGAATTTAAGAGTGATTCATTGCCACCATTTGTAACTGATTTCCAAGTAGGATTTTTCTGGTTCTCAGGAAATTGTAATGCAATCAACATAAATCTCTCCGTGAGGCGAAAATAAATGCGTATGTCTGTGGTGAGAAGTAGAAGGGCATCTTTTTGGCTTAGGGGGTTGCAGCCACCCCGTCTTGGTGTTTATGGATCACCAGAAAATTAGGGCACATGGACACGAAGGTGGTGATGGAAGGAGCAGACTGTGATGGTTCTGTGCTCGGCATTGTAGAGAACGTGGCCATATTTTCACACTTTAAATGGTAAAGAACAAGGAAACACAATGACAAATGAAGGTTCAGCCACCGACCTAAGGAGAACCGGTTCCTTTTCCTGTCTTGGCACAGTCCTGGGTCCTGGTGACTGACACCCAAGCCACACACCTGTGTGAGGCCTGCGGACCTCTCCATGGGGAGGGGAGTGGACGCTCACGGCTTAGGTTGGTTTCCTCCCCCGAATGCATTGAAACCCTCTCCATCACCAAGCGGCGCGTTCACATGTGCTCTGCTTACAAAACAGCCAGCCCATTGGAAGAATGGATGGAAAGGGTATTGCAAGCTACTAATGTTCACGTTCTGCAACGGAAGAAGGTGAAGTTCATTTAGCAGATTGGAGCCACCTGTTACCCCAGGTAGCCGCCACCTTGACCTGCCATTGAGATCTTGAGATCTAGTGTAGTGAGGTCTAAGACCACGTGGGGGGCCACCGGAAAGGCTTGCCCCAGTCTGGTCTAAGGGCGAGTCCTAGGCATCCAGGGTTAGAGGCCTCTCTTATTTTCTCCCCTGACCTGTCCTCCCCTGCCAGTGGCTACTCCCCACCTCACAGCCACCTCCCTCCCCTCTCTCCCCTCCCTCATGCCCCAGCCACCCGCCTCCCATCCATGCTCCCTTCTCCCAAGCCCACACACCACCTAGAGCTCATACCTGGAGCCCGCTGCACCCACCCCCCCTCACCACCCTCCCCAGCCCAAGGAGGACACAGGCTGGTGGTGTGGAGCCCTTCCCTCACTTTGGCTTCCTCCCAGGAATTTCCCATCACCTCCTGGGCTGGCCATGCCTCATGATGCAGAAAGTGCTCCCAAGTTGGGACATTACTGGGCTGGGATCAGCAAGGAAGTGGTTTTATTTTTTTATTTTTTTATTTTTTGAAATTTATTGTCAAATTGGTTTCCATACAACACCCAGTGCTCATCCCAAAAGGTGCCCTCCTCAATACCCATCACCCACCCCCTCCTCCCTCCCACCCCCCATCAACCCTCAGTTTGTTCTCAGTTTTTAAGAGTCTCTTATGCTTTGGCTCTCTCCCATTCTAACCTCTTTTTTTTTTTTTTTTCCTTCCCCCTCCACCAGGGGTTTCTGTTAAGTTTCTCAGGATCCACATAAGAGTGAAAACATATGTTATCTGTCTTTCTCTGTATGGCTTATTTCACTTAGCATCACACTCCCCAGTTCCATCCACGTTGCTACAAAAGGCCATATTTCATTCTTTCTCATTGCCAAGTAGTATTCCATTGTGTACATAAACCACAATTTCTTTAAAGGAGGTGGTTTTAAAACAGGACTCAGAGGAGCCAACGGTGCGTAGGTACTCGAGGAAGGGTGTTTCTCAGGATATGGCTTGATGAAAGGTGTCCTTACTGTGCGTCCCCGATAAGGGGCACGCAAGCAGCCGAGTGAATTAAATCACGTTTGTGAAACAGGGCTCTCTCCCAGCAGGAGCTTGGATGAGCGTCCACGAAAACACCTTCCGCAGTTGTTTATGTCCGTGCACAAGATTGTCATCACCAGCCCAAGGTGTCTTTATTTGAAAAGGAACATGATGGTGTGCGGACGCACTTTGTGGCAGAGAAGAATATTTGGGATTCCTAGGAGGATAAAGAGGCAGTGATTTGATGGTGTTGGTATTAATAGTACTTAGTCTTAGGGAAATTCCTCTAGGAAAATATTCCCTACTGATGCTGCCTGTGCTCCTGATGTACTCTTCCTGGAATTTATAGGAGTTTATCCTTAGCCATCTCTGTGGTGCGTCTGTAGATAAGGGGAGATGGTTTTAGAAACTGACATCTTAAGAACCCATAAGAGGGACGCCTGGGTGCCTCAGTCGATTAAGTGGCCGACTTCAGCTCAGGTCAGGTTTGTCGGTTCGAGCCCCACATCAGGCTCGTCGGCTCAGAGCCTGGAGCCTGCTTCGGATTCTTCTGAGTCTCCCTCTGTCTCTGCCCCTCCCCTGCTCGTGCTCTGTCTCCCTCTTTGTCTCTCAAAAAATAACATGTTTAAAAACAACAACAACAAAAAGAACCCCTGAGAAATAGAGTTTAGCCTCAAGGGATCCTTGCTTCCAGCAAAATGGATTGTTTTGTTTTGGAGCCCGGTACTTTCAGGGAGTCGGGGTGCTCGTCTACTGAATTGTGATTTTAAACATTTTCATCAGCCCTCATCCTGATTTAGGACGGAAAAGATCTTTCCTCGGAACCACTAAGTTGCGCTGCTGGGGTGGTTTTCGCTTCCTGTGTTGAATTATTAGCATAAAGCAGCAGGCTTCCAGGCTTGCCCCATCCCTGATTTCCCAGTGCCCTGATTTACACTGAATCCGTCTGAGAGTGAGCCCTTTAAGGAGTGACGCGACAGGTTTCAAAGCTTGCACTGTTTTCTGACCGTAGCGTCGGCTTCCAGAACGGAAGGGTCATGGCTTCGCAGCTTTCCCAAGCACCAGCACATCAGATGAGTTTGGGGACTGTGAGATGATGTATCCACGGCAAAACCAAACACATCCGCGGGCCACGCAGTGCCTCCCCTCTGGGTTGTCTTCTGAGCGCTGTCCGCGGGGCTGTGCCCTTGTGTCCATGGGGCCACGGGCATTGTGCTGTGGAGCAGGAATCCGGGTGGCCGTGGGCGCCCCCGGAGTGACCAGGGGGCTTCGCCTTGGGCAGGGTCGCCACAGCGCCAGCTGGGCTCGCCCCGCGACCCTGGGGAAGGCGCACCGATTTCCATCCCTGCCTGTCACGGTCACACGTGGGGCTCGCCCAACGCCGTGTTGGCCCGGGAAGTGGTCCGGCAGCTCGAATGGTGACGGTTTGTTGGCCAGGAACAAGGGGAACTCGGCGTATTACGCGCTGGTTCCGTTTGGTGACAGCATGGTGGCTAACAGCCCTGCTGATAACAGGGAACTCATTACTTCATGTTTGAAATGTAAATACCTTTTCGCCCAGATGTTAACATTGTTTCGGTTTTTCAATTTAGAGGGTTCATATAATAAATAATTCCCTTAATAGAGTCACTGATTGCCTCGCTCCTCATGACGAGGACGAGGAGGTGTCCTTCCGTTCACTGTCTTGCTGGCTTTTCAGGAACTGCTGAAAAGTTCACTGCTGGCTTCAGGATTGAAGATGAAAGGGAATTCTTAATCATGGCTTGAATCCCTAGGGCATTTTAAGAATTGAAAGCCCTCCGTGCACAGAACACAGTTCGAAATTGAGGTTACTCTTCCTAATAAGCGTACCAGCACCCCAGCGGGCTGGTCACCAGCACACGTTTCCAGCAGCGCTGGGTTTTTTACGGCCCAGATTTGGCCTCGGTGGCCTGTGCTTGTGAATGGTGGGCACACAGCTGGGGGCACACGGTGCCACATTTGGAAGAGGACATCAAGAGGTCACGCAGTATCGTGTCGGAGACGTGATCCCTGAGGTGTGCGGTAATTTTGTTTACAAAGAGCCATTCTCTTAAACTTAAGGAGAGCTGAAAATCAGATCCGCAGAAACCCTGCACATGTGGGGTATTTTTCCTGTCCAGACTCTGTGACATTTCCCCATCCACCTGGGCCCAGCAAAATAAAGTATTTTGTAAACGAAATCACGAGGGGACCGTGTAGCATACGGAAGGGGACAGACTTGTGTTAGCTAATGCGAGGGATATGGCAGGCAGATGTGTGGCCTCTCACTGAATAATAGATGTGAAATCTTCAAAAAAAGTTCGTTGGAAACATTGGACCAGAGATGGTCTCGATGTGGCTCCTTCTCCCAAATTGTTTACAGCTAGTAGGGAAGATGAAAAAATTTTTTTAATGTTTATTTATTTTTGAGAGAGAGAGAGAGAGAGCACGAGTGGTAGAGGGGGAGAGAGAGACGGGGAGACACAGAATCTGAAGCAGGCTCCAGGCTCCGAGCTGTCAGCACAGAGTCCGTCGTGGGGCTCAAACCCATGAATGGTGAGATCATGACCTGAGCTGAAGTCGGACGCTTAACCGACTGAGGCACCCATGCCCCAAGGAATTTTTTTTTATAATTAATTGTTACACAAGCCAGCCCTCTAAATCTGAGTATCCAGAGGAAACAAGGAGTCAAGGAAATCAGCCATTTGCCTGGACTGTCGTTCCTCAGCAGGGGCAGTTCAGCATCCCAGGGGACATTCAGCAGTCTCTGGACAGAGTTTTGGTTGTCACAAGTGGACGGAGGAAGATGTTCCTGACATCTGGTGGGTGGAGGCCAGGGATGCTACTAAACGCTCTTCGGTGCGCAGGACGGTCCCCACCGCAAACAGTTGTCCACCCCATATATGCCAGGAGCACCCTCCCCCCTCTGCGTGTGACCACCCAGAATGTTTCCAGGCACCGCCGAACATCCTCTGGTGGCATGATTGCCCTGCCTGGGAACCACCGGTCGAGATCGGCCATTGAATGCCCTTCCCTCTGTCCGTGGCCACTTGAGTTCAGGCAAGTCAGGTGCCTCCTAGGAAGTGGCAGGGGCAGAGGCGGGACCCGGAGCTTCTCAGTCCTTCCTTACCTGCGGTGCCGCCCGCTGACCCAGCCCGAGTTCCGTCGTGGTCTCTGGAAATGCGCACGATGGCGGCCAGGAGGTGTCTGGGTCGTATAAGTTTTGCATTATTTAAAATTTTTTAAGTTTGTTTATTTAGAGAGAGGGAGAGAGAGAATCCCAAGCAGGCTCCTCATTGTCCGTGCAGAGCCCAGTGCGGAGCTTGAACCCCCGAACCATGAGGTCATAACGTGAGCTGAGACCAAGAGTCAGATGCTTAACTGACTGAGCCACCCAGGCGCCCCTGTAGTATTTTAGATGTCGCTTTGAACTCGTTCATGGAGGCTGTGGAAATGTGAATTACAGGTGCACGAGGGGTGTGAAAGAATGAAGACTCCTCAAAAAAAACTTCCCAGCGTGGAACTTTGCCACATAAATCCAGGTACAGATGGTTACCTGGGAGGCGTATGTAGTAATCTGTACTGTGCCCCACGTTGTCCTGTGACCGTGTTTTCTCTCACTGGAAGCAACATGGGACGCAGGTGTCCACCCAGGTAGAGAGACCCCCCTCCCAACCCCTTTGGGAAAGACTCAGGAGTAAGCTGGACGCCCCTGAAGCCCTGTGGCCCGTGGTTTCCTGTAACACTAACCGTGGGGCTGCAGTATCCAGTTATAAATAATTGGGTGGTGGCTATAAATTTTTGACATTGGTTCTCAAATATTCATAAGGAAAAAGTCACACGAGACTAATTGTTATGGAAGGGAGCGGAGACCTACGTGGCAAGGAGAGTCAGGGGAAAAAAGTTAGAAATGCAGATTCAGTGCCCGTAGAAAAGGAAGCAATGTCCTTTGACAGACTTGGACTCAAAGCAGCCTGCTGCTTTGTTTTAATGTGAGTTGAATTACCTGTCTCACAGGACCGAGGGCCTCTAGCAGTGAAGTTCTCAATGACCCTACAGAATTCTTTGCCTTTCATTCTCCTTATGCAATTCTGTGGGCATTTTGCCTCCCGGAGATATTAATTGGGAACAACGGTGAATGCGCGCTCTCCCACGGTCCTCCAGCCCACACACATATTCGGCTACCCACTGGCCACAATATATTCCAAATGCCACAAGCCACAGACCCTGACAGAATGCGTTTTTTTTTTAAAGAAAGAAATGCATGATATGCCCAAAATTTATGGAAAATGTTTCGATCTAGCAGTCCTCCAGTCACATGTGTCCTTTTAGGAGTTGTGTGGTAGGAAAGGCTCAGAGGTTTTCGTGAAGAGCGAACCCATGGAAGGATTTAGGAGGCAGACTTAATCCCGTCTCGGAACAGTGTTCTCCTTCTGGGCATATGTTGTTAATTATCACCGCTATTAGGGCTTTATAAATCAAATAGTCTTTGTCACTGTTTGGTATGCATTGAAGTGCGTCTCCCCCCACACTCCCAAGAAAAGACACGTTGGAGTCCCAACTCCCAGCACCTCGGAATATGACCTTATTTGGGAATAGGGTCAGGACGCCTGGGTGGCTGAGTCCATTAAGCGCCCGACTCTTGGTTTCAGCTCCGGTCGTGATCTCATGGTTTGTGAGATCAAGCCCTGCGTCAGGCTCTGTGCTGAGAGCGCAGGGCCTGCTTGGGAATCTCTCTCTCCCCCTCTGTGAAAATAAATAAGTAAACTTAAAAAAAAAAAACAAAAACCAAAGAGAAAATAGGGTCTTACAGAAGTCATCAAGTCAGTGAGGTAATTGGGGTGGGCCCTCATCCAGTCTGACCAGTCCTTATAAAAAGAGGAAATTTGGATATAGGTGCGCGTAAGCATGGAGACAGCTACCCACGAGCGAAGAAGGGGGGCCTGCAGCAGATTCCCTGTCCCTCGCCCTCTCATGGAGCGAACCCTGTTGGCAGCTTGATCTCCAACTTCCAGACTCCACAACGTGAGCGGATGTGCCTTCTGTTAAGCCTCCCAGCTTGTGTTTCCTTGTTAAGGTCCCCCTGGGAAGCTAATACCCGGTCCCGGCCTCTACGCGGATCACGGTCCATGGAGGGTGCCCAGGGTTCGGATGGCACGTCCCCGGTTTCCAGCAGGGCAGACGAAAAGGAATATTCCTATCCACTTGGTTCCTTCTGCAGAGACCCGATTTCCAAATAAGGATGCGTTGTGAGGTAGTGGGGGATGGCGCCTCACCGTATCTTTTTGGGGGGGCATGATTCCACCTGTAACCCCGCGTGTTAGAAGGTTCTGTTTTCTGTCCTGCACAGTGCTGCCAGGTTTGACAGAACTCCCTGGCTGGAATCGGTGGGGGAGGGTCTTTCCCAGTGCAGCAGGGTCCCGGCGATGAACAGAGAGGGTCCCAGGGGCACGACAGCAGAGGGATTCCCTTGTCAGAGGTCGTGAGCCCTGCGTCTTTGAGTTTTGAGACTTGACTGTCTTCAGAAGCTTTCTCTCGAAATCTCTGCTCTGGTCTGTATTTTTTCTCCCGTTTCCTTGTGTGGCTCCGGCCATATTACCACTGCCAGTGCAATTGACTCAATGACTTGTTTGTAATTCAGAGTTTATCTCGGTTGTAAGTCTCCCCAAGGCTTAGAAAAAAAAAAAAAAAAAAGGCTACCCATGAATATATTACAAATTCTCCCCGCAGATAAGAATATGTGACTATGGGGAACCTGGGTGGCTCATTCGGTTGAGCCTATTACGACTTTGGCTTAAGTCATGGTCTCACGGTTCGTGAGTTCAAGCCCCGCATCAGGCTCTGTGCTGTCACCACAGAGCCTGCTTCGGATCCTCTGTTCCCCCCCCCCACCCCTCCCCCACTCACACTGGCTCAAAAAATAAAACATTAAAAAACAAGGATATGTGATTGACAGTCTTAATTAGAAAATAAAATATATTCTTTATTGGAATACAAGGAAAGGAGTTCTTTTGTTCTCTTAATCTTCATCGTTTTAGACGTAGCAATCGCCCCAAGCTGGTACTGGGTGGCCAGCTTTTCCGAGCAGATCCAGAGTGAAGCGAAACCCGTCAGTGCCACGGCCGAGTGCATCAAGCTGGGAGGGAGGAGACCGGTCTCCATCACAAGGAGGATGGTGTGCATGCCCTCACAGACATTAGAGGGGGAAGACATGTGGACAAACAGCCGCGGTTTTATTTGGCCAGAGCTGGACGTGAGCCTCCACGAGACTGCACTTTCCTGCCAGGCCGTCTTCCTGTAGAAAACGCCCATGAGACTCGGAACTGAGTTCTCCCCTCTTCCCGCCGGGGCTGCCTGGCGGGCCGGGGTGTGATCAGCCCTCTTGGGTTCATGGGAGAGCAGTAGATGTTAATAAGAAACCGACTGTGTGCTTTCCTCCCAGCCTCTAGTGGCTGAGCCGTGACCTTGTGTTGACGCGGGTGAAGAATGAGGAGATGGTGGCCGGCCGGCTGTCCCGCACCACCTCGGAGCACGGTGCAAGGTCGTCAGTGCCGCTTTGGAAACAGAGTGTGGGAGTAGCTGTGCTGAACGGTCTCCTTTAAGTAGAGATCATGAGCACGGGCCTTCTCGGGGGTACTCCTGAAACTTCCTTTTGGGGGAGAATCCCTAAAATGCAGAGGTGCTCCTGTCTCTGGGACCGTTGATCAGATACATACCCCATAGGAGCACCGGGGAGAGGGAGGTCCCCCTGTCCAACCTGTGACTGTCTGCTGTCGATGGACGTATTAAGCCCGCATCCCAATGTCTGGAGCTACTGTACCTCTTTCAGTTGGATTGGTAAAGCTCGCTAGGTTTTCATTTGCTTTTAACCACCCCTGATGGAAATCTACCAGGACGTAACAGCTTGGGAAAAAATACCACAGAGAATGGCATTAGTCCGTTACAGCAGAACGATGCTCACCTCTCCACCTGGGTGATGTTGAAGACCATTTCTGACCCCCTTTGGAAATCCTTGTTGACAGATAGTGACTCATAAAACCAAAGACGCCCAGAAGCCTGCCGGCGTTGGCCTTACATACGTGGAAAGCCATGCTTTTTGCTGTAGCGTTATTATAAATTACATCTGATTTTTTTTTAAGTTTGTTTATTTTGAGAGAGAGAGGGAGAGAGAGAGTGTGTCCCAGGCAGGGTTTGTGCTGCCACGGAAGAGCTGACACGGGCCTTGAATTCATGAGCCATGAGATCAGAACCTGAGCTGAAACCAAGAATCGGCCACTTGACTGACTGAGCCACCCACGCACCCCGTGTTACACCTGATTTTAATTCAGTGCAGCCAACACTGGCCGAGTATCTCCTCTGTGTATCGTGCGCGGAAAGTTATACCAATAAATGAAACTTAATTTTTTCTGGGATTGGATTGGATGGATAGGACAGGCCTGAATGTGGCCAGACCGTGTTACTATTGTGGGAGCAGGGCGGAGGGTCTGATTTCTGCCCTGGAGAAAGACGAGGCTTACGGACAGCAGTGATATTTCAGCTGGACCTCTACAGAGTGGAAGTTTATCCAGAGGACAAAACGAAGGTTCCTCTGGGTGGAGGGAACAAGCCAGCCGGGGGCCTGTGGACTTGATTACGTGTGCGCGGTGGTGGCGGGGGCGGGGGGGGGGTCACTGGGGGTTTTGCTCAGTAGACAATGAGGTCATAAATCAGTGTTCTGGGGCGTTACCTCCGGTGGTGCCAGAGTTCGAGTCTCTGGGGTGAGCACATCAGCAGTAGACGGTAGGGGAAATGCAGGGGGGTATTCAGGGCCTGGAGGACGACACCCCTACATCCACCATTTGCATCCAGCTAATGCAAATGTGATGTGGGCCCACGTGGACCTCTGGGTCAAGGAGGGCTAGGATTCGTGGCCACATGTGGTCTCTCTGGAGGTTGATGAGTGAGGGTTGGTGTCTCCTGGGAGGGATGTCCTTCATGGGCAGGGTACACATGCGTTTTTTTCTTTTTTCTTCATTCCCTGAATTGCAGAGGTGGATAGATAGGGGTCCAAGACCCTGAGATCAAGAGGCACGTGGTCCACCGGCCAGTCAGCCAGCTGCCCCTAGTGTCTTACATTTTCTAATAATTGGTTGGCTGCATGTGGAACAGAGGTTCGAAAGGCAGACTTCCATCTTGATTAAATGTTAGAATATTTGTCATTATCCACGTGGTGTTGACATGCCCGCCAGTTGTCAACGCGAAGCCTCACCGCGTAAATTGCCGAGTGGTCCACCGGAGAGATCTCAGAGTAAAGGAAGATTCCTTTGCTTTTCAGACATGCTAAATGGGGAAAGTAAAAGCAGGTGAGGAAGCGGCATCCAGATTTGCTCTGCTCGCTGTTCTTCTAGGCAAACCAGTCTTTCTCCTTTCAGAGAAGCCGTTTCAGAATTTCTAATTAATTCTTCAAGCGGACTCATTACCGGGACTGGAGAAAGAGCTCATTACCGTAATGGTGTCTCATCCGTTGTGTGGCTTGATGTCAGGGACCCTGGGGGCCAGGCTACGCTGTCGTTCCAGTGTCTCTCTTATCCATCTGAAACCCACCACACCGCACCACTTTTGTTTTTAGGATAATTATCTGGTGGTTTTAAATGTGGTCAAAGTTGCACTGCTTTAAGAAACGTAAAATGGCATATGTGGACACGTATTTGGGTATCAGTCGTATAAAACAAAATGCTTATGGGTGTACGTGTGTGGACAGCGTTTTACAATCCCTGAAAGATCCGATGTGTAGTCTGAGAACTGTGCATCCTCTCCCCGGTCCCACCTGAACCCCAGGTGTCTCCGGGACGCGAAGGGAAGGGTGGAGGTACGTGTAAGTGCTGTTCAGCTCGGCAGCCGTCTGAGTGGGGAGCGGCTAAGTCAAACCCAGGACCAAAGCCAGTCAGAGGGGCCTTTCCCTCCCAGCGGACTTGCTGGAACAGTACGATGGCCACTTCACCGTCAGCGGTCACGTCCGCGTCCTGGGACCGCCATAACCATGAACCACGGACCGGGGGACTGAAAACGGCGGACATTTATTCTGTCTCCGTTTCTCTTCTGGAGTTCAGAGGCTGAAGCGTGAAGTCCAGGTGTCACCAGGGCCACCCACCCTCTGAAGGCTCTAGAAGGGAGGATCCTTCCTTTTCTGTCTCCAACTCACTTCCAGTGCTCGCCAGGGACTCCTGACATTCCCGGACTTGGAGACACACGGGTCCATCTCTGCCTTGTCCACATGCCTCTGTTTTCACACAACTACAAGGACACCAGTCGTGTGGATAAGGGGCCCACCCGACTCCAGTGGGACCTCGTCTTGGTGAATTCCATCCGCGGTGACCCCGTGTCCAAATAAGACCGCGTTGTGCAGCGCGGGGGTTAGGGCCACAACCGATCTTTTTGCAGAAGAAGGCGCAGTTGACTCCACGATTGTGGCTGTGGCCCACACCGTCTCATCCCGCCTCACCCCTGTTCCCCCGGGCCCCCTGCTGTACTCCCAGGTCGCCACCCAGCCACGCATGACGCACGCCCGTGGCCGTTAGACGTTTGTGCAGCGCGGCCAAAGAAGCGCGGTGACAAACTCCTCGTCTTTAATAAAATCAGCACGCGGATACAGCGGCGCTCCGAGCGCAGCGCTCCGCGACAGGTCGGTGTCACGGCACTGCCTGCAGGGGAGCGCATTCAAGCAAGGAGGTCGAAAGCAGAGGCCGGAACCGACTCGCGGGGCTTTCTCTTTCACGTTTGCTGCCAACGGTCTGCAGGCTCCAACCATCTGTCCCCTGGGGGATGATGCTCTGTGTGCTGCGATTCGCAGAGGTGCAGGCGTGGACTCCGTGGCTTTGTGCACCGGCTCCGAGTTGCGTCGCGGAGACCCGCTCTCTGTCCCTTGGCCCAGCGAGGCTTTTCCACACGACCGAACGGGAGGAAGGAGCCGGGGTTCTGGTGACCATGTCGTCTGTGGGCCCACCCGCCTTGTCCCCCGGAATACTCCGTGAACCGGCCACACGGCACAGACTTTTCCTGGCCCCCGGCTGCCAGGAGAGACCCCAGGGCCTGGTGGTTCTGAGCGTAGCACCCCCCCCCCCCCCCGTCCTGTTGGAGCCGTAGGTGGGTGGGGACAGAAGCAGCTGTGTGCCCTTTGCGTTTTGGTGCCTGGCCTCCGAGGACCTATCTGAGGAGTCTTGTCCAGTGTCTCTGAAAGAAATCATCCTGTGGGTGAGTCTGTGATGCTAAGTTGGACATCTTTCTAGACTCTCTGGCTCTTTTGAGGGAAGTGTGTTCAACAGCACATCTGTTCAAAAATGCTCTGTATCTGCAAGTCTCAGAGCGTGGAAGGAGAGACCCTGACCTTGGAATTCCTCTCTCGGCGGCGGTGGTGGCTTCAGGTAGTAAACAGGGGGTGACCTGGGTGTCCTCTGTCACCGCATTCCACCCCTTGGAGACAGACTCGGGCCCTGGAGGATCGGCTTCCAGTAGCAGCTTCGACAACAGGGAATATGATTTCACATCATAATGACATTCCCCAAACAAGATCCAACTTCATAATTGGAGTCCCAATTAGAGCACGTACACACTCATCAGCTCTGTCCATTCTGGGCATTAATGTCAGACTCATGAGAAAGGCAGTGAACCAGAAACTAGAATTTTGCTTTGGAGGTAAAAAATCTAAATTCTTTTACGTGAGATAACCTACGTAGTCTAGAGCCTCAAAGGGACTCTTTCTTTCAGGTAAATCTATTCTGTGGTGGTACAAAACACATCTTGCGTTTTTATGTCCTGAATTTGCTAAAATATATCGGGCGAGTTTAGGAGGAGTTATCTCATAGGAAACCAAGAACTTTCAGCTGGAACTTTTCTTCTAATCTGATAAAAAGTACCATTTGTACCTTTTGCACATGGAAATGCATAGCTTAGGGGGGAGCAAATTATTTGCTGGGGATTTAGGGGGGAAAATACCAGTCTGATTTCTTTTTTTTTTCTACTCTTTTTTTTAACGTTTATTCATTTTTCAGAGACAGACAGAGCGTGAGTAGGGGAAGGGTAGAGAGAGGGAGACACAGAATCCAAAGCAGGCTCCAGGCTGCGAGCTGCCAGCACAGAGCCTGACACAGGGCTTGAACCCACAAACTGCGAGATCATGCCCTGGGCCGAAGTCGGACACCCAACCGACTGAGCCACCCGGGCGCCCATTATCAGTCTCATTTCTAAGGCTGCATGATTCTTGGGAGGTAAACGACTTGCCCAGTAGATTTAGGTTCTACTCTTAAAAGAGAACTGCTTCATGGTGGCAAGATAGACCCATTTAGTTGGGGTCTTTCCGTGCTGGCTTGAAGGCAAATAAATGGAATGAAGTGGTAATTATGGACTTGGGGGGGGGGGGAGTGGACAGGGAGCAGATGAATGGGGTTGGTTTCTACTTTAGGTTCCTTTCTTCCCACTAGCACACTGCAGTGTCAGCCCCTGCATTGGTTATCCATGGCTGTGTAACAAATGATGCCAACACTCGACAGCTGAAGGCTGTAAGCACTTATTCTCTCACACTGGTTCTGAGACTCAGGAGAATCCAAGTACAGACTAGCTGGATGGTCTGGTTCAGGGTTGTCTCCAAGAGCCGCAGTCACGTTGTTGGCCCAGGCTGCAGTCTTTGAACGTGGTCCCAGCTGGAGGATCCGTTCCAAGCTCATTCCCGTATGTGGAAGTTGGAGGGAAGCTTTAGTTCCTCACCTTATGGGCCCCTCTGTAGGGCTGCTCGTGGCCTGACATCCCCCAGAGTGAGTGATCCCTATGAGGAAAACGGACAAAGGGGAAGAGGAAGTGGGGGGAGAAGGAAACAGAGAAAGTGCCGGAAACCATAGCGCTTTCGTCACCTAATTAATTGCGAAAGTGACGTATCCTCGATTCTGCCATATTCTTTTGCTCACACAGACCAATCCCGGTAAATGTTTGTTGGGGCTATGCGAGGGTTCGAATACCAGGAGGTGGGCTCACTGGGTGCCATCTAAGAGACTGCCCACCACAGTGCTCTGTCTTCCATACCCATAAATTTGCGTCTTGGTTAGAGAAGTGCTCCTTTGACTGCATTACCAATTGTCAGGAAATGCTGGAGAAATTCTTTAGCCGTGTCCATGGCATAACCAATGGAGCCAGTAGAACCTTCATGTAGAGACTCTCCCTTTACTACAGAGCAGTGAGTTAAATAACAACGATCATGTGTACCTATTTTGTGCTCTTAATTTTATTCGTGCACACAAAAATAGTTCTCCCTCCTATTACATGAAACCATCAGTTGAGCCCCTGATGGACGAGCCTCGACAGTGCCTGTGTCCACCACGTATACCTGTTAATCTTCCCGTTGCTGTGAGACGCGCTTCTGCACCTCCACACGCACCTTCTGCCCCAAGACATTTAGGAAATGTTGACCTTTCCCTTTCACAATAGTGAAATTGAGTTACCTTCTTTTACTGTCTCCTATGCAGAGTTAACGAAAGAAAAGTGAGATTCCTCCCCGCCAATGTGCCCAAAGTTTACAGAATTCTATCTCTTTTGAAAAATTAAAAAAAAAAATGTATTTCTAATTCAAGTGTAGTTGACCTAGCTTATATGAGTTCCAGGTGTACTACATAGAGATTTGGCGATTACATACATCACGAAATGCTCGCTATGCTATGTGTCATTATAGTCTGTCATCATACAAAGTTGTAACAGTATTATTGGCTGTATTCCCTGTGCTGGACTTTTCATCCCGTTACTTATTTACTTTATAACGTGCAAGTACCTCTTATTCCCCTTTACCTATTTTGTCCCCCCTCCCCAGCCCCTTCCCTCTCTGGCAACCTTTAGTTCTCTGTATGTATGAGTCTGTTTTTTGTTTTTATTGTTGTTTCTTTGTTCATTTGTTTTGTTTCGTAGATTGCACGTGTAAGTGAAATCATATGGTATTTCTTTTTCTGACTGATGTATTTCCCTTAACATTATACCCTCTAGCTCCATCCATGTTGTTATGAATGTCAAGATTTCACTCTTTTATGGCTGAGTAATATTCCTTTTGTGTACATCACGTCTTCTTTATTTGTCGGTAGACACTCAGGTTGCTTCTGTATCTTGGCTGTTGTAAATAACTCTGCAGTAAGCACAGGGGTGCAGATATCTTTTTGAATTACTGTTTTTGTTTTCTTCAGGTATATACCCAGAGTAGAATTACTGGATCATATGGTATTTCTTCTTCTTCTTCTTTTTTTTTTTTTTTTTTTGAGGAACCTCCATACTGTTTTCCCCAGTGGTCATACCAATTTCCATGTGCACCCACAGTGCACAGGGGTTCCCTTTTCTCCACATCCTCACCAACACTTGTTATTCCTTGTCTTTCTGAAACCAGCCATTAAACTGGTGTCAGGTAATATGTCACTGTGGTTTTGATTTGCATTTCCTTGATGATTAGTAAATGCGGAGCATCATTTCATGTGTCTGTTGGCCATCTTTATGTCTTCTTTGGAAAAGTGTCTATTCAGGTCTTCGGCCTATTTTTAATCAGATTATTTGGTTGTTTTTGTTTTTTTGTTTTTTGGTGTTGAGTTCTTTATGTATGTTGGGTATTAATCCCGGTTTTTTTTTTTTTTTAACATTTTTTCATTTTTGAGAGACAGAGACAGAGCTTGAGTGGGGGAGGGGCAGAGAGAGGGAGACACAGAATCTAAAGCAGGCTCCAGGCTCTGAGCTGTCAGCGCAGAACCCAGTGTGGGCCTCGAACTCACGGGTCGCGAGATCGTGACCTGAGCCGAAGTCGGAGGCTCAACGGGCTGAGCCATCCAGGCGCCTTGGATATTAACCCTGTTTCAGATATATCCCTTGCAAATACTGTCTGCCTTTCAGGAGGTTGCCTTTTCGTTTTGTTGATGGTTTCCTTTGCTCTACAAAAGCTTTTTAGTTTGACGTAGTCCCAGTTGTTTATTTTTGCTTTTGTTTCCCTTGCTAAGGTTGATGTCCAAGAGATTACTGCCTGTGTGTTCTTTTATGAGTTTTATGATTTCGGGTCTCACATTTAGGTCTCTAATCTACTTGGAGTTTATTTTTGTGTATGGTATGAGAAAGTGGGCCAGTTTCATTCTTTTGCACGTTGGTTTTCCCAACGCCATTAATTGAAGAGGCTGTCTTTTTCCATTGTGTATTCTTGCCTCTTTTGTCATAGAGGATTTGACTGTATGAGTGTGGGCTTATTTCTGGGCTTTCTATTCTGTTCCATTGATGTGTGTGACTATTTTTGTGCCAGTACCATACTGTACAAAATTTTATATCCTACTCATGATTTCAAAGATGATAGCATCTTTACTGCTTTTTGCTCATATAGCACTGAAATCATTCATTCATTCATTCATTCAGCAAATACTTACTGAAAACTTACGCGTCCCAGACGTTAGGTGAGGCCCTGGAGAGGCTGTAAAGGCAGAATAGAGTAATAAAGGGCAACATCTTTAAACAGTAGCCTAAGGCACGTCAGATACAAAGAAATGAGCCTGGTAAGTAGGAATTCCATTCTACGAATTCGGGACACTCAGGATGAATTAATGAACATTTCATAGGCTTCTAAAATTTTCGAGTTGACAAGGAAGCTTTAAGATTCTCTTGTGTTTTCTGGGCAAGGATGCTGCGGGCCAGAGAGGGGAGTGCTTTTCCTGACTGGAGAGCTGAGAACCCAGTGACCTGACCCCCAGAGCGTCCTTAGCAGGAGCGTGGTCAGATGGTCTCTGTCAGCATCTAGAAGATCAGACGCTCTCAGGGCATTTATTCCCCTGCTCTTCCAAGTTCTGGTGTGGATTGGAAACCCTTCTGTTGCCCTAAACGTGGCCGCTTGCTTTGGCACGAAGCTTGGTGCTGCCGCACTGTTTCCCATCTTTGCAGCTAGTGGCCCTGACCCTGAAGCCCAGCTCTTGGGGGGCATTTCTTCTCTTTTTGCTTTAAAGTTCTCCTTGGTGGATTTTCATCCCTGCTTTTCAAGTCCGACTGACTGAAATAACCGAAAGGGTTAAGGTGGGGGGTCCGGGGGGAGTAGGAAGCTGAGAATAATGGAATAATAAAGACAATGGCATTTCGAGCGGTGGAAGCGACAGACCTCTATAAACGTCGTAACCTGATAAGATTGGGTAGGTGTTTCCACCACGGTTGCCAAGGCTGATGATCTTTGACGTGTTGAAGGTTTGCAGCGAGGCAGACTCGTAACCGTGAAGGAGTTACTGGTGGCAAAGCCCAGGGACAGCTGTTGACCCAGATTGGGTTCGTTTGTTGGTGTGCGCGTGCAGGGCCTCTCCCCAGGGGAGTAAGCCACGGCATACTTCCCAGGTGTGGACCCATTCTGCGCTGGTTTCCCTCAGGCATGGATGAGCCTTCTTACCTGGAGGACTTGAAGCCCGTAGCTGGCCAGGTCACCGGAGAGCATTGGGTAACTCCGGGAATCTAAAGAAACGATACTCGTGTATCCATTATTTGAAATACGTCTATTAATTGCATTTCAGACTTGTGTAGGTTTCACCCCTTTTCTTCACGAATGCGCTTTTTTCTGTCCCAGGATCCCAACCAGGGCACCATGTTGAATTTGTCTCCTTATTTTCTCTGGGCTGTGACAGTCTCTCAGACATTCCTGTTTTTCACGACCGTGGTCATTTTAAGGAATGCTGGGTCATGCATTCTGTAGAACGTTCTTCAGTTTGGATTTGGCTGTTGTTTTTCACATGATTAGACTGGGGTTAGGAGTTTGGGGGACAAAGACCACAGGTCAAGTGCCCTCGGGCCACATCCTGTCAAGGGTATGTGCCGTCCACGTGGCCATATCACTAATGCAGTAAACCTGACCTCCTGGCGACTGTTTTGTCTTAAGTTAAAGGAACCAGTGCCAACCTGTTGATGGCCGTGGACAGAGCTTTCTCTCTTGCGCTGCGGGTCTGGGTCCACCGTTCTCATGAGCCACACCCGTGATGGACCCTCTGCCCTTTCCAGCGTGGGCTTCTCTAAAGTGGAGTGAAAGCCTCTCCACGCAGAATCGCCCACGGATCTGTTGCCCCTTCCCGCCTCCTCACCATTGTCTGTGCTTCGGCCGCTCCGACGACACATGTTTGTTCGGTGGCCTCTCTCGGTTCGGTCTCATAACACAGCATCCGAAGTCGTTTTGGGAGAAAAGAAATTTTTGCGCTCCCAGTTGAAGTTCACACGATACTCGGTTACTGTTCACGAAGGCAGTAGCAGGTCCCGCCGGCATAAGCGGACTCGGGCACCAGCCGACGCTGGGCTTTTACGAAGTGGACGGGTACCCTCTCGGGCAGGGGGACCCTGGGCCGGCGGAGAGGGAGGAGGCCCCGGGAGCCCCGGGGCCTGCGGGCAGAGTGCACGGTCCTGGTTCATTCAGCGAGAAAATGAAATTGGAGGCCTTGTTAAGAGACCTTCTCCTCTTTGTATTTTTAGAAGCGGCAAATATCAATCATAAATATTTAATGTTGTATTTATAGACTCGAGCATCATGAAACCTCAAAAAGGTGACTCCCAGGAGGTTGGTGCGTGTATGCCTAGAGAAGAAACGCATTTCCCCAACACATCGCGCTACAGAAGGAAAAGCGTATTGATGTTCTTAGAGAAGAAAGAAATAGGTCATCAGCTATCTTAGTTATGTTATTGATACTCACCACACGTGGAACTAGTAGTTCTTTGTTGCCAGGGTTTTCGGTAACTTTGGTGATTTTAAAAATGACGTGCAAGTTGAAAAAAAAAAAATAGCATGGAAAGAAAATGAACGCCTCCAAACTCACCCACGGAAGTTCCCTCCCCGTCAGTATTTTGGTATATTTCTTTCCAAATGTTTGTAAAAGTTGCGTGTGTAACACCCCGTAGAGTCAGCTTCCTAATGTTTGTCTTCCGCTTAACCTTACAGAGTGAGCATTTGGTCATCTACCAACATGTAATGAAAATATTTTTCTGCATCTGTCCCGTCAAGTTCATGCGCCGTAATCTATTTAACACATGTAGTTGGGAGATTTAGATTGCTTCCAGTTTTGGCTTTAGGATAGATTACTGGAAATAGAGTTGTGGGGCTCTTGGGATCGATTACCAACTTGCTGTCCTGAAACGTTGTTCCAGTTGTATAGTATTGGGAAGGGGGTGGGAAGACCCTCACAAACAGCTTGCATGATTGCGGTCAACCGACCTGGGAATGCACGGCATCTTTCTCTATATATGTATATTTTTGCATTTCTTTGATTACTAATGAGGTGGGATATTTTATCTTGTTTGTCAGCCATTTGCATTTTTTTATGAATTGGACAAAAGCCATTTTATTTTTTATTTTTTAAATACGTTGCTTTTAACGTTTATTTTTGAGAGACAGAGAGACACAGAGCGGAAGCAGGGGTGGGGCAGAGAGAGAGGGAGACACAGAATCCCAAGCAGGCTCCAGGCTCTGAGCTGTCAGCACAGAGCCCGATGCGGGGCTTGAACTCACAGACTGTGACTTCATGACCTGAGCCGAAGTCAGACGCTTAACCTACTGAGCCACCCAGGCGCCCCGACAAAAGCCATTTTAAAAGGCATATCTCGGGTTCTTTTTTTGAACATCACGCTTTCTGGGTTTCACTTGAATGCCATTGTTTTAGGGATTGTCAGAGTTTCAGCTAAATGGGTCATTTTTTAAAAAATGTTTATTTACTTTTGAGGGAGAGAGATGGAGCACAAGCAGGGGAAGGGCAGAGAGAGAGGCGGACACCGAATCCAAAGCAGGCTCCAGGCTCTGAGCTGTCAGCACAGAGCCCGACGCGGGGCTGGAACCCACGAGCCACGAGATCATGACCTGAGCCGAAGTCGGAGGCTCAACCGACAGAGCCACCCAGACGCCCCTAAATGGGTCATTTCTGATATTTGCTGGTACATTAGTGTCTTGAGCCAAACTGTGAATTAACATACTGTGGCTGCATGTGACACAGGGTCTACATCCAGAAAGCAAGAAGGAAGTTAGCAAATTAATTCACTGCTACCATACGTTCAGGTGCGCTTCTCTTGTTAGTTCTCTGATCCCTTTCCTTAAAGGTGTTCACGAGTGCCACAGTTACGACCCCCCGTTAATGCGAGTCCATGTGTTTGAATATCACAAAGAAGTGAATTCGGCTCATATTTCCCAGTGTGTTTATCAAAAGACGGTGTTTTTGTGGAATGACAGCTGTAGGAAAAGCAGACATTCTTGTGTTAGCCAATAAAAGAATGTTGAAATATAATTACACTTTGGCAAACTTGCCAATTTGTTTCCAGTTATCATTAGCCAAAGTTCAGTGTTTCTCAGGGATGTGTGTATATGCGTGCATGTGTGTGTACTTCTGTGACATATGTCTTATTATGCAAATGAATTAATTGAGTATCTATTTTGTGACAGGCTCTGTGCTGCCTTTGAAGCCCTGAGCTGTTTTATAATATGCTCAGGATGAGGAAGAAATTGTTTTCTAAATCACTCTGAAGTTCCTTATTCAAAGGAGTGCTGTGATAACATCAGGGCGGGATAGCTGCCCTTTTGCAACGTAACAGATGTAGCTGCTTAGTGGCGTTTGTATATTTTTGCTGAAAAGTACATCGAGTAGGTAAGAGGCTAGCCAGGGCTTCAATGAGTCATTTCCTGCCGAGTTGCAGTACATGAGATAATCCATGGAGAAATGGCTGTATTTCTCTAATATTGGGCATTTCCTTGGGACTCAAGATTCCATTTCCTCTGTGTGGTTTACTACCCAGAGTAGGAGTTTTCTTTGTTCTACAGTGTGTAGGACTCAGGAAATCAGGAACAGGGGCAGTGGCCCTGTCCTACCTTCTATTCCAACATGTGGCTCAAGGTCAGTGACTTAAAAATTTTTTTTTCACGTTTGTTTATTTTTGAGAGAGAGACAGAGCGTGAGCAGGGAGGGGCAGAGAGAGAGGGAGACACAGAATCTGAAGCAGGCTCCGGGCTCCGAGCTGTCAGCACGGAGCCCGACGCGGGGCTCGAACCCACGAACCGTGAGATCATGACCTGAGCCCAAGTCGGACGCTTAACCGACTGAGCCACCAGGAGCCCAGTTGGTCTTCGTGGATGAGATACGTGCAGTTACCTCAGTGCTAGGTGCTTGAGATGTGTAGAGCTGTTGATTCTCCACTGCCCGTGATGGGCGGGGATGAATTAAATCTTCAAGTGACTGCTGACAGTTAAGGGGCAGAATGTCAAACCTAAAAGGAGATTCAGTGTAACAATAATAGCAAGAGTAACTAACAGTAGTCCTGGCTGAGATGTTTTGTTCAGGGTCACCCACTCCTGATCAGCGACCCGCTGGGATTGGAGCTATACTGTTGGCCGGCACACAAAGCCCATTAGTAGCTTCACTGCCTTTGTGCTCCTGTGACCACGTGCCAGGGGGTGGGACGCCCGTATTGTGGTCTCATCCCCATTTTGTAGATGACGGAACTGTAGCCAGGCTGGGTCCTTACCTGGAACTGAGACCTGGAAGTAGACAGCCCACTGTGCCACCTGCTAGGCGAGGTAGGTCCAAAATCAAAATGGATAAAGTGCACAGATGTGAGCATTGGGCTGTTCGCTCACCCCATGCTTGGCCTGCTGTCGACCTTGGCGTTCTCGGACCCACAGGCTTTCACCAACACTTTGCTCACGTGTCTGATGGAAATTCTAATAATTCGCTATATTAAAAATAGCTTCAGACGGAAAATTGCTTTTTTCCAAGGGAATGCTAGTCTTTAATTACAACAACTTGTGTTTTTTTTTTTAATTTTATTTATTTATTATGTGAGAGAGAGAACGAGAGGGGTAGGAGCAGAGAGAGAGAGGGAGAGAGAGAGAATCCCAAGCAGGTTCCACGCTGTCAGCACAGAGCCTGACTCGGGGCTCTCAGACTCATGAACCGGGAGATCGTGACTTGAGTGGAGATCAAGAGCTGGACGCTCAACTGACTGAGCCACCCAGGCACCCCCAATTTGTGATTATTAATATGTTCCGAATTGGTCAAGGAATAAAAAAGATGTCAAGGAATAAAAATTGGCAGTGGTCACAATTGAAACAGGAATCACGTGACCTAAAAAGACTCTGCTTTCATCTCGCAATGACGGTCAACATGTTAGAGCCTGCAGGCAGCATAGAAGCCATCGAGACTGGTGCTGTGCAGTAGAAATAGAATGTGAGCCACAAATATCACTTTCTAGTAGCCACAACACAAAGTAAAAAGAAACCGGTGAAATTAATATTGCAACATATCTTAATACTGCAATCTATAATTTAATATGTAATAAGGCAGTAGTACATTCCATTTGACTCTATATCCATTTCAACAAGTGATCCATATAAAAAAATGACCCCCAAGATATTTTACGTCTTGTCTTTTTTTTTGTACCGCCTCATCTGTGAAGTTCAGCACGTAATTTGGATTTACGGCACATGCCGTAAATGTGCCCTCATATATAGGAGAGTCCAGTGTGAGACTCTAAGCTCCAGGATCTATCTAAAGTTATGAAAATTAGTTCGTAATATGAAAAGGAATTTTCAAGAAGAAACTTAGACTGTTTTTAGGAGGAGATCGTTTTAAACTTTGATACTTTATTAATCTATTTGGAATTGGTAGAGAAAAAAATTGTGGGCCTATGATTTAACACGCTGCATGTGGACCAGTTAGAGAGGAATCGTGTGGCCTAGAAACTCCCCATCTCCCTCAATCCTACAGATCATAATCAAAGGATTTGATTAGCCTGGCTAGCTGCCCCGGGCTTCTTACTAGCCATGCTGACCTGCTCTGTCCGATAAGGTGGCCCCTAGCCACGTGGAGTTACGGAGTACCTGAAGCGTGGTCAGTGTCACTGAGGACAGACTTTAACGTTTTATTTCCTTTTAATTGATGTAAGTTTAAACACCGATACTTGATTTAGTTATTGGAAAACTTTGAAATATGTTGGGAACCATTTAGTTTCCTAGTTGAGCTGCACCATAAGTAGAAAATACCCGGTGGTTGAGGATTTTGGAGATGTAGTTGGAGAAAGGGACATGGGAGATAGATCTCAGTAACTTTTGATAAGGAGCACATGTTGAAATGATGCTATTTGGGATACATTTTGGGTGAAATTTAAATAGCGATGAAAATTAACTTCACAGGTCTCTCTTTGCATGTTTAACTCTTAAAGTTAGGTGTACTGTAGGGACTCCTGGGTGGCTCAGTCGGTTGAGCGTCCGACTTCGGCTCAGGTCACGATCTCACGGTTCGTGGGTTCGAGCCCCGCATCAGGCTCTGTGCTGACAGCTCAGAGCCCGGAGCCTGCTTCGGATTCTGTGTCTCCCTCTCTCTCTCTCTGCCCCTCCCCTGCTTGCGCATGCGCGTTCTCTCTCTCGCTCTCTGGCTCTGGAAAATAAACATTGAAAAAAAAATTAAGTTAAAAAAAAGTTAGATGTAAGCTCACCTTCTATTTCTCTTGGCCGGTGCAGGTCTGGATCCAGAGTTCTCCCGTAACAAGCGGAGAAAGTAGTTCTTGAAATGGGAGGCTGTTGGTTCATGATCAAATCCCAGACCTTGTGCTTTGAAAAGCTTTCCGTACTCTCGGAGTGAGTCAACTTGATGATTTGTTGGGCTCAGTGTTGGGCCATTTCCAAGCGTGGCCTCCTCGCCGTCCCTCTGCCCACGTCCCCGTTGGCCACGAGAAGGCAAGGCCGAGAGCGAGCCAGGTCCTCCGCCCACATCGCTTTTCTTACCGCGTGGCACCCCTGTGAGATGAACGTGGGCTTTCCTATCGCACACGTAACAGAAAGAGTGTCAAACATGCTGCATGATCGGCCACGAGGATGGAAAGTGGTACCAGTTCAGAGTCCGGGATTAAGCCCAGGCGTGCTGCTTCCGATGAAGGTGCTTTTTTCAAGCTTTGTTTACATGGTGTGATACCCTCTAAGGAATTAAGATTAGGTGCCAAATCCGGGAAAAAATAAAAAAGACAACATGGGGTAGCACGTCGTATTTGTTTCTTAAGGCACTGAAAATGTTAAATTTCTTTTAATGTTTGTATATTTTTGAAAGAAAGAGAGAGCACGAGCAGGAGAGAGGCAGAGAGACAGGGAGACACAGAATCTGAAGCAGGCTCCAGGCTCTGAGCTGTCAGCACGGAGCCTAACTTGGGGGCTCGAACCCACGAACTATGAGATCACAGCCTGCCGAAGTCAGACACTTAACTGATTGAGCCACCCAGGCGCCCCTGGCCACTGTGATTCTAAGAATGCATTCATGAAGCTTCCTATTTGACTTCTTACGTAGCCTTTGGCCAAAAGCCATTTGCATGGAAAGCATATCCTTTTGGGGGGAGGGTGTGGCCATGTGCCCACCTAAAGTCGGGTGTCCTGTTCTCAAAGCATGAACAGAAACAGATAACGATAGATTAGCTGACTCCACTCTAGTCCCTGCCCGCTCTAGTGAAGGTGGCATTACTAAAACAACCACACGTTACATGCGGAATTCGAGACCACAGGACACCAAGCCATAGGTAGTTTACAGAAAGACCTCTACAAAGGACATCTCTCTCCCATCGTTTGAAGCCCAGTTGTACGTACTCTCTCTCTTGCCCACTACTAACTCTTGAGTTTTAGCCAGGTGACCAGAGACCTCTTTCTTTGTCCACGAAATGGGAATATGATCTAGCTCATGTTATAAGGAGTAAATGGAGTGCCCCAGAGGAAAGGGAAAGAGTTTCTGTTACCTTTCCTGTCCTGGGTCAGAGATAACCTAATGCAGTGTTGGGAGTTCCATTTCCACCTGAGTGCGTGTTGTGTATACATGAGCTTCTTGCACAGGAAAGGACTGTCTCCTGTCTTTATAATCTTCCCCCCACACCCGCCACATAGCATATTGCATAATATGTGGACACATTAAGCTCTTGATGAACACTTATTTTCTTCCGTCATTTCCGTTCACTTCATCTCGGTGTAAAACATTCAGCTAACCAGTGTGTATTTACTGAGCACCTACTGTGTATATCAGGAACTATGTTAGATAGTAGTGAAAAGAGCAGACAAAAAAGTCTTCCGTTATAGTGGGTAAAAAATATATGCTGAGGTGCCTGGGTGGCTCGGTCAGTTGAGTGTCTGACTTCGGCTCAGGTCATGATCTTGAAGTTTGTGAGTTTGAGCCCTGCGTTGGGCTCTCTGCCATCATCACAGAACCCGCTTCGGATGCTCTGTCACCCCCACTCTCTGCCCCTTCCTTCCCTGCTTGTGTTCACTCTCTCTCTGTCTCTATCCCTCTCTGTCTCTCTCCAAGTAAGTAAAATAAACTTAAAAAAAAATATATATATGTGCTATGTGTGACACATCGGATAGGATGCTAAAAATGAGAGCCTATGAAATCATACTTATATCGCATTTTGTGATTTTCAAAAATTAGATAGGTTAGATACTAACAATTATATCTCTGTCACCAAAGAAGAGTACAGTAAAAGTATTGAACTTTGGGGGCGCCTGGGTGGCGCAGTCGGTTAAGCGTCCGACTTCAGCCAAGTCACGATCTCGCGGGGTCCGTGAGTTCGAGCCCCGCGTCGGGCTCTGGGCTGATGGCTCAGAGCCCGGAGCCTGTTTCCGATTCTGTGTCTCCCTCTCTCTCTGCCCCTCCCCCGTTCATGCTCTGTCTCTCTCTGTCCCAAAAATAAATAAACATTGAAGAAAAAAATTAAAAAAAAAAAAGTATTGAACTTTGTATTATTTTTAAACGTTATTATAGTGTACTTGAGCTACTTGTTTATAGTTCTCAGCCATGTGATTAGAAACTGACGTTCTTTTAAATTCTTGTTTGTTTCAGAGAATACATAAAACACCATTTTCTGTTATATGACAGTATTTGGTTAAAAAAAGCGCGTGCATGCACACACTTTTTAATGTACCTTGGCCAATTAGAAAAATTGTAAAGCGAAATTGATTTCTCCTGGGGTTTGTGTAGAAATTAGCCAACATAATGCTTTTCCGTGACCATGATCTCGTTTAAACTGCTAAGAGGTTTGTGATCATGGCAGGTTGAATGAGGTGAGCTGATTAATAAGTCCCTGATTTTGTTTTAATAGCATGTTCTGACCCAGTAAGGAAAGTTCAGACTATGTTTTCTTACAGTGGCAGCGCTGTTAAAATGTATGCAAATGGAACACTTATTATTTCTAAGCCTTTCATAGTATTTTTGCTTTCTGGGGAGCTTTGTAAATCATCATAATTATTTTTACCCAGTGTATTGGTTCTAAATGCCCCTCCTGACCTGCCATGCTGAATTTCCATTCGGGGAAAATCGTATCGTTAAATTGAGGTTTATGCCCCATAGAAATTAAGAAGAGTTTAATGCAGTTAGACCCAGCCGCTCGAGGCTGCGGTGGGTGATGAATTACTTCCTCACATTTATGGCGACTTTTACACCCTGATGTGCACGTAGCGGTAGGAACGTTGATGACAAGTACTTAAATGTGGACTTTGTCCATATGACACTGTTTTGAGTAATTGAGCCATTAAAATGCAGTAGGAATGCTGCGGTGGGGGATACAGAGGTGCAGCTATTAAATTTTAAATTTGGTTTCAGTTTGACCAATCGTTTTTGGCTAAATTGGTTCGTTTTTCGCTGTCTGGCAGGTACTGCTTTTTGAGGCAGGCATTACAACGAAGCTGTGTTAATAATGACTGGTCTTCTGCATTTTGTTTTTTCAAAAATTTTTAATGTCTATTCACTTTTGAGAGACATGAGCGGGGGAGGGGCAGAGAGAGAGGGAGACACAGAATCGGAAGCAGGCTCCAGGCTCCGAGCTGTCAGCACAGAGCCCGACGCGGGGCTCGGACTCACAGACCACAAGAGTGTGACCTGAGCCGAAGTCGGATGCTCAACCGACTGAGCCACCCGGGCGCCCCAGTTTTCTGCATTTTAAATAGATGCCTCGTAAATCCTGAGACTGCTTATGTGAACCTGATCGTTTTGGTCTGATTTTTCTCAATCTCTCCAGTAAGCCTGCTCTGATCGAGGACACTGGTCTCCAGTAGCAGAATGCTGCGGGTCCACGTGCAAAGTGCCTTCTAGGTGGAATACAAGTTCAGGTTTACAGATCTCTGTGACTCAGACCATCCTTGGGTTGTTTGTTTCGTTTTGTTCTGTTTTCATCTTGGTGAAGAAGATGCTCTAAATATAAATCTATTGTAGTAATTGCTGTATGTTGTTAGTGGTATTGTGTGACCCGCTAATTAATAAAACTCGAGTGGCATATGGTAAGTGTTGTCCTCGGTTAAATTTGTTCGTTTCAAACAAATACATTGAAGGTGATCTTTTAAGGACCATAGCTTTAGAAGATAGAAAGATGAAGACTCTCTGGCCTTCCTGCAGTGATGCCCGTAACCATGTGAAGAGGCTTCGAATGCTGGAAAAATACAAACAAGATTGAGTTCCCACCCATAGAGTGAAGGTGCCTTGCAGACAACATAGGAACAAGAAAAAAGGTCACACGTGTTACAGAACATGAAAACTGGCTGCAGGAAGAACAGATACATTCACGTAAGGAGATAGAATGGGTTTCTGAGTCTGGGCATTATGGACTTTTGGGGATGGGTAGTTCTTGGTGCTGGGGGATTGTGAGATGGTGAGCAGCATTCCTGGTCTGCACCCACCAGGGGCCACTAACGCTCCCCACAGCAGTTATAACAACCAAAAATGTCACCAGATACTGCCCAGTGTTCCCGGTGGGGGGTGGGGGGGGTGGGGAGGGGAGGACATCACCCCCTGTTGAGAGCCGCTGGAATAGATAGGGAAATGCAAACAGGTTTATGGATCTTAGGTCTGGCATCGGGAGGACGCATCAGAATGTAAGGAACCCGTCAGAGCACATGGAAGTAGGTTGCTTCGTGCCCTCGGAGCCGGAGGACGCACTGAGCAAACCATTCCTATTGGGGTCAAGAAGGCTAGACCTCACCATCTTTGGAGGAAATGAGGTTTGAGTCGCTCTTTGAAGGTGGGTGGGGGGGGGGGTGGGCAGAGGCTGAGGGACTAGATCAAAGGTCAGCATTAGGTGTTCTTTTTAGTTTATCATATGTCACAGGTACATATTTTACTCTGCAGATAGCTGTATTTAGGGAAAAAAAAAACTTCCAGGAAGTGAATTTTTATAAGCTAACATACTCAACAAAGTGGAAAATTTACTTATTTCTTTTATTTATTTTTATTTTGCTTAAAGTTTATTCATTTTTGAGAGAGAGAGACAGAGCCAGCGCAGGGGAGGGGCAGAGAGAGAGGGAGACACAGTATCTGAAGCAGGCTCCAGGCTCTGAGCTGTCAGCACAGAGCCCCATGCGGGGCTCAAACTCCCGCTGTGACATCATGACCTCAGCTGAAGTTGGACGCTTAACGACTGAGCCACCCAGGCGCCCTGAACATTTACTTATTTCAATTTGAATTTGCATATTTCAAATTGGATTCTTTTCTAATATTAAAAAACTAGTTTTAGTGAAAATAGTCTTAATTTATCCATGTTATATATTAGGCACTTAGATACGTCACTTGGTAAAGGGCTTTAGAGGATGGGGACGGATGTCTGGAATATTTGTGATTTTACTGCATTAATTTCACATCACAGTGTTACAGCCATTTAACCTGGGGTCTACTCTGGACTCCAAAAACTGAGCCGTCACTGTTAGCTCGTTAGAACTTCATGGCGTCAGCACAAAGAACTTGTTTGATTTACGCACATTATAAATGGATATTTATCGCTCAGAACGTGGACAGTTTTATGTGAAAAGACAGAAGTTGTCTGTCGTCCCTCTGCCCCCCAAATCTGACCTGAGCATTGTCACGTTAATTCAAAAAGTCAGTATCAGCTGAGCAACCTAAAAAATGAGGCATACGCATCTGACGTCTTTGGTTGTTTTAACCTAAAGCGTGTGAATACCAGTCATCTGTAGGTACCCAGTACCTCGAGGGTGGGCCTCCCCTTGCTGTGAGGAGGATTCACAGCCAGGGCTTGCCCCCCAGAAGATTCCAGCCAGAGCGCTCGGTGCATTTTGCTGGCTTTCTAGCTCCTAGCCGCACATGCACATTGCATTCTGTTGTGGGCATCTCTCCACATCGCCACCGTCCGTCGTCTTGGCTGCCCCGCCCGCACCTAATCCCGTGACACTTGTGGAAGCGACTCCCACTTAGCCGTTCTATAGAGGGTTCAACTTCGTTTCCGTAAACAACTAGTTGTGCACGTGTAAATCCGTGCCTGCTGGGCGGTGAGAAGGCTCAGGCAAGAGCGGCTGGGAGTAGGGGACTCCTGCACGAGAACTGGGCCATTTATCTGTTAATTGCTAGACCTTGCAGCGAAGAGCGAAGTCTAGTAATGACGTATGTGTTGGACTAACTTGGTTGTAAGTTGGATGCGGTAACGATGTTAAATTCATATGTAGGCAACATGGGGATGTAGTGCCATCTGCTCCGAACTGTATACATTTAGACGGATATGATATCACACCAGTTCTATTTCTACCCCTACTTTCTGGTTATCATTAATGTTTATTACAAAGCCCTGCAAGTCCCGAAAATAGTGCGTGAGTCACCCAGACGGAAAATGCAACCTTCGGTGGAGCTTGGGTGTTAAATACATCTTCCTGTATTCTGAAGGGTTTTGTTTTGTTTTGTTTTGTTTTGTTTTGTTTTGTTTTGATCGTTATGTCCTAAGCTATCCAACGTTTTCTTGTTGTGTCAGGGACACAGCTAAGCTTTGTGGATACAGATGCTGAGTTAGACCCCCCCTTGAGCTCAGTGTGGTGGATGCCCTGGGGGACCTAGACAGGCAAGAAGCAGAAACAAACAAGATAGTTGGTAACACATGCCACAAAGCGCATCAGCAGGGTTATGTGACCGAGGGACTTGGAGGAAAGGGGTCCCATGTTAGAGGTAAGAAGGCCTCTTAAAGAGGAAACCGTTGAGTTGGAGTCTGGGGGTTAGAGGGTGGGGGAGCCAGAGGAGAGTTTGGGAACAGCACGTGCAGAGGCCAGGCAGCGGGAGCGAGCTCCGGGAACGTGAGAGGTGAAAAGGCAGCCGGACTAGCGTGATGTGATAGCCGCAAGCATCTGACAGGGAGATGGGGTCAGAGCCGTGGACAGGGAACAGCCATCGGCTCCTTATGGGACACAATAATGGTGACAGCTTTGGACTTGAAGCCCTGCTCTGCCTCCGCACTCCCCCTGCAGGTGGCTGGCAGCTGGGTGGGGAAGGGACTGTAGTGTGGTTCCAGGTGGGTCCCAGGCAGAAGGCAGTCTTGCTTTCCACTCGCAGAGCTCAGTCAAGCCGGGAAGGAAGGCGCAGATTTGGGACACTTCAGCGGATGTCCTGGCCGGAGGGGTCGGGCCTGGTGTCGTTCCCTGAGTGGGAGGGTGGTGTCATTCGTTGAGACGGCAGGCTGCAGGAGTGACGCCTCCCTGAGTGGGAGGGAGGGTGGAGGGTTGCAGGGGAACAGGCCGTGTTCGGGGTGCCCTCCAAGTAGACAGGTCATGTGGGATGGGTGGGGCTCGGGCAGGGCCAGGACCAGAAATGCATGTGGGGTCTCGAGCGGGGGGGGGGGGGGGGCGCGGGGGGGGGTGACACCTCCGAGCAAGAGAAAAGTAGCGCAGGCCTGCCCGGTCCGTGGGAGGGGCCCAAGGGCAGCAAGACCCTTTCGCCCCTTCGGAAACTTAAGGTGCCAAAGTCATTTGATAACCCCTTGTGTTTTCATAAAGACGTACGCAGGCTCGTAGGAGATCAGAATTGGGTGAACCCGCCATCTAGAAACGTTCTGAGAGAAATTTGCGAATGCCATCTTCTTATTAACTCCTTTTTTGTTTTAAAGGGGAACAGCTTCCACTAAGAATTATGCCTAAATTTCCTTTTTGTCCTTTTTATTCTGACCTTGTAGTTTTCATCTGAGGTGGGGAGAAAGGATGTGACCGAGATTAAATCTGAATACCTGTTATTTTTCTTAGGCTTCTGTGAGGTTTTGCTGACAACCACAAGTACAGTGGTGAACATCCTATAACGGCACAGTGTGTTAATTTTTTTTTTTTGAATGGCTTTTATGATCTTTTTTTTTTAATGTTTGTTTTTGAGAGAGACAGAGGGGCAGAGCGTGAGTGGGGGAAGGGCAGAGAGAAAGGGAGACGCAGAATCCGAAGCAGGCTCCAGGCTCCGAGCTGTCAGCACAGAGCCCGACGCGGGGCTCGAACCCACAAACTGTGAGATCATGACCTGAGCTGAAGTTGGACACTTAACCGACTGAGCCACCCGGGCGCCCCTCGAATGGCTTTTATGATCTCGATTGAACGACAACTTCCATCCCATTTCCTGGCCACAAAGATTAATATGAATTTCACTAGCCAAAATGTGTCATTCTGTTACCGTGTAGCTAAATTCTCTGAGGACAGAAGCTGGCCTAAGAATTTCCAGGTGTGACTAATGTTCGGATATTTCAGAAGGGACCAAGATTCTGAGGTTGCTTCTAGACAGTGGCTCTGCCCCACCAGAAAGTATCTGAATGTGTCACCTACGAATCTGAATATGACTGAGTCCATTTTGTATTTCATGGTGAAGGGTTTGAAAGTGGCTCGGGAAAAGAAAGTGGTTACTTATTCCTCAGTTGCTAGCTTCCAGATGTATTGGCCGTTGTCCATTTTAACCCTCATCACCATTTTGATGTCAGTTACTTTGTAATCAACAAGTAGGGTGTTTGGGAGAAATACATTTGCATTAAAGATTCATTTTCTTTGAGTTTTTGTTTTGTTTTACGTGGTCTAAATATACATAATATACAAGTTACCGTTTTGGGGCGCCTGGGTGGTCCAGTCGGTCAAGTGTCCAGCTCTTGGTTTTGGCTCAGGTCATGATCTCACAGTTCATGAGTTCGAGCCCCACATCAGGCTCTGGGCTGACAGGGCAGAGCCTGCTTGGGATTCTCTCTCCACCTCTCCTCTGCTCCTGCTCTGTGTCTCTCTCTCAAAAATAAACATTTTTAAAACCTTACCATATTGGCCACGTTTAAGTATATAGTTTCATGGCATTAAGCATATTCACCATCCGTTCCCAGAGCTTTTTCATCTGCCTAAATTAATTTTTCAAATGTTTACTTTGAGAGAGAGAGAGAGAGAGAGAGTGAGTTTGTACACTTGTACAAGAGTAGGGGAGGGGCAGAGAGAGAGGGAGAGAGAAAATGCCAAGCAGGCTCTAGGCTGTCAGTGCAGAGCCTGACTCCGGGCTCGACCCCATGAACCTCAAGATCATGACCTGAGCCAGAATCGGGAGTCGAATGTTTACTCAGCTGAGCCACCAGGGTGCTCCCAAATTAAAACTCTCTGCCTTTTGGGGCAGTAACTCCTTTCCCTTCTGCCCATCCCCCAGCTCCAGGCTGCCCAGTTCCACTTTCTGTCTGTCTTGAACTACTCTAAGTAGGTGTTTCACATGAGTGGGATCCTGCAGTCTTTGGCTTTTCGTGTCTAGCTGATGTCCCTTAACGTAACGTCCTCAGGGTTCACCCACAGGGTAGCACGTATCAGAATTTCATTCTTTTCAAAAGCTGAGTAATATCTTGTGTATATGTGTGCGTGTATATATAACACATACATGTTTTGTTGATTCATTCGTTCGTCGGTGGACATGTGGCTTGTTTCTGGCTGTTGTCCGTTGTGAATAATGTTGCTGCTATATGAACGTTGGGGTCCAAATATCCGTTCGACTTCCTTCTTTCAGTTGTCTTCTATACCTAGAAGTGGGATTGCTGGATCATATGGTAATGCTATATTTAGTTTTTTGGGGGGAGCTATCATACTGTTTTCCTGAAGGTTCATTTTGAAGTAATCTTTGCGAGATGCGATAGAAGTGGCATCCAACCATGACTCATGTTATCTAACATAAGAGCTAGCAAACGCCCACAGGCTAAATTTAGCCCAGTGCCTACTGCGGTACAGTCAACAAGCTAAGGGTGGCTTTTGCATTTTTAAATATCAAAAGAAGAAGAATGTCCTGATACATGAAAATTCTATGAAATACAGGTGTTACTGTACATAATTAAAGTTTCATTGGAACACAGCTACACCCATTGACTCGCGTCTTCTCCCTGACTGTTGCTCCCTACAGAGGTAGAGTGGAGTGACTGTAACAGAGACCATATGGCCCACGAAGCTGAAAATATTTACTCTTTGACCCTTTGGGAGCAGGTTTGCCAACCTCTGCTCTAACGGGTTAGAATTGTAAGAAGCCAGTGGTGCCTGGGGGGCTCAGTCAGTTTAGCGTTCAACTCTTGATTTCTGCTCAGATCTTGATCTCACAGTTGGTGGGACGGAGCCCCATGTTGGGTTTTTTGCTGACAGCGCACAGCCTCCTTGGTATGTTCTCTCCCCTCTCTCTCTCTCTCTCTCTGCCCCTCTCCCGGCTTGTACGTGCTCTCTCCCTCCCTCTTATAATAAACATAAACTTAAAAAAAAAAAAGAATCATAAGTCAGACAAGCACATTTACATCTGTTGACTGTGCCAATGTAGCACGGGGTTTTCCACTGGTCATTATAGGAACGTCATGCTGTCCACCTTATTTAAAACTTTTTTTTTTCCCCAACGTTTATTTATTTTGGGGACAGAGAGAGACAGAGCATGAACGGGCGAGGGGCAGAGAGAGAGGGAGACACAGAATCGGAAACAGGCTCCGGGCTCTGAGCTGTCAGCCCAGAGCCCGACGCGGGGCTCGAACTCACGGACCGCGAGATCGTGACCTGGCTGAAGTCGGACGCTTAACCGACTGCGCCACCCAGGCGCCCCTGTCCACCTTATTAATCACACTGTTCTAAACCTCATTTCTGTCTCCTTTTTACATGTGAACATCCAATGCTTCTTGCCAAAGCCCCACGGACCTGCAGACTGTAAAACCCCACCCCGGTTTTTTTGTTTTTTTAATATTTTATTTTTAAGTAATCTGTACACCCAATGTGGGGCTTGAACTCACAACCCTGAACTCACAGCATCGCATGCTGTACTGACTGAGTCAGCCAGGCGCCCCAACCCCAACCAAGTATTGAGACTCGCCCCTTTCGGATACATTTCCTTTTCCATTCCCCGTTCCAAAAGTTGCTTCTTGGGCCTGTCTTTTAAGGAATTCTTTCTTCCCAGTGAAGAAGAGATAAATCTCTGAGTAATGGAGGAACCACATTGAGGAGGATTTCTCAAAACGCACTTACTTTTTTCCTACGCTTTTTTGGACAAGGTCTGTACCCTACTAAAAGGCAGTCTTCTATTTTTAATCTGTGATATTTCAATAAAACCATGTAAATGTCATACTTGGAGCTGTAGGGCGTTTTCAACATTTTTTGCAAAGAGCGTTTCTCTACAGCGCGGGCTGCGTACGGCGTTGTGAAAAGTTGTATTCACACAACCGGAAATCAGCAGCAGCATTGGTTTTCGCCGTGAACGTCTTTGTTCATTTAAGGAAACCTTCGGAGTACCATTTGAGGGCAGCCCTTTGTTCAGAGTTTAGCTGATTGTTAGAAATGTCACCCCCAGACCTTCCTAAGGGACACGACCTGCCATACCACAGGTACCTTTATACTTGTGTATTTAACGTATCTGTCCCCCATTTTGACTACCCACCCCCCCACCCCCCCCCGGCTGCTGGCAGCCATCACTTTGTTCTCTGTATTTCTG
>NW_024412510.1:57554-118866 GCF_014898765.1 Herpailurus yagouaroundi
CCCCCCCCCCCCCCCCCCCCGGCTGCTGGCAGCCATCACTTTGTTCTCTGTATTTCTGGGTCTGGTTTTGCTTTTTTCTTGTTTGTTTGTGTTGTTTCATTAGATTCCACATTAAGTGAAATCACATGGGATTTTCTTTCTCTGTCTCACTTCACTTAGCATAATGCCCTGTTGTCCATCCACATATTATTTTTTTGTCCTCCATGAACGTGATCTTAGGACCTGAGAGAAATTTGAACAGGCTCAAAGGAAATCAGGCGAAGCTTAAACTGGAAAATACCCTGAAATTCTGTTTTTCCTATATTTAGTTTTTATAGGAAATGGGGGTGTTGGCATTTTCTCTTTCTGAAATTGTGTTTGAAAGTATATTTGCACGAAGAAAAGTCTTGCCCACTGGACTGGTAAAATGTATCCATAAAAGAGAGAGGGTAGGCAGATGAAATCATTTGGTGACCGTAGCATGAAGATACTAAATAGGCTATTCCGGAATTTTACTATCTACACTCACTCTGATCCAGTTTTTATTCTTATCTGACTCTGTTCTCACTTCCTTTCTCAAACACACTTGCTCGTTTAAAAACACCGTTATTTGAGGGGCGCCTGGGTGGCTCAGTGAGTTAAGCGTGCGACCCTTGATTTCGGCTCAGGTCATGATCTCAGGGCTTGTGAGTTCAGGCCCCACACTAGGCTCTGTGCTGCCTGTGCTCCCTCTCTCTCTGTCCTTCTCCCCCTGCTCGTGCTTTCTCGGTCTCTCTCCAAATAAACAAATAAAGTTCAGTTTTTAAAGTTCAGTTACTTGAGAACAAAGTAATAAGTTTCCTTTTAAGAAAACCACAGAGAGGGGAGCCCGGGTTACTTAGTCAGTTAAGTGTCCAGCTTCGGCTCAGGTCATGATCTTGCCGCTTGTGGGTTTGAGCCCCACATTGGGCTCCGTGCTCACACCTTGGAGCCTGGAGCCTGTTTCAGATTCTGTGTCTCCCTCTCTCTCTCTCTCTCTCTCTACCCCTCCCTCGCTTACGCTCTCTCTCTCAAAAATAAATAAACATTAAAAAAAATTAAAAAATAAGAAAACGACAGATAAATGGGATTATGTCCCAGTTGAAATGAAAACTTGATTCACTCACACTTTTATTTGCATGACTATTTTAGTCCCTGTTAAGAAGCTTCTCGAAATTTATTCCTTAGGAGCAGGGAGGGGGATAAATGTTTATAGGTTCATCTTAACTTTTTATTTTTCATTTATTTAAAAAATGTTCTAATTGTGGCAAAATACACATAAGGTTCGTCTTGTTTTATTTTTATTATTATTTTTAGGTTCTTATATATATATATTTTTTTCTTTAAAAGCCTGAGAAAATGAGCAACAGAACAAAAGGAACATAGCAGCATCCCAGTGGCCAGGGTTTGGATCTGTTGCTGTTCCGTGGTTATAATCATAACTTCGTTTGCGATACGCCTTCCGCGTCTGGCTCTACGTGCGTTCGAATATGTGTACCTGTGCCGTCTAACTGTTGTGCGCTGTGTTCATTTTGGGGGGCGGGGAGATTGAGTTATTCACCAGCTTCGGTGGGGGCTTCTGGGATTTAGCCACAGTCGGCCTCACTCCAGGGCCATGATGCTTCTCCCAGAGTGCCAGATTGTCTGGTGAAGGAGACGCTACCCTTTCCCAGCACTGAGTGCAATTTCTGGGAAAAGGCCACACTGCAATTCAGAAAAGAGAAAGCCAGCTCAGGCCGGCCCTAAGTGTATAAGTACAGCGCTACAGAGATGGGCAAGCATAATTTAGGGAAGAGTTTGACCTTCAAGGAAAATGCAGACTGATGAAAGAACTGCTGGGCTCTGTATCTTTTATTTTTAAGAATCCCTTCGGGGCGCCTGGGCGGCTCAGTCGGTAAGCCTCAGACTTTAGCTCAGGTCATTCCCCCGTGGTCCATGGGTTCGAGTCCTGCATCGGGCTCTGTGCCGACAGCTCGGAGCCTGGAGCAGGCTTCGCATTCTGTATCTCCCTCTCTCTCTCTCTGCCTCTCCCCGCCACTTGAACTCTGTCTCTCTTTCTCAAAAGTAAATAAACATTAAAGAAAAAAAAAAAAGAATCCCTTAAAAGTGCCCGCTGGGGGCGCCTGGGTGGCACAGTCGGTTAAGCGTCCGACTTCAGCCAGGTCACGATCTCGCGGTCCGTGAGTTCGAGCCCCGCGTCACGCTCTGGGCTGATGGCTCAGAGCCTGGAGCCTGTTTCCGATTCTGTGTCTCCCTCTCTCTCTGCCCCTCCCCCGTTCATGCTCTGTCTCTCTCTGTCCCAAAAATAAATAAACGTTGAAAAAAAAAAAAAAAAGTGCCCGCTGGAGACAGACTTGTGGGGGAAGGGGAGGGCGTTAGGGTTTAGGGCCAAATGGCCTGGTTCTCCCCTTCCTGGCAGTGCATTTACAAAGTCTCTGAAATACTGGGAGATGGTGACAGTGTGGGGGACAGCACCATGCTGAACGCTGAACTCATGCACCCTGGACGCTTCACCCAAATGCCGTGCGTTTCCCTTCAGACCGCACACGGACTCTTTGGCCTGCGTGTTCCTCATTGGGCAGCATGAGGTGCCTCTGTGGGATGTGACGTCAGCCTCCCAGCTTAGACCGTCAGTGGGACCATCAGAAGCCCTCGGGAACCTGGGGATTCTGATTGCCCGACACCTGAGCTCTTTGACTCACAGAAAGTTTAGAAGTTCCGAAATCGTTTGTTCTCTTTTCTGTCTCAAGATTCAGTCGCCCTTTTATTTATTTGTTTTTGAGAGAGTGCAAGTGGGGAAAGGGCAGACCGGGGGCAGAGGATCTGAAGAGGGCTCTGCCCCGACAGGCTGACAGCAACAAGCCTGGTGTGGGGCTCAAACTCGTGAACCGTGAGATCGTGACCTGACCTGAAGTCGGATGCTCAACTGACTGAGCCACCCAGGCACCCCTGGTTGCCCTTTTATTTATTTTATATATATATATTTTTAAGGTTTTAATGTTGAAGTAATCTCTACGCTCAACATGGGGCTCATACCCATGACCACCGTGATCAAGGGGATTGTGCTCTACTGACTGAGCCAGCCAGGCACCCTTAGTCACCCTTTCAAACTGTGGGAAAACACGACTCATCTTTTTTTTTTCTAATCTATTTTTATTTTTATTTATGTAAAAATTTTTGTTTATGTTTGTCTTGAGAGAGGGGAGGAGAGAGAGGGAGTGTGCATGCATGAGTTGGGGAGGGACAGAGAGCCAGAGGGAGACCGAGATGCAAACAAGTTCCAGGCCCTGAGCCGTCAGCGTAGAGCCTGGCACGGGGCTCCAACTCACTAGCAATGAGGTCATGACCTGAGCCGAAGTCAGACGCTTAATTGACTGAGCCACCCAGGCACAACCCCTCCTTTGTCTTTTAATTAAAACAATTTTTTTTTAATGTTTACTTTTGAGAGAAAGACAGAGTATGACCGGGGGGAGGCAGAGAGAGAGGGAGACACAGAATCCAAAGCAGGCTCCAGGCTCCAGGCTCCGAGCTGTCGGCACAGAGCCTGACACGGGGCTCGAACTCACAAACCATGAGATCATGACCTGAGCCGAAGTCAGAAACTTAACTGACTGAGCCACCCAGGTGCCCCTTCTTTTTATTGTAATCTCTGTGCCCAACGTCGGGCTCAAACTCACGACCCCAAGATCACGATTTGCATGTTCTACAACTGAGCCAGCCAAATGCCCCGGAAAACACGACTCTACTTGACAGATGTAATGCCTGGCCCGCCTGTGGCCCTGAGGTCTGGTCTCCTTCAGTGTCCTGTGTCGTTCACTGGCAGAGGTCAGCACTGCCTGCCTGCCCCACACGACTTGGGTCAGAGTGCGGCATCATGGGGAAAGTGGATGTCATTAGGTGGTAAGGTTCTTGGTCACACTTCAGGCAAAGTGCCTGAAGTGTGTTTCTCCAAATGATGGTGTGCTACAAGCTGTCATTTGTAGGCATCACACACAGGACTAGACGGGTGTTGTCGCGATTCAGCCACATGACCTCAAGGAAGAGGATGTAATGGCTTAGTCCTCATGTCCAAGAGAGCCAAGCTGTGTGTCCTTTTAGGTCCCAGTCTTCCGGGACTGACCGAGTGGCGGCCACACCTGCAGTGTAATTAGGTGAGCGGCGTCAGTCGGAAAGGAAATGTCCCAAAGTAGATTGAGATTGCGGCATTCATCTTATGAACGGGAAGATAGTCATATTCAGTAGCTGTGGACATGAAATTGGGCTTGATGGAAGAATACATACTTTTAAGGTGCATTGTACGTACGTATAAATTTTTAAAATTTTATTTTATTTGGGGGGGGGTGGGCAGGGCAGAGAGAGAGGGAGAGAGAGGGAATCCCAAGCCGCCTCTGCACTGTTAACGCGGAGCCTGATGCGGGGCTTGAACTCACAAACTGGGAGATCGTGATCTGAGCTGAAGTCGGATGCTTAACCGACTGAGCCACCGAGGCACCCTGCATTGTACCTGTTTTACTCGCTTGTACAATCATTTATAATAATGATTATTGCTGCCTCTGACCTTGCCAGTATTCAGTACCGGTGATGGGATAAGGGGAGCATTACCTCTTAAAGACAGACTGACCAACAGAGTAAGAACTTTAACAGGAATTAGGGGATGTAGCAACGGCATGGCTTCTGCTGCTGAAGAATGAAACTCCGTGCATCGGAAGGGAAATTCTTTTTCCCTACTGCCAGCTGACCACACACTCTGCCGCTTTCTTGGTCAGAGGAATGACCTCTCATCTCCAAATGAATGATCTCTCTAAATAAGATATTCAGTGTTGATGGAACACTCGGGTCAGTCTGGATTTTGCATGACGAGATGCACATGTGAGCAAAACGCAGGGCCCGCCAACGGCTCGTTCTTGTCCCAGCCACCACGTTCTAGTCACCTGATGGAGACTGACGGTGGGAGAGTCTGATGGGAGTCGGTTGGAAAAAAAATAACATCTAGAAAATCCCAAAACGAGTTGAGCACAGTTGCTCGTAGGTACGGTGTAAATGATGAAATCTATTTCTGACCAACTCAGAGTATTAAAGATTAGCCGAATGAACCGCATGTAATGAGCGCCTTGTGTATAAGCAGATTGATGATTCGGTGAGTCGGGAAGACATCCCTTCAATAAATGGTGCTATCAATTGCAAATTCGTATTTATTTTCATTGTGCAAAATAAATTCCTACCTCCCTTCCATCCAAATCATTGTAAGTGATGGGGCGCCTGGGTGGCTTAGTCGGTTAAGTGTCTGACTCTTGATTTCTGCTCAGGACATGATCTCACGGTTCGTGAGTTTGAGACCCCTGTCAGGCTCTGTGCTGACGGCATGAAGCCTGCTTGGGATTCTCTCGCTCCCTCTCTCTCTGCCCCTCCCTTTCTCTGTCTCTCCTTCTCTCTCAAAATAAATAAACATTATAAAAAAGGAATTTTAATGATGGACACCGCTGACATGTGCCTTCATCACTAAATTGAAAGATTCTACTTTGAAAACTATATTTATGTCAAACATCAGAACACACATGGGACACCTGGGTGGCTCCATCGGTTGAGCATCCGACTCTTGATTTCTGCTCAGGGTATGATCTCGCAGTTTGTGAGTTCAAGCCTCGCATCGGGCCCTGCGCTGACAGCGCGGAGCCAGCTTGGGATTCTCTCTCTCTCTCTCTCTCTCTCTCTCTCTGGGTATCCCTGGTCTCTACCGATTAAATGCTAGGAGCACCACCCCACACACACACACCCCACTTGTGACATTGCGACAACCAGTAATATTTCTGGATGTTGCCCCTGGGGCAGATGGCCCTGGGGGTGGGGGTGGGGGGCGGGTGCAGAATTGCCTGCCATTGAAAACTTCTTAAAATCTCTCCCGTGAGCATGCACTACTTGTATAATTTTAATGGCATTGAAAACCATAAAATTTACCCAGTGGAGTTGAAAACTTCTATCCATACCGAAGCCCGCACACGATGTTTATGGCAGCTTTATTCATCATTGCCAAAAGTCAGAAGCTCGGAAGCAACCAAGACGAGATGGCCTTCGGTAGGTGGATGGATACATAAGCCGTGGTCCATCCGGACGGTGGAATTCTATTCGGTGCTGAGGAGAAATGAGCTGTCAGGCCGTGAAAAGATAGGGAAGCCCCTTACATGCGCATCACAAAGCGAAAGAAGCCCATCAGAAAAGGCTATGTGCTGTAGGACTCCAACTCTGTGACCTTCTGGAAAAGGAAACAGCAAAAATACCAGCGGTTGCCAGGGGTTGGAGGAGGAAGAAGGGAAGGGCAGAGCACAGAGGACTGTTTAGGGATGCTGTGATGATGGACACGTGTCATTGTACGTGTGCTTCAGTCCACAGAACACACGGCAGCAAGAGTGAGCCCTGACGTAAACTGTGCGCTCTGGGTGACAATGACGTGTCCGCGTAGGTTCATCCATGGTAACTAATGTCCCCTCTGGTGGGGGGTGTTGGCAGTGGGGAGTAAGGGCAGGGGGTATTTGAGAAATCTCTGTACCTTCTGCTCAATTTTGCTCTGAACGTAAAACTACTCTAAAAACAGAAGTGTATTTAAATATAATATTTTCTTATTTCATTTTTTATTATTTTTTTAAATGTTTAATTTTGAGAGTGAGAGAGCATGAGCGGGGGAGGGGCGGAGACACAGAATCCGAAGCAGGCCCCAGGCTCCCAGCTGTCAGCACAGAGCTCGACGCGGGGCTCGAACTCCCCAACTGTGAGATCACGACCTGAGCTGAAGTTGGACGCTCAACCGACTGAACCACCCAGACGCCCCTAAATGCAATCATTTTCAAAGGCAAAATAAAGATGGCGTTCCGAAACTGATTAGATTGTTCTGTTTAATTGCCCACTTCTGTGATCCGTGAAAGAATTGGGAAGTTTGAAACTTTCGGCACTCGGGTCCTGAAATCTGCACGTCGATGTGATGTGACATTTGCTCGGCTGTCCCAACGATCCCTGGTGGCAGCTGTGTGAATGGCCCCTGGGGACCGGAGACTCGTGCTCCCGTCCACAGCACACTCCTGCTCTTTCCCCTTCCCAGTGGTCGTTCTCTGTCACAAAGCACAGACCTGCTTTGCTTCTGGAATAAAGAACTTCTTTCTCTGCGCGCTGCCTGGTCACCCTGACCAGACGAGTGGGTTGTCTGTTTCAATGCAGTGAAGAGTTATGAGTGCACAGCTTACTAAACCCGGCGTGGTTGTGTGCCGAGGCCCGGGGTGGGCAAGCCACCGCCCGTAGGCCGACCCAAACAGCCCCACACCTGTGTCTTTGTACTTTGTCAATTCCTGCTTCGGAGTGTCAGGATCCAGCTCAGTAGTGACAACAAGAGTATGGCTAGGCCTCAAGTCACTTACTGTTTGGCCGTTTACAGAAAAGGTGGGCTCGCCTCTGCTCTGTGGCCCTGGAATTTCCCGCCTGTGGCCATGTCTAGATAGGTCTCCCAACTTTTAAGCTCAGGTTCAGAAAAGGGGAGGGTAGTAAATAGAGAAGCCTCAAGTACGAAAATGGTAGAGGACATCAAGAACATTTCATCGTAAGTACTCTGGGGAGTTTCTGTGTTTCTCTACATGTAACATTTACCTAATATATACCAGTGTATACTTATTGAAATGCCTGGCGTGTGCACTTTTTCATCAAATATACAAAACATTGTTTTCTCTGATTTTAAACATGCTATTATTTTAAACATAAAATTCTCTGATTTTAGTAACATGCTAAAAACGAAGCATTAGTAGCATTCATGATACAGTCACTTGATGGGACAGGGCACTTTTTTCTTTTTTAATGTTTATTTATTTTTGAGAGAGGCAGAGCACGAGCGGGGGAGAGGGCAGAGAGAGAGGGAGACACAGAATCGGAAGCAGGCTCCTGGCGCCGAGCTGTCGGCACAGAACCCGACGCGGAGCCCGAACCCACGAACCGCGAGATCGTGACCCGAGCGGGAGTCGGACGCTCAACCGACTGAGCCACCCGGGCGCCCCAGGACAGGCCAGTTGTGTGTGAGATATTGTAACCACGTGCCGTTGCAGCTATTGTTTTAAGAAGGTTGTTCTCAGGAAACAGACTCTCAGATAAATTTGCTGGGGTCACGCACGGATCAACACCTGTTGGAGAGAGGGGAACAGGACCTCGTGTGGAAGCTCCCAGGCACCTGTCTGCCCCATTGCCCCAAGTTGGCCGCCCTGATCAAAGTGTTTCTTCAGCTTGGGCGTGTCTTCAAGAGCAGAGGTTGTGATTTCTCACTATTACATTCCTTAATCCTTTTGGGGTGTGTGTCTTCATTGAATAGCTGAATGTGCCCTCAGCGTGTTGATGCTCAGGTTTCTTACGGAGTCTGGTGGTCTGGGCTCTCTACAGTCAGACTCTGACAGACCGGGGTCACTGTGTCGTTACCTTCCTTCGTGAATTGCTTTCTTAAAGCAGAGTGATCTTGGTGTCCAAGAGTCATCCATATAACATGTTTTCTTCACCCTAGCATGTCCTCCTCAGACTCAGGAAGCAGTTAAGAGGTGGGAGAAATCACAAAGGAGAATGCTCAACTGAACAGAATACATACATTCAAAGACAGTATATGGCCACATGCCTGGGTGGCTTGGTCGGTTAAGTGTCGGACTTCAACTCAGGTCATGATCTCGTGGTTCATAAGTTCAAGCTCCCTGTCGGGCTCTGTGCTGACGGCTCAGAGCCTGGAACCTGCTTCGAATTCTGTGTCTCCCTTTCTCTGCTCCTCCCCTGCTCACGTTCGCATGCTCTTTCTCTCTCTCTCTTTCCCTCCTCCTCCCTCTCTCTCCCCGTCTCTCTCTCTCTCTGTCTCAAAAATAAACATTAAAAACAAAAGATAATATATATCGATAATATATGGCCAACTATAATGCATATACATACATGCATACATATATTCATAGGCAGAATGTATACTTCTCCAAACTGGTTTTGTTACGACAGCGTGGCTTGATCTTGATTTTGTATCTAGTCCAACAATCAGCCTTTAATCAGAATGGTTATACCATTTACCACTGGCTTTTTGTTTTCTGTTTGTGCCATTCTGTGTTTCTGTTTTCCTCTGTTCCTGCATATGTTTGCATAAATTGAGAATTTTTTTGCATGATTCTGCTATGAGCTCATTAGCTATACTTCAGTTTTAATTTTTAGAGTAATGTTCTAATGCTTGCAGTATCCGTCTTGAATTTGGCACAGTCTGGTGCTCTCTTCGGCGGCACATTAACACTAATTTCGCGCAGTCTGCGTTTGCACATCGTACCACATCACGGATGTGGACCTAACAACAGTTACTTCCATTCCTCTTCCATCCCCGACTTCTTCTACTGTTGTCGTACGTTTTCCTTTCATATGTTTTAAAAAGCACAATACAGGGGTGCCTGGGTGGCTCAGTCAGTTAAGCATCTGACTTCAGCTCAGTCATGATCTCACAAGCCCCACGTTCATGAGTTCGAGCCCCACGTCGGTCTCTGTGCTGATAGCTCAGATCCTGGAGCCCCTTCTGATTCTGTGTCTTCTTCTCTCTCCCTGCCCCTACCCCACTTGTGTTCTCTTTCTCTGTCTCAAAAATAAATAAAAACGTTAAAAAAAAAAACCCACGATACAGTTACTAATTTTGCATTAAGCAATCAATTATATGTAAAAGAAATTTTATATATATTTTTAATGTTTATTTTTGAAAGAGAGAGAGCACGAGTGGAGGAGCAGAGAGAGAGAGGGAGACACAGAAGCTGAAGCAGGCTCCAGGCTCCAAGCTGTCAGCACAGAGCCCAACGTGGGGCTTGAACCCATAAACTGAGATCATGACCTGGGCCAAAGTTGGATGGTTAACTGACTGTGCCATTCAGATGCCCCTATAAATTTTAAAATGAGAAGATAATGTGTGGGTTTTTTTTTTTAATTTAAGTTGTATTTATTTTGAGAGAGAGAGCACGAGCAGGGGAGGGGCAGAGAGAGAGGGAAAGAGAGAATCCCAGACAGGCTCCACGCTGACCGTGTGGGCGGGGCTCGAACCCAGAAACCCAGAGATCATGACCTGAGCCGAAATCAAGAGTCAGATGCTCAACCGACTGAGCCACCCAGGTGCCCCAGAAGAAAATGTTTTTATATTTATCATTTCTGTCACTCATCATTCCTTTGCGCAAATCCAGATGTCCAGGTGTCAGTCTGAGCTCTTTATCCTTCCCCTTGAAGCATGTCCGTTAATTTTTCATTAATTTTTCTTACAGGACAGGCCTATTGGCCATGAACTGTCTGTGCATTTGTTTGCCTGGAAGAGTCTTTTTCTTCATATTTAAGAGCTGTTTTGTCTGAGAGTAGAATTTTCAGTTGACACATTGTTTCGGCTCTCTGAAGATTTCATTCCATTGTTTCCTGGGTTGCATGATTTTTGACAAGAAGTCCGTGAGTTTTATCTTTCCCTCTGGCTGTAATTTGTGTTTTTTTTTCCTCTGGCTGCTTTTAAGAATTTCTTTTGACTGCAGATTTTCAGGAGATCGCGTCTTGTTAGGGTTTTCTCTGGAGTTTATCCCGCTTGGTGTTTGTTTCACTTTATGGATCTGTTTTACCTTTTTTTAACCTACAATTTCCCCAGACTTACTCGATCTTGGAAGCTTTTCTGTAGAAACACATTGTCACATCTAAGAACTTGTGCCTTCTGAACAAACACTAGGACGAACCCTCCCCCAGGTTGGGGCAACCTGAAAGTCGCTGGTCGTTAGTTTTGCCTGTTGGTAACTCTCTCCTGTCTGCTTGGGCCGTAGAGAATGGGGTTCTGCACAAAACCCTGGGCACGTCTCTGGTCCGTGTGCACAGTATACCGACATTATTACTCACGAGAGGGGCATCAGCCGTAAGCGGCGGGCTGGCTGCCAGCTTTATGGGCACACTTCCACAATGACCGTTTTTCCCATCTCAAATATGGGTCAGAGATCTTACCAGACTTCTCGCACCTGTGCCGTAATGGTCCATTGGCCGGTTAATGCACGCCACAGGAAAATTGATGGCACAGCCAGGGTTACTGCCTACAGATAACCAGACTAAAGTGTTAATTCCAAAAACGTTCAGACTAAATATTTTCTATAGACACTGGACGACAAATATTGTCATTTAACCGTACAGACTGTTTTTACTTTTATTTTATTTTATTAAGTTTACTTATTTTACCTTTATTTTATTTTATTAAGTTTATTTTGAGAGAAAGAGAGAGAGTGCATGCAAGCAGGGGAGGGGCAGAGGGAGACACAGGGAGACAATCCCAAGCAGGCTCCACACTGTCAGTGCAGAGCCCGACACCCAGCCCAGGGCTCAGACCCACAAACTGCGAGATCATGACCTGAAGCCAAAGTCAGACCCTTAGCCCACTGACCCACCCAGGTGCCCCTGCAGACTATTTTTATTTTATTTTATTTTATTTTAATTTTTTTTTCAACATTTATTTATTTTTGGGACAGAGAGAGACAGAGCATGAACGGGGGAGGGGCAGAGAGAGAGGGAGACACAGAATCGGAAACAGGCTCCAGGCTCCGAGCCATCAGCCCAGAGCCTGACGCGGGGCTCGAACTCACGGACCGCGAGATCGTGACCTGGCTGAAGTCGGACGCTTAACCGACTGCGCCACCCAGGCGCCCCATATTTTTAAAAGAAAAACGTTTTGGGGCGTCCGAGTGGCTTTGTTGGTTAAGCGTCCAACTTCAGGCCAGGTCATGATCTCGCAGCTCATGAGTTTGAGCCCCACGTCACGCTCTGTGCTGACAGCTCAGAGCCTGGATCCTGCTTCGGATTCTGCGTCTCCCTCTCTCTCTCTGCCCCTCCTCTGCTTACCCTCTGCCTCTGTCTGTTTCTCTCTCTCTCTCTCTCTCTCTCTCTCTCTCTCTCTCAAAATGATATAAACAAACATTGGGTCATCTGGATGGCTCAGTCGGTTAAGCGTCTGACTTCAGCCCAGGTGATGATCTCACAGCTTATGAGTTTGAGCCCCGTGTCGGGCTTTGTGATGACCGCTGAGTCTGGAACCTGCTTCGGGTTCTGTGTCTCTCTCTGTCTCTGCTCCTCCCCTGCTCACACTCTCTTTCTTCTTCAAAAATAAATAAACATTAAAAAAAAATTAAAAAAGAAAAATCTTTTAAGGTGGTCCTTGTTTTTACCTTATGTGTTTATGACATATAAGCTGATTTTTGAAGGACATCAGAGGTTAGCCCCTTGGAATTTATGTACAAAAGTACTAGCCTTTATCACTAACAATACAAGAAAGTTTTTCTAGGTCATAAGCATAACTTGAAAAGGGAAGGCGTCCCTTTAGGGTCTCACTTAGGGTTTATGCATTAACAGAAAGGTAAACCTTAACAGTGGCAACACTTAATCCACCCGAATTAAGGGTTTTCCAAAAGTGAGCTTTAAAAAAAAAAAAAGAGAGAGAGAAGATAGGAAGAAATAATCTATGTGTTGTGTGTGACTTTTCACTTCACGGTACCCGTTTTCCTAGTTCAGTGAGTCAGAAGAGAAATGGGAATGATGGCCTGATTAATTCCCGACGGAGAAGGCTTATCTAGAACTGCCCTATTTCTTGATACTATTATAATATCAAAAGTAACATTTTTTTTTTAATTTTTTTTTTCCAACTTTTTTTTTTTTATTATTTATTTTTGGGACAGAGAGAGACAGAGCATGAACGGGGGAGGGGCAGAGAGAGAGGGAGACACAGAATCGGAAACAGGCTCCAGGCTCTGAGCCATCAGCCCAGAGCCTGACGCGGAGCTCGAACTCACGGACCGCGAGATCGTGACCTGGCTGAAGTCGGACGCTTAACCGACTGCGCCACCCAGGCGCCCCTAAAAGTAACATTTATTTTTATCAGTCATTACCATCTGGGCACACTTGTCTTCGTTTTAGTCAAGTACCGTCGTCTTTAGATTTCATACGTCCAAAGTCTGAAAAGTGTGTTTTCATATTTCTGTTGGAGAACACCCGGTCTTCCAACAGGAAAACCTCAATTTTTTGGAAGGCCTACTGACTGACGTGTTCAGAGTCCATCAGAGCTCTGTCTTCTGAATTTCAGCATATTGCTGGCAAGCCGTTCGGAGAGGGCTTTGGAAGCGTGGCAGACCACAGCGTATTGGCCGTGGGGGTGTCGTCACCCGTAGGGGGGGGGCATACAGGGATACAGGGAGGAGCAGCTAGAAGTGAAGCTCGCGGAAGAAGGGGCTTCCCAGGGTTCCTGCTGCCTGCAGGTCCGAGCCGTGAGGGAACCGTGACAGCAGAATGATATTTCTTGTGTGGGGTCACCTGGTGTGATGTGCTTGTTGGCGGGACCTGGGGTGCAGCACTGAAAACACAGTGTGATTCTGGTAGGTGGGCTTCTTCCGTTATTTAATAAAGGATCAAATGAGTTTGTAGCATTTGGAACAGAGCTGGGCAGACGATAGGTGTACTTCCGCGTGAACCACTATTCTTGTTTGTTAATAACTTCACGAAACCCAGTGTGTCCCATCCGATTGGATCGTGGAACCGTTTCTCAGCTGACGCAGACCAAACGTGCACTGACAGCCCGGAAAACATCGTTCTGTCGCTTTGGTGCATTCAGACCTCTAGTTGTCGGGCTCCCCAGCTCATTTGGTTTTAGGCTTCCGTGGCGCAGCCCTGCCCGTGATCGTCCCCAGCCTGTGGATAATGATCACACGCACTTGCTGAAGGGCGCCTGGCCCCGGTCAGGTGTCTCACCTGCCCTTCACCATGAGTTGGGTCCCGAGGCTGAGGAATGCCAGTGTGACTCAGCAGGGTGGGCCTGGCTCGGGCCCCTATGACGTTGCACTGAAGAGGCCACCCTGGGTCTGCGGTTTTCTGAGGGTTTCACCAGGGCTGGGGGGTTACCTGCTTCCGTGGTGCCTTCCTCACGTGTCTGGCAGGCGGTGCTGGCTGTCGGTAGGAGGCCTCTGTCCTGCTCCATGGGCAGTTTAAAAAACAGCCGCCATCGACAGGGCGCCTGGGTGGCTTAGTCAGTTAGGCGTCCGACTTTGGCTCAGGTGATGATCTCACGGTTCATGAGTTCAAGCCCCATGTGGGGTTCACTGCCGTCAGCGCACAGTCTGCTTCGGATCCTCTGTCCCACCCCCGCCCCTCCCGTTCATGCTCTGTCTCTCAAAAATAAACACACGTTGAAGGGGCGCCTGGGTGACCCAGTGGGTTAAATGTTCAGCTCTTGCTTTCGGCTCAGATCATGATCTCACAGTTTGTGAGTTCAAGCCCCACATTGGGCTTCGCCCTGACAGTGCAGAGGCTACTTGGGATTCTCTCTCCCTCTCTCTCGACCCCTCCCCCACTTGCTCTGTCTCTTAAAATAAATAATTAGACAAAAAACACCCTTTATTGTGCAAATTGAATTCTATTCTACCAAGAGATAGAATCAAGCATTTAATTTATGATCAGTAAGAACATATGCTTTGTCCCTTTGCCTTAGTGATCCATGTGGGCTGTTGGCTTTGTTTTATAACTCGGGCAACCAGGAAGGAGGCATTGTGATGGTCTATGGAAGCTTCCCCTAGACACTTCTTTCTGAATCGAAGACCTGCCTGAAAGTGTTATTCACCTTCTAGTATTTCACAGTAGAAATTAGGAGTCACGAAGAGAAGAACTCGCTGAGTCTCAAATCTGTTTTGTTCAAGTTTCTCCACCTTGGCATTATTGACATCTTGCCGCGAGTCAGACTTTCTTGCGGGTAGGCTGTCCTGTGAGTTTTAGGATGTCCAGCGGCATCCCTGGTCTCTCCCCAGTAGTGGTCATTGGACCTCCTCCTCCTCCGGTTGTGACAGCCGACAACGTCTGCAGACCGTGCCTAACATATCCAGGGGTGGAAGACACAGTCGCCCCAGACAGAACCACTGTGTTAAAGTACGGATACGCTGTAGCAATTGCATGCTTTTATTCAGTATTACGTGCCTGGGTCCATACAAAGTCTCAGTATTAAATCTGCGAAGTCACCTGGGCAACCATTGTCAACCCAAGTGGCCCTTGATGGATCTGCCCAGGAATGTGAGCAGGTCTGAAGTCAGAACTTGGGTGCTAAAGCCGGGGGGGGGGGGGCGGCGGCAAAACAAAGCAAATCCGGTTTCTCTGATGCCTGGCGCTTCGCAGAGATCCTGAACAGGAGAGTAATGTGCTTTGCTCCGAGCAGAGAAATAGTGACTCACTCTTTGTCGCGGTGTTTGCCGTGCAGAGCCATTTACCAGCTGTAGCTGTCGTGCTGGTGGGGGCCTGGGCTCCCTCCTGCACCCTGCTCCTCGTGCAGACCTCCCTGCCTGTCCCCGGCTAGCGGTCGGCTCCCGTCCCCAGGACCCTGCTCGCTGAACTCCTTCCCTCTGCCCGTCCTGTTGGCGTCTGTCAGTCCTGGAGAGGATGCGGCTCCAACAAAGGAGGAAGAAGGCAGAATGCTATAGGGCAATGCCCCTCCCCGGTATACATCTGAAGGGATGGAAAACAGGGCCTCCAACACTTGGCGCACGAATGTGCATAGCGACACCGTTCACAGAAGCCAAGATGCCCTTGAACTGACGGACGGATGAGCAAGATGAAGTTCATCCATACGGTAGAATCCCGTTCAGCCACAGAAAGGAATGAGGTCCCTGGGCAGGCTGCATCATGGCCGAACCTTGAAAACACGATGCTGAGTGAAAGATGCCCGACACGGGAGGTATTGTTTCTTCCATTTGTGTGAAATGCTCAGAATGGGCAAAGCCAGAGAGACAGAGGGTAGGCTGGAGGTTGCCAGAGCCGGGAGAGGGTATGAGGAGAAGAGGGACTGCTTGATGAGTACAAGGTTTCCTTTTGGAGCCACGGAAATGTTTTGGGACTTGACAGAGTGGATGTTTGTGCAACACTGTGAATGTCTTGAGGCTCTGTACCTCCTACGTGGACGGACTGCCAGGATGTGTCTACCCCATGCCTTGCCAAGAGCTGAGGAGCAACCAGAAAATCGTGCAGTCCTTTTCGCGTTTATTGTTACCTTGTGTGTTGCATTGGTTAAAATGATTGGCATTTCACACACAGGCTTTGCAGGACGTGAACCTTTTTTGCCATTGGTGATTATTGGTAATGGTTCCGTTTGGGTAACGATAATGGGAAAATCAGTTACGATTAGGTATCAGAAGATCGGCTTTATCATCTTAATTTGTTGTTTCTATCAATAAACTAATTAATTTTGACATGTTGCATAAGCAGAAGAATGTTCTCAACCAGTCATATTTTCCCTATTTTGTGTGTTTGTAACACACAGATGATGTTAATTACACTTACTGAGTCTAACAACATATATAAAAGATAATCTTCAATTCCAAGACACTAATTTGTGAGTTACCATCTGTTTTGGACCAAAAAATAAGAATTTGATTCTAAAGGTTTTTTCTGAACAGCTTGTAATAAGAGCTGTTTATATATTAATTACTTATTGAATTATTACGGATTTTAGCGTTTTAATTCCCGAGCAATTTGGGGCTTATTGTGGTGACATCTGCTCACATTTTGATACTTTGTGGTATTCAGCAGTTTCATCATAAGGCTATTTTTTTCCCCCTGTGGTAATTTTCAACTCAATCCCTAAACTAATAATTTGGTTTCTGCTTCAGGTACTATAAGGAATATTGTCCTGTTTTATTTCTACTACAGAAGTGTTTTCAGAACGAAATGTATTTGTATCTTATAAGCAGAATCAATATCCCTTGATGCCTGCTTCACTCTGGTGAATAATTCCTATTCAGAGAGTTGTAAGGGGATTTTATTTGAATCTCTCTTCTTCGGTGGTAGGTTTTTTGTTTTGTTTTGTTTTGTTTTGTTTTTGAGAGGGGGAGTGTGTGAGCAGGGGAGGGGCAGGGGGAGAGGGAGAGAGAGAATCGTAAGTAGGGTCCACACTCAGTGCAGTCTGACACAGGGTTTGATCTCCCTGCCATGAGATCGTGACCTGAGCCGAAATCAAGAGTTGGATGCTCAACCGACTGAGCCACCCAGGCGCCCCCTGTGGTAGGTTTTTTAAAATTGCCCTCATTATTACTTTTATCTTACATATCCTTATGACTTTTTTTAAATGTACTGTAATGAAACGTAACGGCCTGTGAACCTACCTATAAAATCGTTTTAGCCTCCTTTCTTTGAACAGCATAGCTATAAACATGACTCAGTGGGACTAATTTACTTGAGTTTCCTTAAAACATTTTACAAGGCTCTGCATTCACTAATAAGAAACACCATTACTCATAGCTTCACTTGTGGAATTGAATTATATTTAACCCTGGCACCTTTTTATTATCACTTGAGGTGATTGAACAAGAATTTAGAGAAAATAGCGGGCAGCTAATTTCCTTAGATTTTGAGCTTATAGACTATAGTAGGTAATTTAAATGTAGGAGGCTGGATCCATTCACAACCAAAGAAATTTCATGAGGAAGAAGGTAAATACTGTTCCATAAATTCTGGTTGACTGTGTAGTGTTTATATTGACTGAAAAGTACAAACAAGATTTTGATACGAAGTCCCCTTATGAGCTGTACATCTGGCTTCTTGAGAATCGCGAATGGTGGCATTCGGGTGGAATTGAAATGTATGGAAACAGTAATGGATACATCGAGACGCTTTGAATCCATATGCTTTTCTTTTGCTTTACTTTAGGGAAGCCAAAGGGAAAAAAAGATTCTTTTTTTGTTTTTTAATTTTTTTAATGTTCATGAGAGAGAGAGAGAGAGTTAGTGAGCGCACGAGTGAGCATGAACGGGTGAGGGACAGAGAGAGGAGGAGACCGAGAAAGCAGGCTTCGGGCTCTGAGCCGTCCGAACAGAGCCCGACGCGGAGCTCGAACCCACGAACCACAAGATCATGACCCGAGCCAAAGTCAGATGCTTAACCGACTGAGCCACCGAGGCACCCCAGGGAAAAAAGAGATTGTAATGTTACTCCTGTGTGTTGATGAGCACAGTATAGCCGAGGGTGTACCCCATGGACATGCGTGCAAGACCGTTACAAACGTCAGTGTGAACAATGTCTATAAAGTTTCCTTAAATCGTGTTTTCTTCTCTTAGAGGTGTGTACGGTTTAGTTTCCTGGTTGCATATGACACAGTTCCTAAAACAAAGGTATTTCAGATAGGCATTGATTATCATTTAAGGAGAGCAGTAGCATTGTCTGAACCAAAACTGATTATTTCCTTAGAGACTTTCCTTCCAGGATTTCTACGAGTTCAGTACCGACTGGCCATTCTCCTTCCCCTCTTTCACTTTGCAGGTAAAACTGCATAGTCTATGTTCAAGTGGAAGATGGAGATTATAACGTCATAAAATGTGTTTCGTTTGAGCTGAGATTTAAAAGGAAAACAATGTCACCGATTTGAAAAAGAAAACAAAGAAGAAGTAGGAGAGGCCAGAGGTGAATCATTCCCAAAGAATTTTAACTTTTTTCTTCAAATCTTCTCGTTTCTCCCCAGGCAGGTCCCAGCGGCCAGTTGGCAGTTTATCTGATCGGATGCTGGGGAGCTCACTGGTCCCGAGGTCTACACATGAAGTCACCGTAAAGGTGAGCAACCCACATGCTGTTGGGTCTTTGTCCTTTCACCTGAAGCCCCTTGGAGAAGTGGAAGGTGCCAGAACTGGACACTGTCTGTTCTAAAGTGGCATGTTTTCAAGTTGCAGGGGCTCCTCCTTGCTGACATTGAAGGCAGTAGATGGAACACCACGAAATCGTTACAGGCTATATGGTTAATTCTAAATGATGAATTCGCCTTTTATTGCCTTCAATGAATTTTGGATACTGAACCAGCTCTTCTAAACTTTTCTGGGTCTTACCAGGAGAGCATGACACCTTCTAAGACCAGTGTCAGCATTGTGAATTAAAATTAAGCCAAAAGATGCATTATAATCAGGCACACGGATATACGTTTTTGTCTCCTGTATCTTAATTTTGTGCTTCATTGGTTTATTTTTTGTAAGATTTTTTATTTTTATTTTTATTTATTAAAAACATTTTAATTTTTATTTATTGGGGGGGGGGCAGAGAGAAAGGGAGATACAGGATCCGAAGCAGGCTGCAGGCTCTGAGCTGTCAGCACAGAGCCCAGCGAGGGGCTCAAACACGTTAACCTTGAGGTCATGACCTGAGCCGAAGTCAGACACTTAACTGACTGAGCCACCCAGGCGCCCCTAATTTTATTTTTTTTAAGTAATGTCTCTACCCAACGTGGGGCTCACATTTACAGTCCTGAGATCGAGAGTCCCGTGCTCTGCTGACTGAGCCAGCCAAGCGCCCCTGGACTTTATTAGTTTCTTAATGTAATTTGTTTGTATCTGCAAATTGACTAGCTGGTTAACCTTGAAACTTATTAGAACAGCATGGGGTTATTACTTACATATCTAGGAGAAGATAAAATTTCTAGGAGAGCAAATCAAACAGACGCCAAGAGTGGAAGCCCATATGCCAAACTAAACCTGATGGCCAGTTCTACAAAAGTTGTCATTGTTTGGTAGGTGGGATTTTAGGGTTTGATTTTATTATTTACTTTTTGGTGTTTCCTGTGTTATTTACTTTTCATATTTACAATTTGGTCTTTCTCTATTCTTCGTAAAAATAATAAAACCCACAGAACCTTTACAATCTTAAATACATAAAGATGGAAATTTGGGCAAGACTTTTGCTTATTGCTTTAAAAAAAACGCAATTGGAACTAAAGTGATCCTAGTCCTAGATTTAACTGAAGAATCTTTTTGAGGTATTTTTTTGTTTAAAACCAGGTAATGCAAAACTGTTTAACAAAGTGAACATGTAAGAATCTTTAAAAATTTTTTTAATATACTTCTTTAAATGTTTATTTTTGAGAGAGAGGGAGCACATGTGCACACGAGTAGGGGAGGGGCAGAGAGACATGGGAACAGAGGATCTGAAGTGGGCCCTGTGCTTTCATTCAGCACATAGCCCGACGTGGGGCTTGAACTCACCATCCATGGGATCATGACGTGAGCCAAAGTAGGACGTTTAACCACCTGAGCCACCCAGGAGTCCCTAAATGTATAAGAATCTTGATATTTTACTCAAATATTTGAAAATTATTGTTTGCTAATGAGAACGTAAATTTGTAGGGGCACCTGGATGGCCCAGTCAGTTAAGCGTCCGACTCTTGGTTTCAGCTCAGGTCATGATCTCACGGTTCATGAGTTTGAGCCCCAGATGAGGCTCTGCACTGACGGTGTGGAGCCTGCTTGGGATTCTCTCTCCCTCTCTCTGTCCTTCTCCCACTTGTATGTGCGCGTGCTCTCTCAAAATAAACAAAAATTTGTAAAATGTTAATTAAGTTGAGCTTGTGATTGGCTTTAACCTAATATATTTTCAGGGTTCATCCATGTTGCAGCACGAGTCTTTCTTAATGGCCGAAGAATATTCCATCGTAGGGTTGTACCACGTCGTTTGTTGATCCATCAGTCGGTGGACATTTGAGTTGCATTTCCCTTTCAGTTATGAATAATGCTGCTCTGAACGTTTGGGTACAAGTTTTTGTGCAGACGTCTGTCTCCATTTCTCTTGGGTATATATCAGAGAGGAGAATTGCTAGGTCGTATGGTAACCGTGTTTAGAATTGTGGTGAACCGCCAGGCTTTTCCATGAGTATTTTTTGAAATGTAGTTGAATCATCTTCTGAATGTCAGAGAGAAGCTGGGAGAGGTCTGCTGGTCATCAGTGTTTTGACTGGGATTTAACTCCGTACTTAGGGAACACAAGGTTCCATTGAATGGAGCATACATTGAATTCCTGCCGTGTATGATGCACTGGTTTTGAGCTTTATAGATGACTTTGGGCTTTGGGTTTTTTGTTTTGGTGTGTTTTGTGTGTTTTTTTTGGTAGCCTTTGATAATTCATTGGGAAGTTTGTAAGATGCGCGTGGTCATTTGGGATGATTGCGAGGAAAGGCGCTCTGTTGAGTACTGACCACAGTACCTATCGTGCATGAGTAAGATTGGGAATCATCTGTGAATCACATCCCCTTTCTGTGTGTTGGGTGCTGTGTGTCAGAAAGTGACAACTAATCAATCATAAGCTCTCTTAGATTTACCTAATTTCTACACGTGTGCTCCTTTGAAAGCCATTCACAGCTGACCGTGGCAATGGTGTTTTCCTGCTCTTACTTTTAATATTTTAATTTTTTAAACTTTTTTATTTATTTTTGAGGGGGGGTGGGGGCAGACAGAAGGGGAGACACAGAATCCGAAGCAGGCTCCAGGCTCTGGACGCTGAAGGGAAGGAGCCACCCAGGTGCCCCACCTGCTCTCACTTTGAAAGCGGTTGGTTTGTTCATGAGAGCATCCACGGTTGGGGGCATCACCTCCGCTTAGCAGACAGGTAGCTTTCAAGCTGGGAACAGACAAGGCGGTTGTCGTCTTCGGTGGAGCAGGGAAACGGGGAGCAGGGGCAGCATTTTCTGTCAGGGACGAGAGTAAATAGTTTAGGCTTTGAGGGCCAGCCAGTCTCTGTCACAGCCACTCAACTGTGCTCTTGTGTAAAAGGAGCTATCGATCACCCGTAAATGAGTGAACGTGGCTGAGTGCCAATAAAACTTTATTTATGGACACTGGAATTTGAATGTCCTCTCAATTTCATGGGTCATAAAATATGATTCTTTTGATTTCCTTTTCAACCATTTAGAAATGTAAAACCTCTTTGTAGCTCGCAGGCCCCGCGAGGGGAAGCAGCAGGTGGGGTGTGGCCTGCGGGCCGCAGTCGGCTGACCGGCGCCTGGAGGAACGCACCTGTTTTATTTCTCCCTCTTCTGACTTGTGCTTTTTGAACTGGAGTAATCTGGAAGTGCGGTTCTGGAGGGCCCATGGCCGGGTTCAGACAGATGCCAAGCTGTGGTCACTTAGCAGAGGCGCTGCCCGTGTTCAGGGAGCGAAGACTTTTAGGAATTTGGGGGCCTTCCTGCCATGTAATGAGAAGTGGCCCTAACCGGAAGGTTCTCAGTCAGAGGCAGCCCCTCACCCCTCCCCAGGGCGGTAGGGAGCGGGGAGGACACTTGGCCACACGTGGACACATTTTTCAGGGGGAGGGCGCTACTGGCATCTAGTGGGCAGAGGCCAGGGATGCTGCTGGGCCTCCGACGGTGCTCAGGAGAGTCCCCACCACAGAGACTTAGTTGGTCCCAAATGTCAGTAGTACCGAGATTGGCCACACCCACTCACTATTCCTGTCAGTGCTTTATTTTGAATTTTAAATCTTACCAGCCTGTTTTTTTTTAAATGCTTATTTATTTATTTTTGAGAGAGAAAGAGAGCGAGAGAGAGAACGAGCAGGGGAGAGGCAGAGAGAGAGGAAGACACAGAATCCGAGGCAGGCTCCAGGCTCCGAGCTGTCAGCACAGAGCGCGACACAGGGCTCGAACTCCCGAACCGTCAGATCATGAGCCAAAGTTGGATGCTTAACCAACTGAGCCACCCAGGCACCCCTAAAATTTTTCTTTTTTCTTTATTTATTTTTGAAATGTTTTTATTAATTTTGAGACAGAGACAGAGCATGAGCAGGGGAGGGGCAGAGAGAGAGGGAGACACAGAATCCGAAACAGGCTCCAGGCTGTGAGCTGTCAGCCCAGAGCCCGACACGGGGCTCAAACCCACAAACCATGAGATCATAACCTGAGCCGAAGTCAGACGCTTAACTGACTGAGCCACACAGGTGCCCCTAACTCTTACCAGCCTTGTGGCTGTGAAAATGTAAGTTGCAGAGCATTTGATGACAAAAATGTAGTTCTACATTTGCCGACATAAATAGGAGGATCATTGCATTCTCATCTAATGCTTAGAGTCATAATATTCTAAGTGTTTTTTTTATTTCATTATATTTTTGTTCTTCATTTAAACTGAAACGTGAAAAGATGCTGTTATATGACGACTTAGGAGTTCTACACCACGTGAATGGGTGAGGCATTGCCTGCTTTTATATTTATAGAGAAAGCCACGGGGTTTATTTTTCAAAACTCCAGAGGCCACGTTATATGAGCCCATGACTCCCTAACACAGGAAAGGGAGCTCTAAAGGCCAAAGTAAATCCTGTGTAAGTGGGTGAAAATCAGAGTGTGTTAAGAGATCGCATAGCCAGCCTGTATGTCTTCCTAAAATCTGTTGGAGGGCCTAGTGTACGTTGTAGAGAAGCGGTTTCCAACTTCTCAGTCTTGAAGATAATTAAATTTGTAAATCGATGTACAGATTAATTGGAAGTGTTGGCTTAAACCAAAGTCATTAGAAAAAGAGTACTGTTATGTCTCCAAGGCAGTCTGCTCGGAAATCTTGGGTGCATGAGCTTGCATTTTAGTCTGGAGGGGGGGAAGAATAGAAAAGGGAGATTGTACGTTGGTCTTGGGACGCACACCGTCACAGCGAGAAGCAGCAGTGGTTTGCTGTTACTAGATTGGGCACTTTTAGGAAGACTTCCTCCTGGACAGGCAGAGAGAGATGTGTAAGCAAATACAGTGGCAAGTGCACAGAGTTTGAGACAGGACTCCGTGGCCACTTGGGAGGCACACAGATGGTTTTGGAGGTAACCCCGAGGGCCAAGGACTGGACGCCTTTCCTGTCACGTCAGCATCTGCCTTTGACGTGCACTTGAAGGCCCCGGCAAGCCATTAATTAACCCAGAAGGGCGGCTAAGCACAGAAAGGACCCTTTCTGAATGCCTCACCCGGGGATGTTTTTTATTCCGTGAAGAGAGCAGCATTATGTTTCTACGAAGAGAGCCCCTCCTCTCTGTCCTCCCCACCCTGAAGCCTCATTTCCTTCTTAGAAGCGCGGAGTCTTTTCTCATGCAGATTATTTCTGGAGACTCTGTGCCAGGTTTTAATTACATTTTAATGAATGTGAAAACAGTTCATGTGCATAGGAGAAAATTTGGAAAATACAAAAAGCGCACATAGGGAGATAAATCTAGCAAAATTCCACCCCCAGGACTAGATGTGAGACTCTTTGGGAGGGTTCTCTTCCATTTGTGTGTGTGGGCGCGTGCGTGCGCACGTGTGGATACAAAACAAAATTTATCATCGTGTGCATTTGAAACCTGCTTTTTTTGTATCTAACTCTGCATCGTGGATGTTTTCCCCGGTCATGAAGTATTCTTTTCGGGACTTCACCTCATTCCCCTGGTTTATTCCCGTATTTAAATGGTAGTATTGTTGGTCGTGACTCTGGTAATAAAATAATAGTTGTTTGATTTGATGTATAGGTTTGGGCCATCTGAGTGCAAATAAGTAAATAACTGTGAGATGAGTGGAAAATCTTTTCTTTAGGTATCTTTTATTACTATGAAATAATATATACGTATGCTCACTGGTAAACGATGGTAAGTCTAGAAAGAAAGCGGTCAAGATGAAACCACTGTTCATGTTTTCATGTATTCCCCCCCCCCACCGTTTTCCATGTGTATATTTGCCTATAATTGGGGTCAAACCGTAAATGCCGTAATTCATTGAACCCTCTTGTCATTGAACAGCGAAGTATTTCAACAGCTACACGTTGGCTTAATTACAGTCACGTGGGAGAAAGAAGTAATGCAAAGTGATAAGACCAGTCTGTTTCATCTCCAAAATAAGCTGGTCCCCAAGCAGGTTTTAGAAAAGGATTGTATGTAAATGTTAATACGTGCATTAAAAATTTGGGGCACGTGGGTGGTGGGTCTGTCCGTGAAGCATCCGACTTTGGCTCAGGTCATGATTTCATGGTCCGTCAGTTCGAGCCCCATGTCAGGCTCGGAGCTGGCAGCTCAGAGCCTGGAGCCTGGTTCCGATTGTGCGTCTCCCTCTCTCTGCCCCTCTCCTGCTCGTGCTCTGTCTCTCTCCCTGAAAAATAAACAAACGTGAAAAAAACATTTTTAACTAAAAAAAAAATTTCCTCTTAAACTGACCACTGATTGTAAAATAAAAGTAAACCCAGTTCCCGTTTGAAGGGAGGAAGACGTCCTGGGGGAAGTAGTCAGCAAGTTAAGACCCACTGCGTTGACGCCAGAATGTCCACGAAGAAAGAGAGAACGTGCCTTTTGGATGATGAGGTCATTGCCAACAGATTTGCTGGTGGCTCTGGCTCTTGGTCCTTGGGCTGCAGAGAGACAGGTCCCAGAGACCTGAGTCTTTTCCAGATTACTTGAACCCAATGGATTCTTCCAGCATCCACGCCAACAGGCTAATAGGGACGAGAAATGACACAAGCTTTTCTTCCATCCCTGGAGAAAAAGGGCTGCTTTAAAAGATTTTAAGAGACTATTTCATAATGGGGCAGATTGTTAACAGAGAAACTTTCCCCTGTAATGGTATCAGATTAGGACCTAATTACGTCCTTTAATGCCTGTGTGCTTTGCTCTCTATCTGGGGACAAGGCCAGCTCCCATATAGGTCCCTTGTGGTCATATCTTCAAGGTAATCAAGTGGCAGTTCCAGCTTGATGTTTGGGGCAGCCCTCTCCCTGCTAAATAAAACGAAACCCTTAAACAATATTTCTCTTGCGGCTGAACTTTGAACTAATTTGGGAAGGGAGCCGTGGTGAATAGGAGTTTCTGCCACCTTGCAATCACATCGCAAAATGAAGAAACTCGCCTTCGGTTTCTCGAAGGCTCTTCTGCCCAGATCGCTGCATGTGCTGGCATGCTTCCCCTCGCAGGCACCACAGACACGCCATGGGCCACACTCTTGGGTCTCCACCACCCCGCCTCCACCGCTCTGGTCTCCACCGCTCAGGTCTCCACCGCTCCTGCCTCCACCGCTCTGGTCTGGGAGCAGCTCAACCAGGGAGTGCTGGGGCCTTCCCCGTGCACTGAACAGCTCAGATCAGCCAGTTAAGGGGCATCATGTCACAACTGGGCCAGGCAACAAAGTAAACACAACTGCCCTAATTAAGAACCCCTCTGTTTGGGGGGTTATTTTTTGCTTTGTTTCTCCATGTGTTTGAGGCCAAGGAGCTGTCCCAGGGCCCCCAAAGCTTTCTTTTATTCTAGAACTGGAGCGGTTGGAGAGCATCCATGGGAGTTCTCAGAACTGGGGCTGGAAACAGATGCTGTTCCCGAACCGGTGAGGTGTTGAAAGTTGCCTTGTGTTGGGGCGCTTGGGTGGTTCAGTCAGTTAAGCATCCGACTTCGGCTCAGGTCATGATCTCACTGTTTGTGAGTTCAAGCCCCGCGTCGGGCTCTATGCTGACAGCTCAGAGCCTGGAGGCTGCTTCTGGTTCTGTGTCTCCTCCTCTCTCTGCCCCTCCCCTGCTTACACTCTTTCTCAAAAATAAATAAAAACATGAAAAATATTAAGAAAGAAAGAAAAAAGAAAGAGAGAGAGAAAGAGAGGAAGGAAGAAAGGAAGAAAGGAGAAAGAAGAGAAAGGAAGGGAGGGAGGGAGGGAGGAAAGAGAGAGAGAGAGAAAGAAAGAAAGAAAGAAAGAGAGAAAGAGAGAAAAGAAAAAAGAAAAGAAAAGAAAGAAAGAAAGAAAGAAAAGAAAAGAAAAGACCAAACAGTTGTCTTGTATCTCCAACGCATCCATGTTAGGAAAGGAATACACACCGTGAGGCCTCTGTGCATCGTGCTTTCTTCGACGGGTTTTAGAAGTTCCGCTTGCGGGTTTGGAGATCACCGATTAACTGTTCCCAGGAGAGCAGCTCTGAGTCCATTTAGTGAGGGTGGGGTGTCCTGCCGATCCCTCCAGAAGGCCCGTTTTGGTCGCTCTTTGGGGATGCACACAGTCAGCTGGATGGGAGGACGAGCTACCACATTCTGGATCTCTACTGTGCAGGAGGCCCTGCTCTGAGAATTTACAGAAAAACGTTTAACCCTCGCAGCCTCTTCCAGGCATAGGGGCTATTGCTATCCTCAGTTTGGAGATGAGAAACGGACTCCTGTGACCTGGCCGCCAACCTGGAGTTAGAAAGCGATGGCATTATGATTAGAAATCAGAGTTTCTGGCTCTTAGCCACCAGGCCCCCTGAATCCTGCATGAATCCCATGCTTTGACCCTGACTTTATTGCAGCCAGCACAGACCTCATGCGCCTGCTAAAAGTGTTCTTCCAGAGTGGAGAGAGGACATAGGCCGGCTTCTACCCGACATAATAGACATCGATGGCGTTTCATAGACACCAGCTTATCACAGATGGTGGTCTTCCTGCGCTGGGTCTAGGGGAGCATTTGGTAGATCATAAAAGGTCAAAATCGTTCTTGGATAGCAGCCCCCTCAGGCACGCGTGCGTGCGTGCATACACATGCGCACACACACGCGCGCACACACACACACACACACACACACACACACACGGCTCCTGTGCAGCTTTTCTCTTCCTATTCCCATGTTTCTCCCCCAACCTCATCTTCATCAGCAGGAATTGTGTTTCCCCTCTGCCAGACCTTCCCTTCTCAGGAGTTGGAGGCTGTCCATAATACTTTCGGGGGCTTAACTATTGGAGCCCTTCGTTGTTTGCGTAGATGTCTTACTAAATAGCTTAAAGACAGGTTGTGTGTGAATTTGTTTAATCCCTAGTATTTCTAAACACCATACCTTGAATATGGCAGACACCCAGAACTTTGTTCTATCACCCCCTCTTACACCATCTCCTTACGCACAGAAAATGCCGGGCAGACCATTTGTGCGCGTTGTTATTTGCAGTGGGATTTCGGTAAGTTCCGGTATAGGATTCAGTCATGCTTGGGTGACGTGAGCTGCTGCTTTGCAGTGTGAAGGCTTCCCGGCCTCTCCGCAGACCTTTCTTTCCCGGGAGGAGCACGTAGGAAACAACACACAGTGCTGACAGTTGAATAAAGTGCACAGCAAGCGTTAGGGCTGAGATGTGATTCGCGATGTCACAAGGCCTCTGGAAACTGTTCAGCCCCACCCCACCCCCGTGTGAAATGTGCCTTTACCTGTGTTCTCGCTTCAGATATCTGAGTGTTTGATGGAGGGAGCCAGGGCGAGGTGAAGTCGGGGGGTTCGTTCCTTGTGGGATTGTTATTTCGGCAGAAGTACGAGTGGCGGGAAAGGCCTTGAAAAGTGGCACACGTGGGCCACGCTGAATTGGCCCGGTGAGTGTGGCGCCCACAGCCTCCTCTGAGGGGCATGAGCATCCACGTGTATCTGTCCTTCTGGAAAGTGGATGCGACGGGGTCACGAGGACCCACGAGAAATGACCTGTGGCCCCGGTGTGCTTTTCCTTCCCCTTAAAATCAAACTGGTGGTTTCAGACGGTTCCACTTGTGTGACCTTGAAGCATGTACGTTAAAAAGCTGGAGGAGTCCGGCTCACAAAGACAAACAGTGGACAGAAGAGTGGGTGCCAGGGACCAGGGGGAGGGGGAAATGTGGAGTGAGTGTTCAGTGGGGACACAGTTCCGGTGTGGGAAGATGAGAAAGTTCTGGAGATGGATGGGGGGATGGTTGCTCAACAGCGTGAATGTACTCAGTGACGGTGAATTGTACATCGGAAGGTTATGATAGTAAATTATACGTGATGTATATTTTACCACGTTAAAAACAGAAGAGCAAGAAATAGAGCTGAACCATTCGTGTAAATTGAATCTCTGTCGTCTGATACAGAGAACTCAGGCCGTCCTGTCCTTGACTAGAAATTGTGGAAATGTAGAGCAGCTCATGTTAAGGAGTCCACAGCCTTGCCTTACAAATCTTTTCCATCCGCAAGAGCCATTTCACGTTTAAGCGAAGGCAGGAATGGGGGACTTGAGAAATGGTATCACTACCATTGAAACTCCTACTGCCTAAGCCGTTGCTTATGACTGAGTTTCGTAAAGAACAGGACAAGGGCTCCTTCCTTCCGTCTTCACTTATGGATGGCCTCAGAAAATGGCACCTGGGAAGGCGGGTGGCAGGAGAGGCAGAATGTCCTTGCTGACACTGAAATCAGAAGTGTTGCGTTGGCGGGGGCATCTGGGTGACCCAGTTGGTTGAGCGTCCGACTTCGGCTCAGGTCATGTTGTCGCGGTTCGCGGGTTCGAGCCCCGCATTAGGCTCTGCGCTGACAGCTCGGGGCCTGGAGCCTGCTTCGGATTCTGTGTCTCCCTCTCTCTCTGCTCCTCCCCCACTCACACTGTGTCTCTCCTTCTCTCTCAAAAATAAATAAACATTTTTAAAAATAGAAAAAAAGGAAGAAACGTTGTGTTGGGAATGCATCCTTGTGTTCAGAGCCGGTGAACTTGAATGCCTCTAGTACCTGAGCACTTTTTTATATGAAATTGTACAGCAGAACTCGGGGAGCGGGGGGAGATCCATCATTTTATTCTAACATCCATCTGTGAGATTTAGATCTTGTCTTGGAGAACAGAGGATAGGTAAGTTCTTTCCCACCCTTAATGAGTGGAAGTTGGTGAGGTTGGTCTAAAACAGTAACTTTTGGCCAATGAATCTCAGCCATTTGCCCCGTGGAGTCAAAAAAAGTGAAGTGAACCCTTCAAGACAACCCCCACTGCCTTCACATTCATTGCTTGGAGGGGTGGCAAACTAAGCACCCAGTTAATTGTTGGTTTCTCTTGATTTCAGTGTAATCAGACCCGTTGACGAGTTGAAGTGGACCGAATATTGCTGCTAGGTTTATGGTCAGTTCGGAGAGTGTTCTCATGTTTGTATTGAATAGTCTAAGAATATATATGTACATTTTACTGGTTACTGTAAATTCTTTTTTTTTTTTTCATTAGGTTTTAAAAGAAACATTTAATAGGGGCACCTGGGTGGCTCAGTTGGTTAAGTGTCTGACTTCAGCCTAGGTCATGATCTCTCTGTTCCTGAGTTTGAGCCCTGCATCAGGCTCTGTGCCGACAGCTCAGAGCCTGCTTCAGATTCTGTGTCTGTCTGTCTGTCTGTCTGTCTCTCTCTCTCTCTCTCTCTCCCCCTCCCGCATTTGCACTCTGTCTCTCTTTCTCAAAAATAAACATTAAAAAAAATTAAAGGAACAGTCATTTAATTTTTATACATTTATGTGTATGTGTGTGTATGTGTGTGTGTATATATATGTATAGAGAGAGAGAGAGAGAGAGAGAGCGAGCCTGTGTGAGCAAGGGAGGGACAGAGGGAATCCCAAGCAGGCTCCACACCATCAGCACAGAGCCCACCACAGGGCTCGAACTCACAAACCGTGCAATCGTGACCTGAGCCGAAACCAAGAGTCGGCTGCCCAGCTGATGGAGCCACCCAGGCAGGCGCCCTGAAGAAACAATCATTGAAAAGCTAGTTAGGTGTTCAGTTGTGTGTAGGGTAATTGATCCAGCTACTAGGATTTGTTTTTCTTTTGTTTTGCTTTTTTTAGAGAGAGAACGGGAGAGGGGCCGAGGGAGAGAGAATCTTGAGCAGGCCCCACATTCAGCGCAGAGCCCGACGTAAGGCTCAGTCCCGCAACCGTGAGGCCATAACCTGAGCCGCAATCAAGAGTTGGATGCTTAACTAACTGAGCCACCCAGCCGCCCCCAATTACTAGGGTTTTGGGGGTTGTTTTTTGTTTTTTGGTTTTTTTAATTAAACTATACAGCTCAGGTAGAGCACTTGGGGGGACATAGGGCAAGTCTCGTTGACCACGTGACATTTCACCTGGTTCTCTTGCAGGCCACGGCTGGTTTCTGTTTTCTTTTCTCAGCTGCTTACAAGTCAGAAAGCCTTTAAAAAGTTAACACTGTGTTGGGAAAGCCTTATCCTGACTTATAAACTTAGAAAAATTGGTCCATGATAGGAAAGCTGAGGATGGTGCGTAAAGAGAAAGAGGAGCGGACTGACAAAAATTGCCCCCAGTCCCTGGTGTCTTACGGATGTCGTGTCCCCTGCTCCGCGGTCCCGTGCGGTCACATGTGCAGACACGTGTGTTTATCAGACGCTTGGGGCTGGGGAACGAGAAGCAGCTTCTTGCAGGTGCATCATCTCGAAACACTTTCTCCGTAGAAACCAAAAGAGATCTGACTGCTGAAGGAAGAACTCCGCGTTTCACTTTCTGATGAACATACCGGTGATCTTGTGGGAAGATTGGACGCAGCCTGTTAGGAAAAGCCCAGCTCTTAGGCTGCGTTTTCAGCGATCTCTTGTGGGGGCTTGGCCGCGGCCTTAAGCGACACCTGTGAGCTAGCGGCACACCGCGTACGACTCTGTCCGTGCATTTTCGTTTCCATTGCAAACACAACGTGCTGGTTTTTCTTCTCCAGAAGTGTTCTCGGCCAGCAGCACTTTTGTAGTTCGGACCGTTTGGCAAAGTCTGGAGACGTTTTTGATCGTCAGAACCATGGCGGGTGGGAGCTGGTGCTGGCACCTAGCGGGTGGAGGCCAGAGAGGACACTCAGCAGCCTCCGGTGCACAGCACAGCCCCGTAACAGAATCCTCTGGCTCCACATATCTAAAATGCTGACATTGAGAGCCTGATGATTAGATTTTGCTTCTTTCTTTTCTTGGGGGGGGGGGCGGGCAGAGAGAGAGAGAAAGAGAGCAAGAGAGAAAGAATGTTAAGCAGCCTCCACGCTGGGTGTGGATCCCCGATACAGGACTCAAGCCCTCACGCCTGTGGGATGGTGACCTGAGCCAAAATTGAGGCTTGGGCGCTCAACTAACCGAGCCACCCAGGCACCCCAGATTTTACTTATTTCTAAGCACCCAACGTGACAGAATAAACGACGACGTGACTCGGGGTGGTGTCTGAGTCCTTTCACGCTGCTGTGGCAACATACAACAGATGGGGCAGCTTAAACGTCACGTTTATTTCTCGCGGCTCTGGGAGCTAGAAGTCCGAGATCCAGGCACTGGCAGATTTGGGATCGGGTGAGGACCCACTTCCTGTTTCCTCCATGACGTCTACTCATTGTGTCCTCACTTGGCAGAAGGATGAGAGCTCTCTGGGGGTCTCTAACATATAAGGGCGCTAATCCCATTCGTGGGGGCCCCACCCTCATGACCTAATCACCTGCCAGTGGCCCCACCTTTGAGCACATAGTGAATTCATCATTGTAACTGACTCATTACTGCCCCGCTCAACGTCAGCTCAGCATCAGCAAAAGTCCGTTCAGGGTTAGCCTTGTGTGGGGCACGATTTTGTTATTGTTTACATTGTCTCCCCTCAGTAATGTTTTTGTTTCATTTGGTTATGCTCCGATCTCATAGTTTTTTTATTTAGCCTCTCATATTTTCTAATGCTGTCTTACAAGTGAATTTCCCAGAATTCAAACAAATCTCAGGACAGATCTGTATTTCGGCTGTCAGATTTTCTCTTCAGTGTATACAGAAGCACAGAATATCACCAAATTAACTAAACGTAAGCATTTTTAAAAATTAACTTTTTTATTCATTTTTGAGAGACAGAGACAGAGTGCAAGGTGGGGGTGGGCAGAGAGAGGAGATCCAGAATCTGAAGCAGGCTCTGGGCTCTGAGCTATCAGCACAGAGCCCGACGCCAGACTCGAACTCATGAACCACGGAATCACAAGCTGAGCCGAAGTTGGACGCTCAGCCGACTAAGCCACCCAGGCGCCCCAACATAAGCATTTTTTGAGTGGCAAAATTCTGGTAACTACAGTGAGAATTGGAATAACCCAAGAGGCAGTCATGTTGCTTGTCTTCTGCTGCCTGTTGCCACGGGTGCAACAGCCAGAAACAACACATTGCTTCTCCCGAGTCTAGGCACGCCTTTGCTGGGTCCTCTGCTCAGGGTCTCACAGGGCTGTGGACAACCTGGTGGCTGGGCTGCATCTGCGTTTGGAGCTTGCCTGTCCCTCCATCCCGCCCCCAAGTTTCCACCTGCCTTCCAGCTATCCGGAGGTCTCTGCCAGACCAATGCAGTGAGCTCTGTGACAACATACAAAAGTTGGGGTTCCTCTTTGTCCATGCGCCGGTGTCCCGAGATGTGGCTTCTTCATAGAAATGACGTCAAGTGGACGTGCACCCTTTACTCCTCATTCACGATTGGTTTCCTTCTCCGTGCTACGGACGGGCCCATACGCAGAGCGACTATCAGCTTATCGCTTAAACTCGGCAAGTGAAGGGTATTTTGATTAATCATTTTTCTAGAACAACAGGTATGATCCAGTCAATGTGGTTACCTGCCCTAGGGGTGTTGACATGACTTCTAGTCTGCTCAGGCATCTTCTGTGTCTCTGGAAAAGCGTGTAGTGTTCTATCTGACCACGTCCATCAGAATGCACCTCAGGAACACAGTCATGCTCATTACCAAGTACGTTGTCATGTACGCAGCACACACGTGATTTTTATTGAATAAAAAGTTGGGCTTCGTGGGGCGTCTGGGGGGCTCAGTGGGCCTGACTCTTGGTTTCAGCTCAGGTCATGATCTCATAGTCCGTTGTGACACTGAGCCCCAAGTTGGGCTCTGTGCTGGCAGCACGGAATCTGCTTGGGCTTCTCGCTCGCTCGCTCGCTCGCTCGCTCTCAGTCTCTGCCCCTTCCTGTGTGCACGCGCTCTCTCTCTTCCTGTCTCTCTCACTCTCTCAAAATAAATAAGCATTAAAAAAATAAGTCGGGGGGCGCCTGGGTGGCTTGGTCGGTTAAGCGTCCAACTTTGGCTCAGGTTGTGATCTCACAGTCCGTGAGTTTGAGCCCCGCGTTGGGCTCTGTGCTGACCGCTCAGAGCCTGGAGCCTGTTTTGGATTCTGTGTCTCCCTCTCTCTGCCCCTCCCCTGTTCATGCTCTCTCTCTGTCTCAAAAATAAATAAATGTTAAAAAAAAAAATTAAAAAAAAAATAAGTCAGATTTTGTTTCCATTATCTGTTGGCCCTGAATTTGTCCCCATCAGTGTGGTTTGTGCCTGACCCTCCCAGCCTTGTAAAGTACACCAACACTTCTTTCGTTTTTTTAATTTTTTGAAACCTTCGTCCTGGATGCGTTTATATTGATATTTGTTATTGCAAAGTTATAATTACCTTCATGGTTATAACGTCACATCACGGGTGTTATTTCTTTAGTTGTCTCAGCGAGATGCAGTGACACAAATACAGGCAGTGTTTCAACACTCTCTCCACTTTCTCCTGTCGTCTAACAGAGGGCGGCTCCCGCATCGTAAAGACCTCGTCTCCGCGAGGTGAGGCTAAGATGAGCATAACCAGCGACGAGGTGAACTTCCTGGTGTATCGCTACCTCCAGGAGTCAGGTAAGAGGCTTGGGTGTCTGTCAGCAGGGGAGTCCTCTTCAACATGCCACGTGCAAGTCTGCCAACCGTTGGGCCGGAAAACCAGGCCGTAGGAAAAGAAGAGCAAACAAACGACGTTCTTATTAAGAGAGTTGAAAAAGAGAAGGCTCCGGGGCCGCCCCGTTCCCGGGATGGGGTGGGGAGCGCGTTCTTTTCTTCCCTTGATATTTCTGTCCGGATGAGATCAGATTGGAGTTAAGGTCAAGAGCAGTTGGGATGGACGTCGAGAGTGGGGTAGCGGAGGGAGCAGCGGCGCTTGGCTTCCTGCACGGTGAGGGCGTCTGTGGACTAGTCTGTCGTCACGATGTGTCTGTCTGTGAACCTCTCAGACTTGGAACCAGTGATCTGTTGAGCCCCTGAACCACTCCCCCAAATGGACCGTTGTCAGTTTCCCAAAACGTAGGAGTAGTTCCGGTTTCTTCCAGCACTTCTGATTAGGACCAAGATGTTACTCGGCAGTAAGCAAAGACCGGGGCAGATACGTGTTCCCTGCGGACACAGTGGACCTTGTGAGTAGCGTCTGCTATCCTCTGGGAGGAGGGGAGGGGCTGACAAGCACCCGGGGCCCGGGGTCTGGCCTGGCTTTGTCACAGGCCAGCCACAGTCCTCTGAGGAGCCCTGTGATGCCTCAGAGCGTGGATCCCCCCCATTCCTCGATGTCGCAGATGCCCCACACAGCGGAGCCTCACCACAGTGTCGTGGGCTGCTTGTGGGTGCTTTGTTTTGAATTCTCAAGAGTCTGAATTCTTCTTAAATTCACGTTATTAGGTTTTTAATGAATTTCTAAAATGAATATTGTCTTCCGAACTTTAAAATATTTCATTCGAGACGTACACGACGACGTTCGTGGAGGACATCCTACCCCTTCCGGTACGCGAGTTGGCGCCTGTGTGCGACCCTCCTCTGTCGTCCCCTCTCTCTCTTCAGTGGTAACTGCCCCTCCTGGGTTTTGCACTTGCCGTGTCTGCGATGGCTTCCTAAGCAGTGGGCGTACAGATGTATTAGTTTGCCCCGGCTGCTGTAACAAAGTACCACGGACCGGCGCGGCTTGAACAGAAATACGTTGTCTCACGTTTCTGGGGAACCAAAGTCCAAAATCAGGGTGTGGGCAGCCTTGGTTCCTTCTGAAGCCGCCGAGGGAGTCTGTTCCATGCCTGTCTCCCAGCTTCCGGTGGTTTGCTGGCCGTCTTTGCCTTTGTTGTCACGCGGCCTCTCCCTGTGTGCCTGCACCCCTGTCCAAATTGGTCAGATTTCTCCTTTCTGTAAATCTTCCTTCCGAGATTCTCTCCTTTTGGAAACAGCCGTCCTGGATTAGGGCCTCCCTGTAGTCCAATAAAAACCCATCTTAGCGGGGCGCCTGGGTGGTTCAGTCGGTTAGGCGTCCGACTTCAGCTCAGGTCACGATCTCGCGGTCCGTGAGTTCGAGCCCCGCGTCAGGCTCTGGGCTGATGGCTCGGAGCCTGGAGCCTGCTTCCGATTCTGTGTCTCCCTCTCTCTCTGCCCCTCCCCTGTTCATGCTCTGTCTCTCTCTGTCTCAAAAATAAATAAAACGTTTAAAAAAAAAATTTAAAACCCACCTTAGCATAACATCTGCAGCGACCGTGTTTCCGGATAAGGTCACTTTCTGAGGTGGACCAGGGCTTAGGACTAACTTAGGAATTTGGGGCGGGATCAATTCAGCCCCTAACTCTTGGTTTTGCACGTGTTTGAGCCTTTTACGCTTGATATCCTATCATTTATGTTCCGCAACTTGGTCTTTCAAGAAGGAAACCAGTTCCTGAGCCTCCACCTTCCAAAGACACACGGACAAGAGTGAGGGGCAAGCGGCATGTGAGCCCCTGGGTCCTGGCTCTTCCTCAGTCAGCCTGCAAGGTGTGGCATCCAGACCACGTGGCTCAGGCTCTGAGCCTTGAACAAGTTATTTACCCCCACGAGCGTCCCCTTCTGTGCAAAAATGGTTAACCTGGGCCATAGTACTGGAGTTCACTGGACACGTGGCATCATAGAACAAACCCCTCTCCCCGTCCAAGCCTGGATACCTGTGCCTGGGGACCCCAACTAGCACTTTCCATGGAAGGTGCACACTCTTTCTCCATGTAGATTGAGTCACTTGGAGTAGCTGGTCCCAGGCATAGTGTGACAGAAATTGATAAAACGTGTATGACCTCAGCCCCGGGGATTGGGGAAGTCACTAGTACTGATCTCCTACCTTATTGTGGGGCATTGCTCACCTGAGCACAGGTGCTCTCCTGTGACACAGCAGATACACTCTCAGAGCCATGTGCTTCCCTGTCGACTTCCACCATTGAATTCTGAATTCGAGATGCCTTTCTTTGTTTTTGTTTTTTTTTTTTTTTAATTTTTAATGTATATTTACTTTTGAGAGAGAGAGACAGAGCATGAGAAGGGGAGGGGCAGAGAAAAAGGAGACACAGAATCCGAAGCAGACTCCAGGCTCTGAGCTGTCAGCACAGAGCCCAACATGGGACTCAGGTCCATGAACTGGGAGATCATGACCTGAGCCAAAGTCGGATGCTCAACCGACTGAGCCACCCAGGCACCCCCAAGATGTCTTTCTTTTAAAACCCCTCTGCACGAAGATACAGTCAGAATATGTGGTAAAACCTCGAGCTGAACTTCAGCATGAATAAACGGTGTGGGAGAGATACCTAAGTGTGGCCCGGAGCGAGGGTTCTGGGTTGGCTGGTCCCTGGGGCCCGAAGCACTCCAGCAGGAGAGCTGCTGGCCTCTTTGCATAAACACAGAAACCATCCCTGCCCCAGAAAGGCCACACTTCCTTTTCGTGTGTGTGTTTACACGCGGCTCCTGTTTGTGGCCAAAGCTTCCGTAACCAGGCAACCGAGGAAGGGAGTTGGGGGACGGGATGGATAGGATATCACTGGGGTGGATTTTATGTCACAACTGTGAACGCCTGTCCTCTCTGTCACAATCCTTATCGACCGTCCCACATGTCGCGTGGGTATTTAAGAAAGCCATGCTTGAGCTTCGTGACCACAAGGCCTGGACTTGACCCGAGTCCTCCCATAAGGACAAGTTCAAAAGCAGGGAGAGAAGAAATGCCACATTCAAGTGTTCCTTTTGGGGTCATTCTATATGTTCATTTCAAATCCTAAAGATTTGATGAAGCACGTATTGATTGAGGGCCCATCAGGTGCAGAGAGCACCTTCTCAACCTTCCAGTGTCTTCTTTCTAGCTGCAGAATCGGGGTTGGGGCGTTGGGGGTGCCTGGTGGTTCAGCCGGTCGAGCATCTGACTTCGGCTCAGGTCGCGATCTCATGGTTTGTGGGTTCAAGCCCCACGTCGGGCTCTGTGCTGGCAGCGTAGAGCCTGCTTCAGATTCTCTGTCTCCTCCTCTCTCTGCCCCTCCCCTGCTCATGTTCTTTCTTTCTCAAAAATAAATAAACATTAAAACGGGGGGGGGATGGTTGGGGAGAAAACACACCCCTTGAGCATACGTCTCCTTCAGGCATCTCTGCTCTCCCCCACGTACCTCCAGCAACTCAAAAATAAGTCCTGTGTGAACATAGGTGACTCATTCCTCCGCACCTACCCATCCAGCTTTCCCTGCCAGACGACTCCAGGAGGTTCTCTGTTTCCGAGAACCCCTCTCGTGCAGCAGGGTCCCATCCTTAGGCCTTGTGTGGAAGAAGGCGGGTGCAGGGGAGGGAGGGAGGAGGTGGTCAGCGGATGGCTTTACAGTGAGCTAGACAGCTAGTTCTCTGGTCTGTGTGCTCTTAGCCTCACTGCACGGGGACAGACCCACCAGGTTCCAGCCCACCTTCACGGGTGCAGCGAGGGACAAGTTCCCCGAACCACGGTTGCTCCTAGTCCCGGCCACCTGAGCCACAGGGGAGAGCCCGCCTTCTCTGTGCCGAGCCAGTGGACAGCGTTCCTGGCCCTCCTGTCTCTAGCAGCTTCTGTCCTGGATCCTCTGTATCGGTGAGGACGCTGTGAATCCCCAAAGGAATATTTGTCTCCCCGATGGCAGGAAGGCAGTGTATTGAAGATGATCCCTTCCTTGTTGGGAGAATCCAGGTCACGTGACTTCAGACTTGGGAAAGAGTCCCCAAAATGGGCTTACCTCATTTGTCTGCCCACGAGCGGCAGAATTGAGATCCTCTTAGATCTTCCCTGGCCCTCGCCTGGAAGTGAGGAGGTAGATTCCAGACCCAGAGGAATATCCCACGACCGTCAAGGCAGACGGAGATGCCTTGTTACCGTCGTTAGTTGTCTGAAGCAGGGGCCTCGCCCAGGAAAGGACTCAATAGATACTCTTGGTTTGTGACATCTCACGGTAGTGGCTTCCGGGCTCCCTGAAGGATGAAAGTGCTGGTTGGTAAGCAAGGCTTTTATTTATTTACTTATTTTTAATTTTTCTTTTTAAATGTTTATTTCTGGAAGAGAGAGAGAATGTGAGCAGGGGAGGAGCAGAGAGAAGGAGACCGAGAATCCCCAACAGGCTCCTTGCTGTCAGTGAGCTGTGAGTGCAGAGCCCGACTCGGGGCTCGAACCTGTGAACCGCGAGATCGTGACGTGAGCCAAAAGCAAGACTGAGACGCTTCACCAAGTGAAGCGTACCACCAAGTGAAGCGTACCTCCTCAGTCAGGAGGGCTTTTAAGTTAAGCAGTGAGAAACGTGAATTGTCAGCCACAGCACCCAAGTGGACAAGGTAGCTTTTGCCTGACTTACGGCAGTCCCGCTTCGAGGGGTAAGACTCCGCCGACCTCTGCCTCGTGGTGGTTAATCGTGCGGTCACTCTTGCTGTCTGGGCCATTGTAGGAGACACAGATGATGGCGGGGCGCCGTCCCACCCAGCCCTAGGCCCGCTTCACGCTCTGAGCCAGATAGAGGCAGGGAGCGAGCCCTGCGAGGGTCTCAGGCTGCCCCGGCTTCTGTGAGCAGCGTCTCCAGATCCTGGATGAATCTGGGCTTGTTTGCCCCTGCTTTTTTCTGAACCCAGTGTGGGAGGCTGGCATGTGTTCCGGCTCCGTGTGGAAAGTGGGAGAATTCAGTGAGTCCTTGTAAGCATAAGTGTTTCCTCTTTTGCTTCATTCCAAAGTCCAAATTGTAAAGAAAATATTTTCTCCGAGATGAAACCGACTGAGCCACTCGACTGACTGAGCCACCCGGACACCCCTGTTTTATTTTTTTAACGGAGACCTAGTTTTCATGCGCTAAAATTCACCCTTTCTAAAGTACAGGTTTGCACCTTTTGCCAAACGTTTCTGGTCACGTAAACAGCAGTACAAATGAGATCGGAGAAAAGTCCATCCCCCCCCAAAAAGTCCCCCGGGCCCCTTGGTAACCCAGCCGTCTCCCCACCACAGCCCCTGGCGACCAGCGCTCTGTTTCCTGTGCACGTAGTTTTGCCTTCGTGAGAACGTCGTGTCGATGAAATGGTAGGGGGTGTAGCCTTCAGAGTCCGTGTAACACAAGGGAGATTCGGTCACGCTGTCGGATGCCCTGGTCGGTGGTTCTCTGTGGTGAGTAGTGTTCCTTTTTAAGACCACGTAGCAGTTGGCTTGTCCGTCTCTCGTTGAAGAACATTTGAGTCGTCCCCAGCTTTTCCCGATCACGGCTGAAACAACCAGAGACATCTGCATACAGTGTTTTCGTGTGAACGTAGGTTTTCGTCTCTCTGGGGTGAGAATCTAGGTGTGGGATTGCAGACCCCTTGCTAAGTGGAGGCTGAAGGTTATCAGGAGCCGCTGCTGCGTCCTTTTCTGTCTCGCTGGGCAGCAAAGCACTTGAGAAACGTCGGTCGTTTTACAGATTTGATGAGGGCTGCAGGGCTACCTGGAAACCCGGTAAACGGACATTAGCCCCGGCAGACATACGTGCAGGACACAGGTGAAGCTTCCTCTTTGGGTTTTAAAGTAGCCTTCTTGAACCTGCACGGGGTAACGGTTTTCGCCAGTGACTTTCACCCAGAACTGCTGAGTGACAGAGCATCACCGTGCACAACCTTCTCCTCCTTCAGCATCGTAACTTCACGCATAAAAATAGAAAAGTCTGCAGCCCGGCCAGCCGGCCGGTGGGTACGACTGGGCGTCTGGGCTGGGCGTGTGTCCATCTGTGCGTGCTTCCGGGCAGAGAGCGGCGTTCCTGCGGATGGGGCCCTGGGCAAGGCAGACACTGACACGCTCCAGGTGTGGATTCAGGTATTTCCCCACCTCGAGTTTTGTGACCGTCATCAGAGAACGGGCCACAGAGAACGGGCAGACGCTTCACAGAACCAGTCGCCGACCGCGGTGGCGGTTCTGCTGTTGGAAGAGAAATGCAGGTGACACAGCCTTTTGTCCCTGCGGCTACCGTAGCAGGCCGCGCGGCCCCAAGGGCTGTCCTTGTAAACATTTCAGACAATAAAAGGAACTTATCATCACAGTAGGTGGTAAAACATGGATAGATATCACAAATCACCAGGAAGATGAACTTCGTTCTTCATTCTGAAGCGTTTCAGATAGGATTGAAGACTCCTTATACACGGAACTTCTTTCCTGATTTGTCAGGATTTGTCATCGAGAGGCTGGTTTATTATACGTGTTTCTCGTCTCCGTTAACGTCACAATCCATGCAGACGGGAGCGTTGACGGTTTCCTGCAATGAAAGACTGCATCTTAGACGGGTTCTGTTTTCCTCAAGAGCCGTATCTGCACACGTGTTGACTAGCTATGTAGAATTAGGCGTGTTTCCTCTGACTTACGTAACATACGCATGGTTCTCTATTTGCTTATCGTCCTTACATAGTTTAGGGTGTGTGTCAGCCAAGAAGGAAAGGGAACTATTATGTACTCGGACTTTCAAGGTTGACAGTAGAACTCAGATGCCATTTCTCACTCATTTCATGGAGCTTCTAGGCCAAGACCGATGATAAAGATTCCCTGGCCAGGTGGCAGGCACCCTTTTGTGTCCCCGCTGCCCGTCTATGATGTCAGTGTGGTTAGGACATGAGAGGAGAGTGAATATTGCTTAGGTGGCGTTTTCTCTCAACCGCGAGCCCCGGCACAAAACTAAAGATGGTTCAGTCCTAAACATACAGAAAAACTTTTACTTTCCAGAAAGAGTATGGAGCCGTTTAAAAATCATGCGTGTGCACACAGCCACTTCCCGGGATCAGGTCAGGAAAGAAGCCTGTTTGGATAAGAGAGCGCGCCAGGATTCCAATTTTATTAGAATCTTGTTTGGTTAAAGACAGTGAGCAGTTCATATTGGGTGTCCTTTCTGTTCCCACTCAGCATCTCAGGCTTATGAGCTTATAGCAGGAGGGGTGTTGGAGAACGTCCTGGGAAGATGTGCTATCTTCCTGTAGAGATGAGCTCCTCCCTTTAGGGGTGCAGTAGTATGTTCTCTTTTTTTTTAATGTTTGTTTATTTTTGAGAGAGAGGGAGGGAGGGAGAGAATCCCAAGCCACTTTTGTGCCATCAACGCAAATGCGGGGCTCAAACTCACAAACTGTGAGATCATGGTCTGAGCTGAAAGCAAGATTCTGACGTTCAACCAGCTGAGCCACCCAGGCGCCCCAGAATGCTCTTTTAGAAAATCACTGTGGAAGCAACCCCCGTGTCCATGGACGGGGTGAACAGATAAACAGAACGTGCTGTGTGCACACTATAGAATGTGACTCAGCCTGACCAGAGGGGGGGTCATTCTGACTCCTACTACAGAGTGGACGGACTTTGAGGCCATGATGGCGAGTGACATAAGCCAGACACAAGACCGATAACTGTGCTAATGGTCTGCTAACGTGAGGTATCTGAACCGTCAAAGTCATAGAGACGGAAAGTAGGACACAGGTTATGGGGGGGCCAAGAGGGCAGAGTGGGGACTTAGTGTTCCATGCGGACAGTCTGGGAAGATGACAGGGTTCTGGAGTTGTGCGCTCGGGGTGTTTGCAAGCAGTGTGAGAGTACTTAATGCCACTGACCTGTGCACTCAGAAATGGCAAAGTCAGTACATTCTGTGTTACGTGTATCTTACCACAATTTTGTAATAAGTCACCATGTTATAGGTGAGAAGTTTCATGTATAGATTGTTTCAGAGTTTGGAATCTCAACAGAAAGTGGGGAAGCCACTTGAATTCCACACTGACGATACCACATTTGAGGGCCTTTTAAAGACTTTTTAAGTTTATTTATTATTGGAGAGCGAGAGAGACAGCGTGAGTGGGGGGGGGGCAGAGATAGAAGGAGGTAGAGAATCCCAAGCAGGCTCCACGTCGCCAGCGCAGAGCCCGACGCAGGGCTTGCACTCACCGTGCGATCAGGACCTGAGCCCAAACCGGGAGTCAGATGCTTAACCGACCGAGCCACCCAGGCACCCCCGAAGGGCTTTTTAATAGAACCCTGCGGAGTTTGGAATGGGTCCTTGGCACACACACTGTCATTTGTAAGCTGGATTGCTGTCTGACAAAACCCAGTTCGTTAAAAACCAGAAAATAGCAGCTGAATTCGTAATAGCGGTATCCTGGAACGTCCCCAGATGTGCCCTGGCGGGCGGCTGGCTAAGCAGACTGTATGCAGCTGCCCACCTTGAGGGCTCTCTCGGCAGTGAGGAGGGATGTGCTGTGGGTACGTGCCACAGCCCGGATGCCTCACCAGGGAGATGTGCTGGCTCATACAAGCCAGTATCGGAACGCCCCATTCTGGATGGTTCTACTTACCGAACTTAAAATGACAAGTCTGTAGACGTAGCAAAAAGGGTAGTTTGGGGGAGTTCTCTCGTGCTGATGGAGAAGCTCTGGGTCTCGACCGTGGCGGTGATCGTGCATGTGGACACACGTGTGGAGGTCAGGAGGTTTGCAGTCTAGTGACCAGGCAACAAGAAGTCGTGTTGGTTTTGAGATTGTAGTACATCAAGATAAGACGTCACCACTGGGGAGAGGCAGGGTGACGCGGAACACGGGATTCGACCATTTTGGCAGCTTTTCCTGACTCCACAGTATTTCCAAATTATCAACATCCAAAATAAACCAAAAACATCATTTTGCCCTTCCCATTATCTGCGGTTGTGTGTGTGTGTGTGTGTGTGTGTGTGTGTGTGTGTGTGTGTGAGAGAGAGAGAGAGAGAGAGAGAGAGAGAGAGAGAGAGAGAGAGGGTGGTCAATGATCGAGAGACAGCGAAGACGTGTTAATTAAATTGCGCAGGTCATTTGGCCACGCCGTGGACCCAGGCTTTGACGGGGACGTTCTTTCGTATGACGGATTCGGAAAATGGCCATCGTCGTTTGAAACTGGATGGCCACACAAACCTTCCGAGTCTTCTGGGAACAGAATCCTGAAAAGTCATCTGAAGGGGAAGAGTAGTTGTCTCTTACACAGCTCAAATTGTTGCATCCTTGGGAATCAGCAAACTTGGGTGGGTATTGTATGACTTGCCTCCCTGGCTGGCTCGTGCTGGGTAATTGTCACGAGAGGCCGTTTGGCATCGGACCCGGCACCTCCCTGGCCTCCACTCACTAGGTGCCAACAACTCTCCCCACCCCTCTGTTGTCACAGCCAAAGAGAGAGAGAGACACAGAGCATATGCAGGGGAGGGGCAGAGAGAGGGAGACACAGAATCCAAAGCAGGCTCCAGGCCCCAAGCTATCGGCCCAGAGCGCAACGTGGGGCTCAAACCCACAAACTGTGAGATCATGACCTGAGCCAAAGTCGGATGCTTAACCGACTGAGCCACCCAGGCGCCCCGCCCCCACCCTGACTGCTTTTATTAGTAAATGGAGTGTAAATGGAATTCTCATTTCTTCACACTTTATCTTCTTGGGCTGTATTTTGATTCCTTCTGCTTTAGAACTCAGATAGACTTGGGGCGCCTGGGTGGCGCAGTCGGTTAAGCGTCCGACTTCAGCCAGGTCACGATCTCACGGTCCGTGAGTTCGAGCCCCGCGTCGGGCTCTGGGCTGATGGCTCAGAGCCTGGAGCCTGTTTCCGATTCTGTGTCTCCCTCTCTCTCTCTGCCCCTCCCCCGTTCATGCTCTGTCTCTCTCTGTCCCAAAAATAAATAAATGTTGAAAAAAAAAATTAAAAAAAAAAAAAAAAGAACTCAGATAGACTTTTAACAATGAGCAAAATGCAGTCCTTGCTTTTATTAAAGTTTTCCAGGGTATTTTTGCCCTCGAGGAAGGCAAAAGTCTGCCAAAGCATTCTCCAGCAGATAATAAAATAGTTGGGACTGGCTGCCTTTCCACCCGATTTTTTTTTTAAGTTTTTTTTTTTTGTTTTTTTTTTTTTTTTTGGTCTCCCCTTGAAGAGGTTACATAACCAGGCAAAGGGGGCTACTCTTAATATTTGTGACGAATTCTGTCTACAGAAATGATTAAGCAGCTTTGCCCACTGTAATCCCGGCAGCTGACAAATTATCCAGTAGGCTCCGCTGTGTTTCTTCGAACCGTGGAATGCCTTCTTATGCAAGACACGTTTGCACAGATTCGGGAAATCATTTGAAAATGGTTCAGCTATCTTAATTTAAACAAAAGTTCAGGGCTTATTGTTCAGCTGAGTCTCTAAAAATATATTTTGACTGCAGTGGCTCTTTTACATTGCTAATGTGTGTCCCTGTTTAAAAAGAGGATCTTTCTGAAACAGTAAAGGCAAGTGTTTCTTTGAGGGAATGGTAGCCTTTGCTTTAGAAATAATAAAGGCAACTGTTAGTTTCATCACACAGTAAATAAAGAAGACCTGAATAATCTGTCCATATCACTAGCGGGTAAAAGGACTTTTGAAGTCCTGCGAAACGGTAACAGCTCCTGCTTCCTATTCGCCGTGGACGTGAGCAGTGCTTTTGTGTTGGTGGTCTGGGGGTCCCACGACCACCCTCAGACTGCGATTCGCTAAGAGGGTTCACAGGGCTTCGTGATAGTTATGCTCGCAGTTCATTGTAGCAAAAAGACATAGGTCATAATGTACAGCACGGTGACTATGGTTCACAGTAGTGTATTGTTATATTTGGAAGTTCCTAAGAGACTAAATCCGTAAACGTTCTCCTCACACCAGATCAACGTAACCCTATGACGTGATGGAGGTCCTAACCAACCCGATTGTGGTAATTGTTTCACGGTGTCTGTGTGTATCAGATCATCATATTGTACGCCTTGAACTGACAGGATGTCCCATGTCCCTTATATCTCTGTAAAGCTGAGGGGAGAAAGAAACAGATTGGCATCAGAAAAGGGAAGGGGGCACCTAGGTGGCTCAGTCAGTTAAGTGTCCAACTTCAGCTCAGGTCATGATCTTGCATTTCGAGAGTTCAAGCCCTGCATCAGGCTGTGGGCTGACAGCTCCGAGCCTGGAGCTGCTTCGGACTCTGTGTCTCCCTCTCTCTCTGCCCCTCCCCTGCTCATGCTGTCTGTCTCTCTCTTTCTCTCTAAAATAAACATTAAAAAAATTAGGAAAAAAAAAAAAAAGGGAAGAGTGCGTGTGGTGTGGCCCAGCATAAGGTAAGCTCACACGTACAGATGTGCTGTCCCCATGGATGTGCTCAGTGGCACTTAATTCTCCTGAAACGTGCGATGACACCTGTGAAGTGTCCTGAGCACACGAGCTTGGGCGTGCAGGGTTTTCACTGGGCAGCCGTCCTGTGAGCCGGCAGCACCTGCTGAGAGGGACAGAAGGAAACCTTGGCAGATAGGTGGCTGTTCATCCCGCCACCGTCCCGGAGTTTAAAGCTGGGTTGTGGACCCATATCTGTCATTTCTGAATCGGCGTGTATGTCGTACTTTGATTAACAACCAACTGGAAAACGTAGGGGCGGGTAAGTAGCTGGAGAATGTGATACCCACGCCTTTTCCATAGAAAAGAATAAAACGTTCCCCTCGCCAGCTTTGGGGCATCCGTAATTCACACTCCTCCACCACGTAAGCACCTCCGTGTTCCCTTTGCACGATACAGTCTGGAGGGCCCCGGTCCTCCGCCTAACACCCCCGTGCGTGTGAATTGTTGTATTACAAACCTCTTGGAATGCTGATAGCTGCAGAGGAGTTTCTCTTCGTTCAAAAACTGTATTTGTTTTGCGAGACTGTTCTTTTGGTTTGGTCATAAGGCCACTCAGAGTGACAAAGTGGAATCGTGAACTTGGTCTTTCCTGTGTCCCAGACGTTCATAATCACATCCCGACCACCCCGGTTCCCGTGCAATTTGAGTTGTGTCGTCCTTGCTGAGTTTACTGTTCTAATTTGTGCATAGAAGCTAAGATTCAAAATTTGCCATTCTTGTGTTCCTAGATTTGTTAGAGGGGGAGGAGCCTAATTAGAATGAAAATCACTTTAAAAAGAATGAAAATCGCTTGATTGTTCATAAGCTATAGCTGTTTAGGGGCGCCTGGGTGGCTCAGTCACTTGAGAACCTGATGTCAGCTCAGGTCATGATCTTGCGGTTTGTGGGTTTGAGTCCCGCGTCGGGCTCTGTGCTGACAGCCTGGAGCCTCCTTCAGATTCTGTGTCTCCCCTTCTCTCTGCCTCTTCCTCTCTCTCTCTCTGTCTCTCTCTTCCTCTCTCAAAAATAAATAAACATTAAAAAAATTTTTTTAAGTAAATTACACTTGTTTAAATGTGTATCTTGCTCAATATTGCCAAGCAATTTCCATTGGTATTAACATCAAAAAAGCCCTTTAGGGGACGCCTGGGTGGCTCAGTCAGTTAAGCGTCCGACTTGGGCTCAGGTCATGATCTCGCGGTGTGTGGGTTCGAGCCCTGCGTCGGGCTCTGTGCTGACAGCTCGGAGCCTGGGCCCTGCTTTGGGTCTGTGTCTCCCTCTCTCTCTGCCCCTCCCCTGCTCGCGCTCTGTCTCTCTCAAAAATAAATAAACGTTAAAAATTAAAAAAAAAAGAACAATGTAAACTGTCTTGGGGCGCCCGGTGGCTCAGTCGGTTAAGCGTCCGACTTCGGCTCAGGTCACAATCTCGCGGTTCGTGGGTTCGAGCCCCGCGTCGGGCTCTGGGCTGACAGCTCGGAGCCCGGAGCCTGCTTCAGACTCTGTGTCTCCCTCTGTCTCTGCCCCTCCCCTGCTCATGCTCTGTCTCTCTTTCTCTCAAAAATAAAACAAACATTAAAAAAAAAAAAAAAACCGCAAACCACCACCCTTCGATTCTTTTGAAGGTGCCCATGAAGTGTGTGCTGTGACTTTGTGAAGGAGTCTGGGATGGTTCAAGTTCCCTTTTTTCTCAGAGACGTAACAGCCACTTAGCAAGGTGCCTGTCTTCAGAGTTGAGACACCATTACATTTAACGCCTGCCCCCTCTGAAGCTCCGATGGGACCTGAAACGTGTCCAGCCTTCATGTATTTTATTTGCCGCCAACTTCCTGCCGTGCCCGTCCTTCCTTCCACACAGACGAGCAAGTCGTACGCAGTGTCGGCCGCGACACTGTCCCTTCTCCCCCGAGTTACTGAATGTCACTTTACCGGGGCCGCCGCTGCTGTCTTGCTTCGTAGATGCCACTGACCCCAAGGTGACGTCCTTTCCCTTCCCTCCCGCATCTGTGTCTGAAGTCAGCCCGCTGCTTTCTCCCCAAGTCCTGGCGTGCACCCCAACCTCTGCATTGGGCACCCCAGCCTCTCTTGCCTTCCCCGCTGGCGTTTCGGCTGCACGCTGCCGGGCACGTCCTGATGCCGTCCCGCCGACCGCCGTTGCCGCGTCCTGACCACGGACCTCCCCTCCAGAGATTGTCTGCCAGCTTCCCCTCGTATCTTCTCTGCTGCCTCCGTTGTCTGTTCTGTCACCCGCTTGTCTGCCAGCCGGCCACTCCGCGTTTCTTGCCAGCGGTGCTCCTGTCCCCGTCGTCACGGCTCCATTGTAGCAACTGAGCTGACGTTCCTGGGCACGGTCACTGTGTCAGGCAGGATTCTACGCCCTTGACCGAGAAAACCTTTAACCGCCAGCAAGCAGGTGCAGCTTCGTTTCTGTGTACAGGTGAGAAAACCGGTGCCCCGAGGAGGCAGCCCCTGGCCCCAGGCCCCTCGCTGGGAAGTCACAGAGGCAGCACTCGGAGCGGGCCGTCTGGCTCCTGAATCTTCCTCTCTCGAGTGATTTTTCTGGACTCTGTTACTGTGGGGAATTCACTGATTGGCTTGCTGACATGAGAGCCTGCATTCCTGGCATGGGCCCCGCCTGGCCCGGACATGTCGTCCTTTCTCCGTATTGCCGGATCTGGTGTGTTAATGCTGGGTCTGGTGTATTCGCGGTTACCCGAGGGAGAGAGGCTGGGGTGTGAAGGTCCTTTCCCAGGGTCCTCGTCAGGTCTGGGTCTTGGGCTTTGCCGGCCTCAGAACACAAGTTGTGGGATCCAGGCTGGCTTTCTTCGGCCCTTCTCAGCCCTGCCCTCTCATCCAGGTCTCTCCCCTAGATCAGGGTGGAGAGAACGTTCTCTAGAGCTTAGTCTCAGGCCCAGCTGCTCATGTCTTTGTGGCACCCAAGCAGACATTGCAGATACGTACGTGACAGCAGCTGTGGTCCAGGGCACCTTTCTGTACAAAAGCAGGTGAGGGGCCAGACCTGGCCGCCAGGACGTCGTGTGCTGGCTTCTGTACAAGACCCCGCAGAGAACGCGGGCACTCCTTCCGCCTCTCCCCTGCAGCCCCCCGTGCGTGTGGTGCATGTTCCGTACGTCTCTGTCCCTCTGCAGACCTTTGCGCCCTCCCACGTCGACGTGCATATTTCCCAGCCTCAGCTGTCTGTGCATCGTTTTTGCCACGCTTTATTAACATTTATTAATATTTTCCTTAAGGTGAACCCGTTCCTGAGATGTGCCTATAGTCGCATTTGCGTGATACACGTTAAAATAAATAAGTTAGATTTTACAGGGCGCCCAGGTGGCTCAGTCACTTCAGTGTCCAGCTTTGGCTCAGGTCATGATCTCATGGGATCGAGCCCCGCGTCGGGCTCTGTGCTGACAGCCTCGGAACCCAGAGCCTGCTTCGGATTCCGTGTCTCCCTCTCTCTCTGCCCCTCCCCCGCTCAAGCTCTGTCTCTCTGAGAAATAAATAAACATTAAAAAAATGTTTAAAAAGAACTTAGATTTGAAAGTGTTCACCCCTGTGCTGTGCAAGTGGATTTGGGATAACATCAGAGGTCTGGATGCCATCAGGGAGGCCTTGATGTCCTGGAATAGAGCAGTTGGCATGATTTTCGGTTCCTCCTCCCGAGGGCCTGTCCTTTGTTAGCGGCACTGCCCTACCTATGTGCGAGTGTGGACGCACAGATGAGGACGGAGGCTTGTTTTGGTTAACGGTCGCCTGTCAGAGGCTGATACATGTAACACCGGAGGTGCACGCGAAGGGGACCCCAGGACCCCAGGAAAGCACACAGAGAGAAGGTGGCATTGGAGCTGCGACCTGAGCTACAGTTTTGCGAGCAAGCCAAGGAGGACGCGTCGAGCACCGTCAAGAGGCTGGCTTGAAGAAGGCCCTGAGGGTTCAGGGAGGAGGACCCCCTTGCCGGAGGCGACAAAGGATGCAGAATGAGCGCCAGGCGGCTGAAGGCTGGAGCCCTGTCCGTGTGGAAGCCATGGATTCATCTTTGACAGTAAATCTGGAGGTTGTGGGAGCAAAGGACGGGGGAACATGGAGCATCTGTCCAAATGGTGGCCCCCAAGTCCACTTAGCGACCAGGGGACGTGCTTACATTGCATTAGGTAAAGAAGCAGCAACACGGAATTCTGTGATCGTAAGAATTAACATACTAATTTGCAGGGACAGAGGGGGCTGGAAGAAATTCTCCTGCATGAGAACACTGGTTGTATCGGGTTTAGTTATTCAAGTGTAGTTATGTGAGTTATTTCCTCTGTCTTCCAGATTGCTTTCTCTGTGCTTTCCCCGTCATAATTTTTTAAAAAATTAAAAAAAATCTTTAAAAACGTTTATTTATTTTTGAGAGAGAGGGAGCGTGTGGGGAGGGACAGAGAGAGTCAGCATCGATCCCGATCCCGGGCTTGAACTCATGGACCGCGAGATCATGACCTGAGCTGAAGTCGGACGCTCAACTGACTGAGCCACCCAGGTGCCCCCATAAGTTGTTGTTTTGTTTTTTTTTTTTGTAATTTTTAATGACGCTCTCCGTTACAAATCTCTGGCTTGGCTTCTGTGCTCGTCTGTTTCCCAATTTCCAAATAACAAATCCATGAGGGTTCAGACTCGCGGGGGCTGGGGTTGCCAGCAGGCGGTATGTTTGCGCCTGGAGGTCCCGTGACACTCTGGAAGGCTGAGCGCAGGCGGCTCTGTGAGCCGCTCTCGGGGCCGCCTCTGCCCCAGCCAGTTGTTGGGAGGAAGTAACAACCTTCGTTTATAACCTGACTAATGCTTTCCCCTCCTGGATGTTTCCCATGTTGAGAGGATATTAAAATCTTGGCAGGCCTCACGGTCTGCACTAGTCAGAGGCCCGTGCTGGACTCAGCCGCCACCCTTGGGGTCCGGGCCAGATGTTATAAGTGAAACCCTATTTTAACGAGGTCCTTCTGGTATTTCTTTTGGGCGCCATCCAAGACGGTCCATTTTACACCAAATTCCATGTTGTGCGGGTCGTCTAGAACAGGTCTGCAGCCCATAAAAACGTTCTCGCTGCACTCAAGTTTTCTGTGGCAGAATGTCAGAGAATTGGGAGAAGGTGAGGGCTCGGTCTTGAGGATTTTATATAGACACATATATACACACACACACGTGGTGTTACGTTCACTTGTATATGTAAAGAGGTTGAACGTAAAGCTGATAGGAGCACATGCGGCGATTAAGACACAGTCCAAAAGAATTCTCCACATAGTTTTGTGCTTTTTACCACGGGTAAAAGGAGGGTTTTCGTTCGGTGAGAATTGCTCCTTGGGCCGCAGATGTAACCGTCTGGCGAGACGAATCCATCACTTCCAAACAGGAGAAGTGAACCGACCGCAAATTAGCTTCCAAAGATGTGAGGGTGTGTGTTTTCTTATTCTGTCACCTTTTGTGTTGACAGCTTCTCGCTCCGTGTGTGTGTCTGTGTGTTTGTGTGTCTGATTTATGTGACCCAGCTAGCATGTCACGACCCTTGGCCTCCCTTCCATCTGTTTTGGTCAGCTCCCGCCCCGCCCCCACCACCTTAAGTCACCCCCGTCCCCACCCCGAGAGGAAGACAGCCGCTTGCCAGACAGCTGCCGTCGTGTTGCACAAACTTTTACGATCCAGGAAATACTGATTCCCCCGTGGATAGGGATGTTACAGGAATGTCGATATTCGAAGAAAGGAAAGGAAGTGCTCCATGATAAATGAGCGGTCCCTGGTTCTGTTTCCAGAATGACTCTTGAAAAATCCCTGCCCCGGAGCCGTGGAGAGTGGATCCGTGCTGTAGCCGGTGGCCGTCGGGCACCCCCGAATCACAGGGCCCTCCCAGCGGCCAAGGCCGTTCACCTGTCCCTCACAGGACGGCCTGCGCAGGCACACTCGAGTCGTTTTACAAACCTCCCAACCACAGACTCTCAACTGCCTGTTTTCCTGTCCCCTGGGGACATCCCCACCTCGCTGCTGCCTCTCCGTTATACTGGTGAAAGTGTAGTCCCAGGAATGTCCTATCCTCTGTCTTCTGCGGCTTCCCGGTCCCTGCACGTGGCCCCGTGTGGTGTGGTGAGACCCCTTCTTTCGGGACTTGTAAGTGATCCATTCTTTCCATGGCCTGAACCCCTCTGGGTGGCCGCTCAGTCACCTCTTTAAATTAAAGCCCTGTGGGTTTGATGGGACGGTGAGGTCCCTTTTTCCCTCTACCCAGAATCTTAGGTTTGAAAGAGACCTTGGAGATCATTTAATTGTACCTGTTTGGTCGTCAGAAAAGGAAGCCAGAGAGCCGCGGAGGGCAGACCCAGGCCTTGTAGCACCTGCTGAAGAGTGCCAACTTCACACGCACAAAGAAACAGTACCACGTTCCTCCCTGGCTGTGTCTGATTTTGGTTGTTTGCCGTCACTCTTCTTCCAAAGGCAGCTCTCATCAGGGGAGTGTGTCTGGAAGACACAATTCATCCTTGTTTGCTTTTTGTAATACAGAAAGCATTCAGCCTAGTTTTTGCAACATAGAACTTGTTTGCAACTTACTTGGTTAAAAGATGTACTAGAAATCGTATCGCTGAACTAGACGACCTTCTTCCTCTTTTCTAAGGTCTGTCTGAATCATTTCGAGGTTTCGGGAGTGTGTGGTGTTGTGAGTGAAGAGCGTGGAGTCGGTCAGATGGCCACTTGCTGGCTGCGTGCCCTTGGGGGAATCGCTTACCTGCTCTGTGACTCAGTTTCCCCCATCGCTTACACGGAGTCAATATGACGAACTCATAGGCTGCTGCCAGCTCTCTGAGCTAATTCTTGGAGAGGGCCAATCCACGTAATAAGCACCGAATATCATTACCTTTATTCTTGTTCTCAAATAACATCATAGTTTTTCACTTCAGGTGTGCGTATGCCCAGCAGTGCTCTTTGGTGGTTGTTTGAACTGCCCCTCGTATGGCACCGTCATCTTTGTTTAAAACCCATTTTCCTGCTGTTTTGCTGTTGTACCTACTCCCTTAATTCTTGTCCTTCTCCGTCAAGCTCCACTCTGAAAATAGCAAGGACTCCGTTTTGTTCAGTTTCTTACCACCCTTCGTCTACAGCTACCCCAGTGGTTTCTTTTAGCTTTCCTTCAGCTTCCTTGACACAAACCCGTCGTGAGCTGCGGGGGGCTGTCCCCGAGGAGGCTGCTCTGTGCGTGATGGAGGGAATCCAGATGGGCTTCCTGGAGGCAGGAAGCGTCTTCTTGGTAGCTGGGAGATGCACGAACGCAGAGAGTGCTTTGTGCAGGGGCCGCAGCATCTCAGGAGAGACGGCAGAGTCGTTTCCTCCTGAGGGGACGAGATAGGCCTCTGGGCAGCAAGGACGCCTGGCCACAGCCGTGGTGACTAACAAGCAGGTGTCAGGAGCGGTGAACAGGGGGTACTCGAGAGCAGGGCTTCTCGACCTCCGGCTGTTGAAATTTGGCCCCCGTCACTCTGTCATGGGAGCCGTCCTGTGCCTTGTGTGATGCTGAGCGTCCCTAGTCTCGACCTGCCAGATGCCAGCAGCACCCTCCCCGCGCCACACACACACCTGTGACAACCGAACGTATCTGCAGACATTGCCAAGGTCTGCCTCTGGGGGACAGAATCGCCCTCACTCGAGACCCACAAACCAGTATTCTGGACCAAGAGACCGGAATAAGCAGGGTCATCCTCTAGCCGAGCAGCCACGTGTTTCCGGCCCAGGCGCCCCCTCCGCTTCCTGTCTGTGCCTTCCAGGGGAAGCTCGGAGACAGGGCCCCGGCCCCGCAGCCCCGTCTGAGGGGCTTTGAGGCGCCTCCCGGGGTGCGGGGCTTGCCCAGCCTGCGGGCTCTAGCTGCTTCGAGCAGGAAAGCCGGAGTCCCCGTGGCGAATGGGTGCCGTTAGGGTGACAGTTTTGTCTGCCACTGCCTAGCAAGAAGGAGGCCCCGTCTGCTGCTGTTAACCTCCACGCGGTCAGGCACAGTGGAAGCGGGTCTCCGTGCCTTTGGGCTGCAGTCGCAGAATCCCGCGGACCGAGTGGCTTCTACACAGAGGCTGCTTTCTCACAGTTCGTAGACGGGACGTCCTACACCGGTGGACCGGCAGGTGTGTCTGCTGAGGGCCCGCCACCTGCTTCGCGGATGTTCTCCGTGGGATGACCGGATCCCACACGGACCCCACACGGATGGGAAGCTGGCACAGGAGCTCTGGGGGCCTCTTTGATAGAAGGGCACTAATCGGGGCGCCTGGGTGGCACAGTCGGTTAAGCGTCCGACGTCAGCCAGGTCACGATCTCGCGGTCCGGGAGTTCGAGCCCCGCGTCGGGCTCTGGGCTGATGGCTCGGAGCCTGGAGCCTGTTTCCGATTTTGTGTCTCCCTCTCTCTCTGCCCCTCCCCCGTTCATGCTCTGTCTCTCTCTGTCCCAAAAATAAATAAACGTTGAAAAAAAAAAAAAGGGCACTAATCCCTTTCATGAAGACCTCATCACATAATTGCCACCCAGAGGCCCCGCCTCCTAACACCATTGCCTCATGGAGTGGGTTTCAACGTGGGGATTGAGGGGAGACAGACATTGAGTCCACAGCAGGAAGGAATAAAAAACATCTAGGAGGTCGTGACGTTTCTTTTTCCGCACGTGCACGTGCGCACATGCACACACAGGATCACGTTGGCTTCCTTTTCCCATAAAGCTGCAGGTTGTAACTATGTTCGGCCTCGTGGGCCAGCCTGTCCGTTGCAGATACTCGGCTGGCTCTGCCGGCGTCGCGCGCACGCAAGCAGTGACACACAATGTATCAACTCGTGGGCGTAGCAAGCAGAGACACACAATGTATCAACTCGTGGGCGTAGCCTTATTCCGATAAAACTTTATTTGCAGACACAAGCAGTGGGCCAGGCTGGGCCTTCCCCCGATCGAGACCGTTCGAAATAAACATGCCGTGCGTGGGCTTCGGGTGGATGTCTGTATTCCAGGCTCGTTAAGTATTTAATAAAGACTCTGCTTTCAAAGATGCCTCAGATTGGGGCCCTTGGTATCTGTTTCAGCTAAAGACGGAAAACCAACCCCACATCTGCCTGGTGTTCCGTGTCTGCGTCTCCCTGCCAAATCAGGATGTTTAAGGGCCGGCGAGTGATAACCCAGCAGGCTTTGCTGATGCGTCAGGCCGACGTTAAGCAGGCAGAATGGTTCACTGTACAGCTAACTCAAGTGGTGTGGGAAGCCATTTGTGAGAGAGGTATGGTTGAGCGGTGTGGGGAGGGCAAGAAACAGAAGACGTGCGCTCGGTTTGTGTTAAATCTCGTTTTATTGCCTAGTTGGGCGAGACCAATTCATGCTCACGCTGTTTCCCTCTCTCACGAGGAAGATGGAAAGGACTTGACTCTTGAAGGTCTTGCGTGCTTCATCTAAAACGTAGCGCTTATGGGGCGCCTGGGTGGCGCAGTCGGTTAAGCGTCCGACTTCAGCCAGGTCACGATCTCGCGTGATCTCCCGTGATCTCGCGTGAGTTCGAGCCCCGCGTCGGGCTCTGGGCTGATGGCTCGGAGCCTGGAGCCTGTTTCCGATTCTGTGTCTCCCTCTCTCTCTGCCCCTCCCCGTTCATGCTCTGTCTCTCTCTGTCCCCAAAAAATAAATAAACGTTGAAAAAAAAATAAAAAAAAAATAATAATAAAAAAAAATAAAACGTAGCGCTTATTTTAAAGCTTTCCCAGTTTATCATGATCACACCCTTTTTGGCCCCTTGGAAATATTTTCAGCTCAGTGGCTGGTCCGCATCGTTGTGTGTTATCTGAATTCTGTGACCCCATCGCATAGAGAGAGAGAGGGTGGCTTGATTTTCACCGGCAGCTCTGTACCTGTTGGGTTTCGAAATCGAGCGCAAACGGGAGTGGACCACAGATAGTGTCTCTTGAGGGTTACTTCCTCAGGTCACTGGTTTTCAAGCATGGCAGGGTCAACCAGGCAGTACCTGGAGACACTGTGGGCTGTCAAGACTGGGAGGGGGGCGCCACTGGCATCCAGTGGGGGGAGCCCAGGGGTGCTACTCAGCACCCTGCGGGGCACAGGACAGCGGTCCCCACGACAAGGAATGATGTGGCTCCGACGTCAGTCATGCCACGGCTGAGCAGTCCTGCTGTCGAGAGAGGTAGTGGGGATGCCTCTTCCTAGGCAGCAGGCCTGCTGGCTTCAGTAACGACTCCAGGCCGGCCGAGGGTTAGGCAGCGGGGGCACTAATGCTTTGCCCTCACGCAGCTCTTCCATCGAGGTGCCACCAAGCTCTCTATTCCCCTTCATTTGGCTGGGCCTCTGTTTCCTGTTCTTCGGAAGTTGTTTGTAACAACTTCCACACCTGCCATTGAGCCAGTCCTGAGCGTTTCTGTCTCTGTCATTGATACCACTGCTTTGTTGGTATGCATGTCCCCTTGGGCGGAAGGAGACGTACATCAAAAGCTGCGGGAAAGCCGAAGAGGCAGAAAGCCCAGAAGTCCTACGTCTCAGGCAGACCGGAGGTGAATGCGCTCATTAGCCTTGCAGCCCAGTTGGGGAGAGAGCAGCGCTGGCACGGTAGAGTGTGGGCCCCCCCCCCGCCCCGGGGGAGAGGCATCCAGTCTGGAGACGCCAGTCTTCCAAGATGGCGCCTCTCCCAGCACCTGGGCGGCCGTGGCCTGAGACCAGGTGCTCAAGCAGGCCTTGCTTGCGTGGTCTGTGAACATCTCTCTGTTCCACCACGAATGAGCATCAGGACTGCAAAGTGTGCGAGTGACTGCTTCGTCCAGTGTCCTCACTGCACAAATGAGGAGAGGTGGAGAAAGAACGCGTCTGCGGGTTCGTGGTCTTCTCTAGATTGAAAACCGTGTGTCGGCCGTGTCACTGTCACAGCTGCTTCTCTCATCAGCTCCTTGAGGTCCTTGCTAACCCCATACCGAAGAACAGGAAACAGAGGCCCAGCCAAATGAAGTGAGCTGGCCCAGGCACTCATGGGGGATCGAGGGCAGACCCAGTGTTCCGCCTGTTGCTGACATTTTCTCCACCTGGCCCTCCTGCAAGAAGGAAGTCTTAAAAACAAATGGATTAAAGAAAAAACAAAAACAAAAACAAACCCAAACCAAAAAGAAACCAAAAGCATTGAGAGGTCATGCATAGATTTGCCCAAAGAAATGAAGCTAAGGTGATTTTATTTATGTATTTACTTATGTATTTATTTATTTTTAAGTAGTCTCCATGCCCAACGTGGGGCTTGAACTCAGTACCCTGAGATCATGAGTTGCATGTTCTACCGAGGGAGCCATCCAGGCGTCCCGGCAGCTAATGTAAATCTAAGCAAATAGGAGGGACTCGTGTCAGCAGTGACGTGGAACAATACCGCATGCGTTTCTGAAGATATCTGGTTTCCAGTCATGATTTCCTGTGCCCTCTAGTAGGGGACACAAGTTTCAATGACACGTGTTCAAGGTCATGGCACTCCCGTAGACCTTTGTCTGCTCAGTCACTTTGCTTCAGCAGGGGAAGTTCATTGTCACGATTCCTCGCCCACGCTCTTTGCAGTCTTAGATTCCCGCCGCTTGGGTTAATCTTCACTGCTTCATCCCTGTCTTGCAACACATCTTCACTGAACGTTGTCCTCGCCACCTTCTAGAAGTGCAATACACGTTGCAAAGCATTATCACGGAGAGAGATCAGAAATTCGGAAAACGAAACCTCAGTGGCAGCATTTAAGCCCCCGGATGCAGAAGGACATCAAGGACGGGCGTTGAGTTAGACGTGAGCTTGCACCTCGTCCTTCACACGTTGCCCGTGTGGCACCGGGAACCGCCAGCGTGTCCCGCCTGGGAACGGAGGTGGCATCCACCCAGAGGAGCTGAGAATTCTGGTTCCTGCGCTTGGGGGTGTCATGGAGGGTGGCGGAGGGGGGAGGGTGAAACGGCAAATCCTGGAGTCATACAGTCTGGAGGTGACATTTACTGCCTTGTGTGCGTGAGCCTTGACCCACTTACCTGATTTCTCCAATATTTACTCTTCTCGTGTGTAAGGCAATAACCACAACAACTGAGCAGCTGCCCTGTAGAGATAGTGGGCACAGAGTGCCCAGGTTTGGTTAAAGGAAGTAATGCGGTTGGAACCTGCGATTTTGTGTGCCTTAAGTGGCAGTTCTGTGGCTGGTGTCTGGAAGATGAAGAAAGAAGGAACAGAGGAAGGAAATACTCTGCATTTCGCGTCCCCTCCCGAATTCCTATGTTGAAATCCTGACCCCCCCCCGCTGTCAATGGTGTTAGCGGGTGGGGCCTTTGGGAGGTGGTTATGTTGTGAGGACGGAATCCTCACGCATGGGATTCGTGTCCTTTTAAAGGAGACCCCCACCCCCCACCCCCGCCCCCACCCAGAGCTAGCTCACCCCTTCTGCCATGTGAGGACACGGAAAAGACGGCCGTCTATGAACCGGAAAGCAGCCCTCACCAGACACCAGGTCTGTCTGGCACCTTGATCTTGGACTTCCAGCCTCCAGAAGCGTGAGGAATAAGTGTCTGTTGTTTGTAAGCCCCTCAGTCTGTGGGATTTTGTTACAGCTGCCGACTGTAGGAACTAAGACATACACCAGAAGCTTGACCTCTCTGCTAGTGTTGCCCCTTAGTCATTGAGACTGACCTCTTCTTAGGAACCTTGTCTGCTCTCCGTGCTGTGCTCGGATTATGGCATCGGCAGATGTTTTTAGGTCGAGTCACCAAGGAAGCTAAGAGTGGTTTCCCTCTGCCCGGGTTTGGATCTCAGCCCCAGCCAAGTGTCTGGGGCCTGTGGGTTCCTGGAGGGATCTCAAGACCTGGCCTGTAAAAGGGAAAGTTGCACTTGGGGTAGCGAGGCAGAGCGTTACCAAGAGGCTTTAAGGGAAGTCGTGGCGAGCTGTTGGAGCGGTGCCTGGTGGAGAGGACGCACCACACAAGGCCTGCCTATCATTTTTATTACTCGTGCAATTCCTTGCACAAGGCCCTTTAAAGATACCAACCAGGAGAATAAGAAAAATGGCCCTCGAAATCCAGTGTCCCGTGCCCTTAGCTGGTCGAGCCCGCAGATGGAGGAGAAGGCAGGAGCCGGGTGAGTGGGGTCAGCAGGCAGGGAGAGTCAGGAGTTTGTAAGACCGACAGATCACTGTGGCCCGGGGTATATGGTGAGGACCCCAGGCAAGAGCGAGTCAGGCCAGGAATCTACTTGCCCCTGCTCTATCCACTCACCTGGGCTTTTCCATCTACACCGCTGGCAACCTGACAGATGAAAGCTTGGAGATAAGATTTCTAGCAGGGCCGAGACTCAGGATATAGTCACTGGTTAACACTGGAGGGGGTGGGGGTTGTGTTATGGCCACTGGAGGGGGTGGGGTTGTGTTATGGCCACAGAGGGGGGGAGGGGGTGGGGGTTGTGTTATGGCCACAGGGGTGTGGTGGGGGAGGGGGTGGGGGTTGTGTTATGGCCACAGGGATGGGGGACACATAGGAGGAGGGAGAAGAGGAGGCTGGGGGGCAGCCCGCGGGGAGGGCCTCGGAGGGGCAGTCCCGTGCGGCCTCAGTTAGGTGCTTACAGTTGTGCGAGGCAGTTCACGGCCTCCGTGCAGCGGATTGTAAAACCAACAGCGGCTACCATACGACTCTGTGAAATAAAGTCCACGTTTTATATATTCTTTATAATCAGGCACTGGGGAGCCGACAGGCCTGGGTGGAGGAGGAGTGGAGAGTAGAGAAAGGAGAGGAGGCCGCACACACAGGAAGCCTCCTTTCACGGAGGAACATTCCCATCTGCTGAGCACTGTGGTTATTGCCTCGGCTGTTCGGGTGTGGAATCCGACAGAGGCCGGGCCTGCTCACTGCCACCGCCGTCGGTGTGGCGGGTGAAGGTGGCGTTCTAGCCGCAGGAGGGAGGGAGGGCGGGCGGCAGGGACCCCGGGGAGTCCCGTGCTGGAGGGCCGCACGTAGGATGAGCCAGCAGGGATGGGTCGTGCTGCCCGGGGACACCTCCCTGAGAGCAGGGTTTGCAGGACCCCCACAAGCAGCGGGGGGGGGGGGGGGGGGGGCGGGCCCAGCCCAGGAGAAGCCATACCAAGGGGGTAACTCTGAGACAGGTCTGAAGGGTCCAGCCTTATGGGACACGCAGACGCCGGGGACACTCCAGCATTGCCGTGTGTGAACAGTGGGCAGGGCAGCCGGCAGGTAGACGCTTCACCCCAGAACTGCTCCCTTCTCTTCCCACAGTATAAATGGTGAGAGAGTTCAGAGTCACAAGTGCCTTTGGCCCCACCGCACCCCCAGCCTGGGAGCCGAGCCTAGGGGTCCCTGTTAATCACACAGCCTCCACCCCACAAGGATTCCCAGCTCCCCGGCACCCTCGGCCTCCCCACACCGAGCAAGGTGAACGCGGTACCCCCAGCAGACTGGGCTGCCCCCTCGTGGAGAAGGGCTGCATCAGCCGCGGACTCCGGCAGTAAGATGCCCCCTTACTGTCCTTGACGAAGGGCCACTGTGGGTTCCCCATCGCCCTAGGACCCACGTGGGTCATGAGTGCTCCTGCCCCCTGCCCTGCGTTGTTGCCGCCCCTCCTGGAACCGGCGTTGTCTGCCGCATTCCGGAACCACCACCCTGACCGACGAGTGTTGAGGGAAGGGTGGGGGGAGCTGGCATCTCTAATAACGTGACCAGTTATCAGATGAAACAGCTCAAGCCGCCCCAGCGGGTCCAGAACAGCCTCCTTTTCTTCGGATGTTTGCTTGTGTGGTTCCTCTACCCCCAGCCACCTTGAGCGCTCGGAGCCCGGCTAAAGACAGGTGCCCTGTGTGCACTGCAGCGGGGTCGGGGGGCACTCGGGGACGGGGAGCTCCGGAGGGACTGACGGAAGGCGGAGAGGAAGCCCAGAGGTGCAGTGGCACGACGTTTAGCCCAGGGCACGCTGGGCTCCGTTTGGCTCTTAACGCCGAAATGGCTCTACCTCTCAAGCTGTGTCTCCGTCCCCTGCAAGCAGGTCTGACCCTGCTGTGTCCCTTCCGCCCTGCCCGTCCCTCCGCTTCTCCCCAGACCCGAAGCTGGGCGTCCCACGGCCACGTGTGCCCCCGCTAACGAGGCACGTTCGACTTCGGTGGCGGTGCTGCCTTCGGGCCTCGTGGCACCCCAGCTTCCCTCTCTGTCGCGGCAGGTTTTTCCCACTCGGCGTTCACGTTCGGTATCGAGAGCCACATCAGCCAGTCCAACATCAATGGGACGCTAGTGCCGCCAGCCGCCCTCATCTCCATCCTGCAGAAGGGACTTCAGTATGTGGAGGCCGAGATCAGCATCAACGAGGTGGGTGCCCTCCCCGTCTCCCGGGATCCTGCCGGGATCGCCTCCGTCCCGTCTGTCGCTTTGAACTGACTTCATCCTCACAAGCCTGTCAGATTCAGCTTTCTCTCTAGCTTTTGTAAAGCTCTTTGAGGGGCACCTGAGCGACTCAGTGGGTGACGCGTCCGACTCTTGGTTTCATCTCAGGTCGTGATCTCGTGGTTTGGGAGTTCGAGCCCCGCTTCGGGCTCTGCGCTGACAGAGCAGAGCCTGCTTGGGATCCTCTCTCTCTCTCTCTCTCTCTCTCTCTCTCTCTCTCTCTCTCTCTC
>NW_024412510.1:128866-129164 GCF_014898765.1 Herpailurus yagouaroundi
GAAACAGAGCAGGAGAGGGGGAGGGACAGAGAGAGAGGGAGGCACAGAATCTGAGGCAGGCTCCACACTCTGAGCTGTCCGCACAGAGCCCAGCGCGGGGCTCGATCCCATGAACCGCTAGGTCACAACCTGAGCTAAAGTCAGACACATAACCAACTCAGCCACCCAAGCGCCCCTTAAAACAAAATATTTCTTTTTATTATGTTTTTATTTTAAATCTTTTTTTTTTAATGTTTATTTTTGAGAGAGACAGAGAGAGAGAGAGAGAGAGAGAGAGAGAGAGAGAGAGAGAGAGAGA
>NW_024412510.1:129174-140549 GCF_014898765.1 Herpailurus yagouaroundi
GAGAGAGAGAGAGAGAGAGAGAGAGAGAGAGAGAGAGAGAGAGAGAGTGAGCAAGGAAGGGGCAGAAAGAAGGAGACCCAGAATCTGAAGCAGGCTCCAGGCTCTGAGCTGTCAGCACAGAGTCTGACACGGGGCTTGAACTCACAGACCGCGAGATCATGACCTGAGCCAAAGTCAGATGCTTAATCCACTGAGCCACGCGGGCGCCCCAAAGCAAAATCTTTCTTAAGTGCCATGGACAGGGAGGTGGAAAGGTTTCAATTAAGGTGAAAGTTCCAGTTGGTTAAGACTTAATTTCGGTGGTGTTCATTGAGCGGCCTCTGGTTCCTTCCCTGCGTATCTTCCCAAGATCAGTAAGTTCCTAAGAATCCAGGATTTACTTTGCTTTCCGAGGGGTGGAGGGAGATCATTTTGTCTCCCTGTTTCTCGACCCGTGAACTGGGGCCTGGTCCCAGGGTCACGACTACTCGGCTGTATCGAGGATCCCCGATTCTTGGGGTGATGGTCGTGGAAGTGTCAGGGCTGGCAGCGTCTGTAGCTCTTTATTTGGAAAAGTACCAGAAAGGTGCTTAATTGCACACTTGTCAACCCGTCTCCCTGTCGGGGGGTGAGGGAGCGTGCCCCCCGATCGGGGCAGAGTCTCAGGACCGGCTGCTGTGTCTGTCACCGGCACATGGGGCCGCCGAGTTCACACCATGTCGCTATCCAGACTGTTCAGCTTAAAACACACACGCCGGATCCCAAAAATCTAGACGAAAGACAGAATGCCAAATTATCTCCTTGATGTTTCTCTGTTGATTGCATGTTGAAACAATAATATTTTGGCCACGTTGGAGTGAAATAAAATATATTGCTAAAATTAATTTTGCCCATTTCTTTTTCCTATTTTTTTTTTAAAGGTAGTCCCCAGATAATTAAAAATGACCTGTGTGACTCACATTCTGTCTCTTCCAGACCGTGCCAGTGTAGAAGGAAGGGGTGTTCTCGGTCTTTTGTTGTGTGTTACATTTTTCTAGGGAAATCTTTCGGTGAAGAAGAGTTACTAACTTTTTCTTTTTGTTTTGCGGAGCACAGACAACAATTATTTGGGACGCCCACACAGGAGAAGCCAAACAACAGTTTCCGTTTCATTCCGGTGAGTTTGTTTTTTTGTTTTTTGGAATTCAGAAATGGTAATTCACGGCAGCTCGATGTCCCTTAAAGTAATCACGAAGGATTGCAGGAAGGAGGCCACGAAATCTAGCTGGTAGCAGGGGAATGCATGTCACCGACCGCAGAACTGGTGTGGGCGTCTTTGCCCTGCTGTCCCCAGGGCGACGCTGTGTTGGGGTTCCCTGAGACCACGCCGAGACCCCAAAGTTCCCTGGGAGAACTCCCCAGACTCAGCAGGTAGATGTCCTCAGGGTCAGATGTATTACAGGGAAGAGATACAAAGCAAAATCAGAAGGCGAACAAAGTGAAATCCAGACCTTTCCAAGGGTCCTCTCCCAGCAGAATCACATGGCGCATCTGACATGCCCCGCCCCCAAAACCAGTGTGATAACTCGTGCGAACAGCCGTCTGTCAAGAAAACTCATTAAGTCTCAGTACCCGAGGTTTTTATTTATTATTGTTATTTTTTTTTATTTTAGAGTGCATGAGCAGGGGAGAGGGACGGGGTTGTAGAGGGGAGAGAGAGAAGTGGGCGTGGGGGGGAGAATCCCAAGCAGGCTCCACACTCAGCACAGAGCCCAACACAGGGCTTGATCCCATGACCCCGGGATGATAACCTGAGCCGAAATCAAGAGTCAGAGGCTCAACCAACTGAGCCGTCCAGGTGCCCTTCAATGCCTGAGGTTTATCATTTTTAAACTTCATCATTTTTTTAAATGTTTCCTTTTGAGAGAGCGCACACGCATGAGCAAGGGAGGGGCAGAGAGAGAGGGAGACACAGAATCCGAAGCAGGCTCCAGGCTCCGAGCTGTCGGCACAGAGCCCGACGCGGGCTCGGACCCTCGAACTGCGAGACCGTGACCTGAGCTGAAGTCAGAGGCTTAACCGGCCGAGCCACCCAGGCAACTTAGGACTGTGTTCAGATGGGCAGTACTGCAGGGGGTATTTCAGCAGTGATTCCTCCTGATCACGGCAGCTAGGACCGAGGGAGAGCCCGGATGTCGCAGCTTTATGTGCTGCTGCTTTGGAGATGTAGCACGTCTCTCCTGTGTCTGCCCTCGGAGCTTGGGGTCCTCAGCGGATACACTGCTTGGGGTGCCGGTGAATTTTGTTGTTAATGTTGCTTTCATCTAACACCACTGATGATGTGGAAATTGCCAAACGAATTACAGAAAGTGATTTCTCACCAGGAAGGAGGCCCAGCTACAAATGCAGGCGGCTCTCTGTTCCATCCTGTATCGAGTGGGGCGGGGGAGGGGTGCACACAAGGTGATATTTGCCGTGAGGGTGAACTACTACGCATGCACGTCGTGGGCAACCATTGCCACTATCTAGTTCCGGAATATTTCCCCCACCGCCCCCAAAAAGAAATCCCTTCTCCATTAAGAAGTCCCTCCCCTTGGGGCGCCCGCGTGGCTCAGTCAGTTGAGCGTCGACTTCAGCTCAGGTCATGATCTCACGGTTCGTGAGTTTGAGCCCCATACTGGCTCTGAGCTGACAGCATGGAGCCTGCTTGCGATTCTCTCTCTCCCGCTCTCTCCGCATCTCCCCCAAGCTCCATCGCTCACTCTCTCAAAATAAGTAAGTAAACTTAAAAAGAAAAAAGTTCCTCTCCTTACCCGACCGAGACCCTGGCAACCTAGTATCCATGGATCTGTGCGTGTTCCCATACGCGTGCTACCCTGTGCTCCAGACCACATAGTGGAGTAAATGGCAAGTGAGAGTATCGGGCTAGTTTTCCGCGGTGTCGTCTGTCGTAAATGCCCAACGTGTCCTGACCTCTGTCGTGGGAGAGGATCCAGCAACAGGTTCGGAGCGTTAGAACACCCGGTGTGCTCACCCACGCGATGGGAGAGAACGTCTGTAACACACAAAGCTCTGGGTTCTACTTTTCAGAGGAAAAGATGGCCAAGAGAAACATCCATAAAGTTCCTCTCGCTCTTCGGAGAATTCGTTTACGAAGGTTTTCAGCAGAATATAATATTCCCCAAAGCATGTCTAAGACTTTACGGAAAGGTTTCCCATCCCACAGGCCCAAGAAGACCACAGACCACGCGTCATGTACTGAGAGACCTTCTCACCCATAATTTTGCTGCCCACGAGGTAGACCCGTAGCCCCTTGCTGGTTCCGGAAGTTCTAGGTGTTATTTGCCCTTTATTACAGTCAAGCGGAGTGTAGAGACTTCCAAGATGGAAAGATGGAAGAAAAGGAATGTGGTTTTTTCCCGGGCAAAACGCAGCCAGTGCGAGCTTATGGGGAGTCTCCTCCTTTGGCATTCACAGACTCCTTAATGGGCGGATCTGAGAACCTGCTCTGCCTTCCTAGGTTTTCCCCATGAACACCTGGTGGTAGGGCCTCCCTCCAGCAGCATCACCCAGAAGCGATAGCTCAGAGCCTAACTGGGGAACACCACTCAGCAGTTAGAAGGAACAAATTATTTAGAAACTATTGGTAACGTGTAACAGCTTCTGGATCTCCACCGGTGTTCTCTGGAGGGGAAAAATGCAATCAGCAAAGGTCACCTGCTGTATGGTTCCATTACATAGAACATTCTTGAGACGGTGAAATTCTATTTGTTTTTAATGCTTATTTATTTTTGAGACAGAGACAGAGAACCGGGGGGGTGGGGGGGTGGGGAGCAGGAGACGCACAGAATCCGAAGCAGGCTCCAGGCTCTGAGCTGTCGGCACAGAGTCCGACGCGGGGCTGGATCTCACAAGACCGTGTGATCATGACATGAACCGAAGTCGGGCGCTTTAACCGACTCGAGCCCCCCAGGTGCCCCGAGATGATGAGAGTTTAGATTGGAGAACAGATCAGTGGAGGCAGAGTTTTGGGATGCCGCAGGGAGGGCTCTGGATCTTGACTGCGGGGGGCAGTCGCACAGAGCCCTCTGTGCGATGAAACGGCATGGGCCGACACACACGTACCATCATCTTTCTGGTCTTGATCCTGTAGGGCTGTAAAACACAACCACTGGGGAGCCTGGAGGAACAGTAATATTTCAAAATTACACTTTAAAAAACAAAAACAGCAGAGAAAGCCAGGCTGAGCCTCGAATGCTGATCGTTGAACCTCGCCGGCCCCTCTGTGGGCCGGGAGGCCGTGCAGACACCCACAATGGCTGGGCCTTGGTACCTGTCGCTCACCTGCACCGAATGGTGAGATCACACTGGGGCTTCTGAGGGTCCTGGACAGCGGCCGACTCACGGTGGGGCCAGCCACCTAAGTACAGAGGGTCCCCTCTTTGGACGGCAAGGGCTGGCGGATGTTAATTTTTATGAGCAGGTGGTAGACAGCGAGTGCCCTGGAGTGCCCACCTGAGCGTCCTATTTCCAGGTATAGGAATCACGTGGCCCGCACGGTGCAGAGGGTGGCCCGGGAATTCGGGATGTAGCTGGGGCGGTGCTGTAGGCGAGAGCAGCTGGGGTCTTGCCTCTCAGGCTCACGGGAGCGTCACTCCGACCACATGGGATCGGTTCCTTCGTTCTGTGTTGTACGCGTGAGAAATGCGCCCCAGGGACCGCGGGGCTATCCGGAAACACTGCCGGGGATGTGACCGAAAGGGACGGTCTTGGCTTTTGGAGAAGCCCGTGCTCGCTCTCGACCAAGTACACGGCCACAACAGCCACTCCGGGACGGAGCCGCACGCAGAGGCTGATGGGCCGCCTCGTGCGGCCACCCACTGTGGAACGTGGACCCCTGCAGAGGCCTGCCTGTCTCGCCCAAACACTGAAGAAGAGAAGGGGCAGTCCGATCGTCAGCCCAGCCTGAGTCCTCTGCATTCTTCTCCCGACCCGCTGCTAACTTGGCCTGTAAAAGAAACACGAGACATGGTTATGGTATTGACCAGTTGATGAAAACTTTGTGATCAGAGGTTTGGAGGAAGCTAACCCGCTTTCTCCTAGAAAGCAGGAGGCGTCAGGAGACAGCAGAGATGCCGAGTAGTGCGACGGAGAGGTCTGGTGCAGGGAGAGAGCCGTGAGGTGTAGGGAAGGCCATCACCATCCCCCAAACCCTCCACAGGGCTCTCGGAGCCCCTGGGAAATGCCCAGGAGTCAGAAGGGGCGTTCATCACAAGTCCTGAGCCAGTGTCCAGTTGTGTCCCCCAAAGGGATCAGTACCCTGAAGTTGGGGGGTGCATTGATGTGTTGCGGGACATTTTTAAAAATCGAGCTATGTTGAGCGTAGGATAGGAAATCTTCTCCGTCTCCTTTTCTCTTTTTCCTCTCTAAAATATGACACATCGGCCCATGCACCAGTGATGTCCCTGGAAGCAGCAAGGTGCAGATTCTCCCCTCCACTTTCTCACTGTGTCAGGGGAGCCAGACTCTCGTGCCACGGGGCACGTGAACCATCACGGGGGTCTCTCCAGAGTGTCCGCTCCACAGATGTGCGGGGCGGGGCGGGGTGGGGGGGGGAGGCGGGGGTGTCTTTAAGGTCTATGAGGAAAAGAGGCTGTGTTCACACTGGGAAGGGTTTTTTTTTTTACTGTGTTACTAGATCAGCCTTCTTGAGACTCTGCTTTTAATTGTTTTAAATCAACTGAGCTCTGTGCACAACTGGTAAATGTCCATGTCCTCCCGCTGTCCCCTGCTGTCCAGCCCCCGCTCTCGACGTAGACTGGCAGAACAACACTACCTTTGCCTCCTGTAGCACAGACATGTGTATTCACGTCTGCAGACTGGGCTGCGACCGCCCCGTCAAAACCTTCCAAGGACACACGGTAAGTACGGGCTCTGGTTCCGGAGAACGTGCTGGGAGGTGGTCGGCGTCTCCTCAGTGCCTGGGATTGAAAGATACGGAGAGAGATGCTCGGTCTGTTCTCCTGCAGCCCTTTGCTGCTTGGGCTCTTGTAGCATCTCTGGTGGTTGGATTTAACCCAGTTGGGGGCAGGCGGTGGAGAAAAGACTGGCTGTCAGAGGAGTCAGACGTCAGATTCTGCAGGAAAGACTTTAAAGTAGTTATAAAAATGTGCAAAGACATAAAAGGACAGGATGCTTGTAATGAAAGAATAATAGATGGGAAATATCGGCACGGGAAGGAAAACTGTATTCTAAAAAAAATAGCCTAGTGGAAATCTGAGAACTGACTGGTATAACATCTGAAATGGAAATTTTTTTTAATTCTTTATTTTTGAGAGAGAGACAGAGTGAGAGTGGGGGAGGAACAGAGAGAGAGGAAGACACAGAATCCAAAGCAAGCTCCAGGCTCCAAGCTGTCGGCACAGAACCCAACAGGGGGTTTGAACCCACGAACCGTGAGATCATGACCTGAGCTGAAGTTGGACACTTAACCAGCTGAGCCACCCACTGGCCCCTGAAATGGAAATCTTAATGTGGGGCGGCGGGGGGGGGGGGGGGGGTCAACCAGGAGATGGGAGTTTTCAGAAAGGTTAGTGAGCCTCAAGTGACATTGTAGAAATAAGCCAATTTAAAAAAGCGATAAAAGATCGAACAAACTTTTTTTTTTTTAACATTTATTTATTTTTGAGAGACAGAGCACAAGTGGGGGAGGGGCAGAGAGAGAGGGAGACACAGAATCTGAAGCAGGCTCCAGGCTCCGAGCTGTCAGCACAGAGCCTGACACGGGGCTCGAACCCATGGACCACGAGATCATACCTGAGCCGAACTCAGACGCCTCGAACAAGCTTTTCAACAGAGGCTTAATGACCTATGAACAATATGAAGTACTCTAGCATATTTGTGACATGGAGAGAGAGAGATAAAAAGAGAATGGAACAGGAAAAATGTTGGAAACGGTAATGGCCAGCATTTTCCTCAAGTTGGTGGAAAATAAGGAACGTTTGATCCAGGAAGCTCCACTGCCAACTGATGTGTGATCAGATTCCTTAGTGGGGCACACGAGGCTTTTCGTAGCCTTTCCAGATGAATCTCTATAGCCTCCCAACCCCGTTCACTTCAGCCCTGTTGGAAGACCTGCCAGGGTCACAGATGCCGTTGTCCCCGGCACTTGATCATTTCCACGTTCCTCACCCTTGCCAGCCTCTGTCCCTACAGGTCCTTGCTTCTAAAAGCAGAGGCATCGACTGTGCTGTTAACATCTCATTGTGTCAGTCAACTGACCCCTGCTCTTTATTTTGCTCATCTCTTCTGTCTCTCCTCTAATCCCAGGCCCCCCCCCCCCAGCTTTTAATGGAAGTTTTTGCGACTTCCTGCTGTCCCACTTCGAGCTCTGTCACCATCACACATTTTCAAATGTAGTCGAGCCTGTTTCTTCCCGAGACTCTGAGCCAACCCTGGTTGCCTTCTGGTGATTATGACTTGGGTTGCGGAGGTAGGGAGAGAAAACTCCACTCCGGGGAAGGGGTTTGCTATACCCTAGAGGATTTACAGATGGCTCTCGCTGGGGGTAGTCCGTGGGTCCCGCTCCACGCTCCTGGGCCCTGAGCCATCTGCCCATAGGGTAGATCAAGCCAGCCTAGCTGCCCTGTGCTGCTGAGTCTGTCCGTGGAGCAGCACCTGTCACTGGGCACCAGGTTCTGCTGGCGTCCCGGACCCGCTTTCTCGAGTACACGCGCACACGCACGAACACCGTCTGCGGCCCGGCCAGTGGCCTGCCCCTGGGACTCCCAAGCTTCCTTCCTCCCTTTTTTTTTCCAGGCTATCTCGATAGTGCGCGGAACACAGATGTGGCCTTGTCACGTCTCCGCCTCACACCCTTCAAAACTCCGTGTCCTTTCCAAGTAGCGTGACCATAAAATTTATCACCCAAACCAGAGCGCTTAGGAGTGTGAGATTGATTGGAAAGTTAATTGTTAGTTTGAAATCAGTTGTCAGGCCGGGACGGCAGGCATGGGTGGGACTCTCTGGGCAAACGGGGCTCTAGTCATCCTGCTGGGAAGGCTTGCTCCCCAGCTCGCCAGGCCCAGCGCCCCCTCCCCAGCCCAGGGTCAGGTGTCCCTCGGGGCTGCGTCCACCTGCATCCTCCAGGATTCCGCCTCGCCTCGGGGTTGGGCCTCAGGGTCATCCCGCCCCCCGGCCCATCCAGAAGGCCGTCTGCAGCCACACTCCTTTCTGCCCCCACAGCACACTGCGGCCGCCTGCTACAACTTTGCACCTGTGCTGTGTTGCGGCATTTTGTCTCCGGGCTGTTTGCTCTGGGTTTTGAGCTCTTTGCCCTCCTCGAGGATTTTGTCTGTGGGTGTATCTCTAACAGTTACCACTTGTACGGCCGTGTTCGTCTGCTGGTGCGTTTAGGTCACGTGGCCTTCAACCTGCGTTAAAGCCCTGTCTTAAATCTCCTTCCACCCCCACCCCCTCCCCCAGAAGAGAAGTTTCTGGTACGGATCTAGATGGAAAGCAGCCGTAGTGAAAGGACTTCGGAAAGCGGTTTTCAGAGTCCGTTTGTAAACAACCGTGGTCTTCCTGGTTTTATGTGCTGCCCTGAATCATGAGTAAATTCACTTGGCTCCCTTCCTAGTTGAGACGGTGTTTTTCCTTAGACAAACGCAGATGAGGCGGCTGGTTCCGCGTGGCACATGGTTGTGCTTTAATGCAAATGTGAAAGGCGGAGTAAGGAAAAGAGGCAAAGGGGAGGAAACGCCAAGGCTTCTCCGGCTTTCCTGGTGGAGACGACAGAGCGCTGCTGCCACCTGGTGGCGGGTTGTGGTATCTGCTCGCAGGCCGTTCTTTCTGAAACCCTTTGCTCTTTCAGAACGAGGTGAACGCCATCAAATGGGATCCTTCTGGAATGCTGCTAGCGTCCTGCTCGGATGACATGACGTTAAAGGTACGGCTGTCTGCAAGGACGTGCTGCTTCCTCCCAGCCACAACCCGCGTACTCTGTGCGGAGCTTCCACTCACTGTTCCTCACACTCTTCCTGCCTCTGCACTTTGTCCCCATCACTAACTAGATGTCGCTGTCACCCACTTAACTCCCGTGTGTCCGTGTGTCCGTCACGGATCCTGCTGAGAGTCCTTCCCTTCCCCGTGGCGCCCTAGCCCTCTGTCCGCCCCTGTTCTGGGCACTGCGTGGCCGGCCACCCGCCGACCGGGCAGCGAGCTTCCCAGGAGCCAGACACGTGACTTAGGTTCACGGAATAGGTGATGTTGAACCATTCCTGGCTGCAGAGACGGCGTCTGCTCACATTGTTCCCGCTGTGTTCTCTAGATCTGGAGTATGAAGCAGGATACGTGTGTCCATGACCTTCAGGCCCACAGCAAAGAGATCTACACCATAAAGTGGAGTCCCACCGGGCCAGCCACCAGCAACCCAAATTCCAACATCATGCTAGCAAGGTAAAGGGCACACGGCCCACAGCCCAGGCACGGTTCCTGAAAGCAGCCTTGCTCGCTGTCTGAGCTCGCCACATGGCCAGTAAGAGTTTTTTGTATCCAAACGGAACAGGAAGCTTTGCTGAGGGGTGTTGCGAGTTTGCTCACGCCCTTCCAAAGGAAACGAGGTGGCTAGCCCGCTTTGAATGCACCTCGAGACTCTCCAGTGACTCGTAACTGGAGGGTGAGGGTCATTTGAACCATGAGGTTGGTGGGAGGGGCTGGTCGTGGGGCCGGGCTTTGAGCCCTTGCTTTGGTGAAGGTTTCTGTGAAGACACAGAAAGGAAACGGAATTCAGTTGGGACACCGGACCCGACCCGACCATTTCTGTTGTGACACCAGCAATGGGCGGAGAGGAATGACTAGTCAGGCCACGATTGGCCAGAGTGGTTATAAGTGACGCAGAGGTGGCCTCCCCGGAGCCACGTCACTTTAGGCCGCTGTCCGCGGAACTGGTTGGTCGCGATGCTCGTTGGACCCCCTTCAGGACGTGATGTTCTACTCTGGGTATTGTGTTTTAAAAAGAACATTCAGAAAACAAACCAAACAGATTCTGAGACTGAGCCAGGAGACCTAGGGATCTGGAAGCCACAGTCCAAAGCCTCGTGGGTGTGTTTGCTTCACCGGGAAGGGATGAGACTTGGGCGGGATGTTTCGTTACCGGGAACAACCAGGGGCTGGCTCTCGCACTTGCACAGAACGGATATGCGGGGACAGGTGACGGGTGTCGATCAGGAGGAACGCTCCCTCCATCTTTGCAACGGAGCGGGATGCGGGGTGGCGGCCTCGCCGAGCAGCAAGGACTCTTGTTGCCGCGAGTGCTCGACCACAGGCCGTCTCTTAGAAAGTACCGGAAGGCATTCCTACACCTGCTGAGAGACTGAAACCAGAAGAACGTGGAGACCGTAATTGTCTTATTTCAAGCAATTCTCCTAAAATCCACTTAAATTACTACGAGAACACACTGAGAATCAGTTTTTGATAGCCCGAAAGGTACTTTTGTGTCACGAGCGTAAATTATCCTTTCAGCGGACGGGTATAAAGGGAACATAGCAGTGCCTGAGTCCCTGGTGAGAGCACAGCAGATAACCGCTCTGGGATACATGCTGTTCTTTTCAACTTGAAAATAAGTCCAATTCGAGCTTGAGACAGTGTGGTTGCATAATCGGATGTGATTGTATTTTAATTCCTGTTGGATTAAGAGTCTTAATCACTCAGGTTGCTCTTTTTCCAGACTGTTGGTATCATCTTAGTTGCTAACAATAGATGTTGGTTTTGGGGGTTTTTTTAATGTTTTTATTTTTGAGACCGAGACAGAGCATAAGCAGGGGAGGGGCAGAGAGAGAGGGAGACACAGAATCTGAAGCAGGCTCCAGGGTCCGAGCTGTCAGCGCAGAGCCCGACGCAGGGCTCGAACTCACGGACTGTGAGATCATGACCTGAGCCGAAGTCAGACGCTCAACTTACTGAGCCACCCAGGCGCCCCAATAGATGTTTTAAATTGCGGGAGTATTTATTTTTTAGCTTTTTTTTAAAAAATATTTATTTTTTGAGAGAGAGACAGCGTGAGTGGGAGAGGGGCAGAAAGAGGGGGAGACACAGAATCCGAAGCAGGCCCCAGGCTCTGAGCTGTCAGCACAAAGCCTAACGTGGGGCTCGAACTCACGAACTCAAGATCACCACCTGAGCCGAAGTTGGGGGCTTAACCGACTGAGCCACCCAGGCACCCCAAACTGTAGGGAGCATTTTAGAAATCGAGTAAATATTATACAAGAGCATATATCATTCATCTCCGTAGAACATGCAGAAAGCAATGAATGTGGATGTCACCTTGTTTCCTTAATGACAGCCCCGGAAGAAAAGATACGTTTTGTAACTATGGGCTTTTTTTTTTTTTTTTTTTTTTTTTTTTTTTTTTTTTTTTT
>NW_024412510.1:140649-157054 GCF_014898765.1 Herpailurus yagouaroundi
GGCTGAAGTCGGACGCTTAACCGACTGCGCCACCCAGGCGCCCCTGTGGGCTTTTTTTCAATATGCCCCAGTCACATTTTAGAAAAGGCATATGCGGGGCGCCTGGGTGGTGCAGTCGGTTAAGCGTCCGACTTCAGCCAGGTCACGATCTCACGGTCCGTGAGTTCGAGCCCCGCGTCGAGCTCTGGGCTGATGGCTCGGAGCCTGGAACCTGTTTCCGATTCTGTGTCTCCCTCTCTCTCTGCCCCTCCCCCGTTCATGCCCTGTCTCTGTCTGTCTCAAAAATAAATAAAACGTTGAAAAAAAAAAATTAAAAAAAAAAGAAAAGGCATATGCCCAGTTACTGTCTCTCGAAACCTCAGGGCCAGGAAGGACAAACAGCATGTGAGATCCGTTGAACGTCTTAGGGAAATAGAAACCAGCGTGTTTCTCTGATGATGTTTTCTCTCCGGTCTTTCTAGCGCTTCGTTCGATTCTACGGTCCGACTGTGGGATGTGGAGCGAGGCGTCTGCGTCCACACGCTAACCAAGCATCAGGAGCCTGTCTACAGCGTAGCTTTTAGCCCTGACGGGAAATACTTGGCCAGTGGCTCCTTCGATAAGTGCGTGCATATCTGGAATACTCAGGTAATCCCCCGATTGCCGCGACCGAATCCTTTCCAGAAGTAATGCCCAAACAGCGTTTGTGGGGACCCAGGCCAGGAGCGGCGACTGGGAAGTCTGTGCTTAGGAACGAGCGGCCTCATACGGAGCCTGGAAGCAAACCCTGCCTTGCCCAGGCGGACCTCGGGCTCAGCACCGCGGGGCTGTGGGCCTTCCCCCCCATCCCCCGCCCCCTCATCAAGGGATCTCCCCGTCTTCGACTTTCTCTAAGCCCCTGGCATGAAACCTTCCACCTGCAGATGACCTGCGGTCATCTCAGCAAAGTGTCGCCCAGCCCTTTCCAGAGATGCCGCTGTCGGTCACAAGGGTTCGAGGGGGAGAGGGGGAGAGGCGTCCTTCTGTCCGAGCTTACCGGGCAGGGGTGCCAGGCCGGCCCTGACCTCCTGCGCTCCCCGCCAACACCAGTACCTTCTCCGTGCAGCAAACCAAGGAGCACAAAGGAGTGTGTTTGCTGTGCTCATGCCATTTAATGGTTTTGGACTGAAACGGTGTTCGGGTAGCAAAGGATAGGTCAATGATGGGTCGTCGTGTTATCAGAACTAAAAGAGAATGTTTGGTTCAGTGTAGCCACTGTAAGTACCTGCAGCCGTAACTGAGGGTAAATAGCATTCTGAATATAGAGAGTAGAATGACAGGAACTGGTATAGTACAGAAGATTTTTTAAGTGATTTTTGAAAGAGGCGGAGAAAGGGAAACCGAGAATCCGAAGCGGGCTTCGCGTTGTCAGCGCAGAGCCCGAGGTGAGGCTCGAACTCCCGAGCCCCGCCATCGTGACCTGAGCCACAATCGGGAGTCAGACACTTAACTGAGCCACCAGGCACCCCCAGTACAGAGTACTGTATCGGGCAGTCAGCTCTCGGCTCTCCTGACGGAAGACAAATGCTGTTACGGTAGGAGGTGTTGCAAACAGCCTGTGACCCGTTTTGTTGGATCTCAGGGTGGATTACGTGTCCCGCTTCTGTGCTTTTAATCTGACCCACCTTCTTGATCCCCTTTGGCTGGGTTGACCTTCAGATGGATTTGCATTCTCCAGCCCATGGCCTCTTGTGGCAGGGAAAGGGGGTAGTGAGCCAAGTTCACTGGCATGGGGGTGCGGGCGTCCGCGGAGACCTCAGGCTCCCCGGGGAGTGCAGTACATAAACCAGTTCTCTCGCAGAAGGAGAGGCGATGGTGGGCCCTGCGTGCAGGCAGCCTGACACCAAGGCGAGTTGCGCGGCCCCAGACAGGCCTCCCAGAAACCCCCCAGCCCCACGCCAGGAACAACGTGACAGAGGCTTTCGGTGAAACACTAGAAATCGTGATGGGCGGGTCTGCAACATGACCTCATTCATTAAGTGCTGCCTGCTGTCAAAAAGTCGTCGAACCCTGTCACCCCCGTTTTAGAAATCACAAAACTCAGACATTTTATTTGCTTTTTTTTTTTAAACATTTTTATTTATTTTTGAGAGATAGAGAGCGAGCGGGGGAGGGGCAGAGAGAGAGAGGGAGACACAGAATCAGAAGCAGGGTCCAGGCTCCAAGCTGTCGGCACAGAGCCCGACGCGGGGCTCGAACTTGCGAACATGAGACCGTGACCTGAGCCAAAGTCAGATACTTAACCAATGAGCCATCCAGGCACCCCTTATTTATGTTTTTAAAGACTTTAAGTAAACTCTCCACCCAATGTGGGGCTCGAACTTACAACCCCGTCCACGATCAAGAGTCACAAGCTCAACCGGGCCAGCCAGGTGCCCCCTCTTTGAGACGTTTTATTTGTTGTGTTATTATTTTGTTAACGTTTGTTTATTTGTGAGACAGAGAAGGAGAGCGAGAATCCCAAACAGGCTCTGCACCGTCCATGCAGAACCTGACCCAGGGCTCAAACCCATGAACCATGAGATCATGACCTGAGCCAAAGCCAAGAGTCCGACACTTGACAGACAGAGCCACCCTGGCGCCCCTCTTTGAGACATTTTAAAGCTCACTTTAATCCTCAGGGAGGGTACTGTGTGAATATAAAAAAAAAAACGTACCTAACGTTGTTGGCTTGCTCCTTCCCCTGTTCCCATCTCGTAGGAAGTCTGAGAGGCCTGTGTCTACAGCCGCTGGAGACCTTATTGCAAGTCGTTTTCATTTCTAGGTGTCAAAAATACCTGAGATAACGTATCTGTGATGACATTTCAGGATAACGTCCAAAGGAGTGTGCCCATTGCACCACATCCATGTTTTGTTTCGTGTGTACTGCTTTGAGAGCGTGAGATTGAGGCGGGTGCATGAGTTAGGGAGAGGCAAAGGGTGAGAGAGAGAGAACATCTCAAGCAGGCTCCCTGCCTAGCGCAGAGCCGCATCTCACGACCGCGAGATCATGACTTGAGCCAAAACCAGGAGTCGGACGCTTAACCGACAGAGCCACCCAGGCGCCCCGGCTACCGCGTCCGTGTTTCGAGTGTCCTTTAGCGTCGTTAAGTGATGACTGCTTTGCTTTGCAGAGTGGAAGTCTTGTCCACAGCTACCGAGGCACTGGCGGCATCTTCGAGGTGTGCTGGAATGCCCGAGGGGACAAAGTGGGTGCCAGCGCGTCCGATGGCTCTGTAAGCGGCACCTGTGGTTTGCCGGGGAGGGGCGGGGCGGGGAGGGGCGGGGCGGGGCACAAAGACGAAACGTCGGGCAGCGGATACCCGAGTGCAGCTGCAGGGGGTGTGACGGGCCCTGGTCTCTGACCGCTTTGCACGCAGGCGCTGAACAGACGTGCTTCTGGTGGAGGAAACTACTGGGCTGACCCTGGGTTGGCACCATCTGTGAATGGCCACCTCTTCCTCCCTTCCAGGTTGTCATTCTAGCCAGCATTTTCTTAGGGATATTCTGCCCCGTGAGGATGCCACAGGGGTGATCCTGCCCTGTCACAATGTCAGGAGGCACTCTGGGCTGTCACTACTTTGACAGGGGCGCTACTGGCATCTGGTGCGTGGAGGGCAGGGAGGCCGCCAGTCCTCCCACAACGCGCAGAATGGCCCCCGGAGCGGGGAAGGACCTGGCTCTAGGTGTCACCGGTGCCGAGGCTGAGAAACTTGCTCCTAGCTTAGTTCCGTGTTTGTGACCCTGACCTCTTGTGATAAAGGCATGACCTCCTGGTCTTATTCGGCTCCCGTGAGATGTCTAGCCTCTTGGTTCGTTCCCGCACTTGGGCTTGCCATGAGCCCCAAGGCGGGGGGGCAGCAGTGGGGCTGGCTCGGTGACGGTCAGCAAGGGCCGCAAATGTTCCCATCGTCTGTGTGCTCGGGCTGGAGTCGTCCTCTCCATCACGTAGCCCGGCCCTCCCCCACTGGTTCCTGGCACTGCCCTCGACCTGGAGCTTCCACGTAGTGCTGTTTGCTTGGCGCTGCTGGGTCGCATGCTCACACACTAGCCTTTTATTAAAGCTGCCAATAAAACTTTATTTACAGAACATGGGTGGCGGGCCGGAGTTGGTCCAGGGGCTCAAAAGGCATCTTGCTGTCATCTGTGAAGATAAGAGGCACCTTCTGTTTCCTTCCAGGTGTGTGTTTTAGATCTCCGAAAGTAAACACAAACTATTCTAGAAGAGAATTCTAACGGACCAGCAGTGAATGTGTGAAGCAGCAATGCTCAGACACCGTTCTTTCCGCTCCAAAACTGTACGAACTTGACTTGCATTAGAGTGTACTTGGAAATCAGTTCATCCTGGCCACAGGAGTCTCTACTTTCTCGTAATCTTCATCAAGAAGTTTAAACCAGAAACATACACAGTCCTATCAAAGGGGGGAAGGAATGGTTTCCACCCAGAACATTCAGCCTGGGAAGCATGGAGCCACCGGCTAGGCGGGGCACGGTTTGCTTTCCATCCAGAACAGGCTCTGATCGTTGAGAGGAGAAAAGACGAAGAGGAGAAAAAAGAAAACAAAAAAAGCTGTGCCAAAAAAGAAAAAAGAAAAGAAAAAAGAAAAATGCTGTGATAAAACCAAAAGTGGGGGAGGGGACTCTCCTCCACATGGTGGGTTCGCTTTTTCCCCCTAACAATTTGGACACTGCACTTGCTCTCACAAAGGATGTTCAAAGACCAGTTTGTACCGATGAAATGCGCAACTTTGTAATCCCAACACTTTCTATTTTCTAGAATCTTCTTTGTCCGGTGGTTTTTCTATTGGCTGGAATCCTGTCGTCCGGGGGCCTTCGGTCTGAGATGGAAACTGGTTTTGGTTTGTTGCTTCCTTCCCACTGTGTGCCCCCTCCACCTCTCCTTCGCGCGGTGTGGCGTTGGTTTGACTACACCTTCCGTAGACGCGCCTCGTGGACACCATGCCGGAATCTCTGACGGTCGGCTTTCCCGTCCCTTCCTCCTCCCCTCCGCCCTCCCTCCCTCTCCCTCACCGCCCCTCGCTCACTCGCTGTCCCTTTCTCATAGTTGCTTCGGATCTTCGGTCTCAAGGGCACTTTCGGCGCATAATAAGTGCTTTATGTAAGAAGGCAGGGCACGGGGACTTTTTACAGGAGAAAAAAAAAAATACTTATAAGAGAAAGAGCCCGGAGTATTTTTGGAAAAAAAAAAAATATTTTTATGTTAAAACAATTTTAAAATCCTAAAATGGCCATCAGACACAGAGAGCTTTGTGTGATTCATATTTTAAGCAAATCTTAGGAGGACACAGGCAGGGTCTGAGGTGGCCTTTCCGTTCCCTGCAGCATCGTGAAAGGCGGTTAGGAATCTGGGTGGAAAAGTCTGGGTGGGTCCTGGGGGGTCGGCGGGGGGATGCTTCTGCAGCGAGAGACGCAAATCCCGGCGCTTTTTGGTTCAAAGAAGAGTGTCACATCGTTTCAGGGGTGTTCACCCTCGTAGCCGGCACGAGAGGAGTCAAGAGCAGAGCCCTCTGACCCCAGGAAGCATTTCCCAAACCAAATGGAATTGAAGAAGCCATCCACACTGACAGCTGGGCTCCCTGTCACCTGTTAGCGACCTCTCGTTCACGGCACTCTGAGTACCCACGGTCGCTTCACCGAGAGCGGTTGACCGGTCCTTGCACAGCTCACCTAAAAGCCTCCGGGATCTCACCCGGTGTGATAGTGACAGAAACGAACGGGAAAGGGAGACTCTCAGTCCTGAAGGTGAATTACGTAGGTAGAACATCACTAATAATTTCTGCCGTCTTCATCATTTCTTTCTCTCACAAGAGACCAGGAGAAAGATTTTTTTTTTTTTTAAATAATGAATCTTTTTACTGTTTTTAAAAAATTAAACATGGCTTTGTGTTCCTAGAGGAGTTTCCTTTCATTGGATCAGGTGCCCTTTGTACTCTCGTCCTAACCCGACACTGACCTGTTTTTTTACATTAGCATCGGGGAAGGAGCGAAAGATTGGGCCTCTTCTCTCCTCTGTTTCCCAGCGGGCATACGAAGGGGCGAGGAAGCTGGTCAGGCCCGGGGGCAGGGGTGCCGGTCGGGGGCAGGCTTCGGCTGGGTGCGCGTCCCAGCAGTGAGACAGGGTGTCGTTTGGAGGGTGGCGTCCGTCCGTGAAGCCAGAATCCAGCCGGCAGCACAGCGGCCTCCCGCAGAACGTGGAATGTGCGGGGACCGGCGGCAACAGCCAGGGTGTGTTCTTCCTTCTAGATCGTTCATTGCCCTCCGCTTGGATACCCGAGTGATGCAAGCCCCGTCTGTAGAAGACCAAAAAGGGCTCTGTGTACAAGCTGGGTATTTGATTCAGGCTCCGTTCCCTAAGTGTTTAGCCCGGAAGGTCCGAGTTCTGTGGCGTCACATTCCCGTTTTTGAAGGTCGCAGACGACGACCGCCTGCCCTAAGAAATCATTAGGTTTGGGACGCTGTTTGCTGGGGATCCAGACCAACACCGTCTTGACCCCTACCCCAAGTAAAAATGTCACCTCTGCAGAGAAGTTGTTGAGGGTTGGGCCACGGTCAGCATGTGGCTCGTGTCTTACAAGCCAGTCGACGTCGGGCGGTCATGGTGGGATGTCCTGTCGGGTTCACTAGATAAGCTTCCCGTGGACGTCAGTGGCCGGGGTCCTGTGGAGCTGTGGGCTTTAGCCTCGTGATTCGTAAGTCTGAATCACGTGGGAATGATCAGCTGGGAGCCATGGGCTGCAAGGCACAGAATGGAGCTGGGGTGACAGAGGCAGATGGTCCCCAACCCTGCCTCCCCACCCCCCCCCCCCCCGCCAGCAGCCGCAGGAGAGGAGCACCCGGGCCTGAAGAGGGACGGAGCCTGAGCACGCAGGGCAGGCCTCCGGCCCACCCCCACCCTCGGCACGACAGCTGTCCGCTGAGCCTCTCACGTCAGCGACTTCCAGCAAGCCGGGAGGTTCCCCCTCACCGAGGGGTGGCCCTCGTGGGAAGTTCCTGTTTGCCATTGTTTACGGCTCTTAAACAATGGTGGGTAAACGCTGAAGTCTTAGTGACCAAATTGAACCTTGATTCTGAAAGCAGAGTAACCCAGTCATCCTTCCTGGAATCTTCGCTCGGGCTTGAAATGACCAAGAGCGTGTCCTGGGGTCTGAAGTGACCAAGAGCATGTCCTGCACCACAGGGTCTAAACCCTCTGACCCCACACGACACCCGGGACTTGACCTCCGTCTTGTCTTTCTAAAACTAGATCACGGAGCCCAGTGAAGTGCACTTTGTCAAATGTAAGGGTCTGCTTTATTCCTTGTTACTTTATTTTTTAACCTTCTGTTCCATCTTGTTTTTTCTTTCTTTTATCCTGTTTCTTGTCAAATGCAGAAATGTTCCTTCCGCCACTCACTGAAGTTTTGAATTCTGGCTTCTGCAGTTTTTATTGTCTGTGTCAGACGTACAGCCAGATGTGGTCCTCTGTCTGCATTTTCTAGATTCGGTTCCGTTCACATCACCCCTCGTTTCGTCGTCCTCCACCCCCACTCACCTTCACGCTCTCTGAGAAGAAGAATCACTTTGTGTGTCGTAGCTCATTTGTTTCAAGAGAAAATCAACAGATCATACTCAGTGTCTTGAATAAATTGCTCTATTTTGATATTAGAGAACTTGGTGGCTGTGCTTTCTTGGGTCTCGCTCGGTTAACTCTTGGTTGGGCCCGCGGGGACATGGATGAACGAAGAGCAAACTGTGCATTTTCTCAGGAAGACCATAACTTGAGGGCCTCTTGGCAGGATTGCTGGGCTGAAGTAGGGCCAAGGGAACGGAACAGCACGATGTGGGAGGAGCAGCGGCCCCCAGTTACCGTAACGTGTTGTATACACGAAGCATGTGTTCGTGTGTTTCTTCATTACTTTCTTCCAGGCTGGTTGTGGTCAGAACTCAAAGCAAGCGAGTGTTCTCCTATCAGCAGCTTGCTTTGCTGGGGCTTTGCGTTCAAGGATTAGCTTTAACTTGGAGAACCCGGGTCCTAGGACACGGGTGAGTTTAGGACACAGGCTACCCTTCAGACGTCTACCAGGGTCTCGAATGTCGCACATCTGGCAGGTGCTTCCTGTCACTTTAATCAATTGGTGGGGGGTGGGGGGGCTACATAATGACTGGGCACTGCCGTCCCAGGGTTAGGGAGGGGGCAGTTGACGAGGAGAGGCAGGGAGTGCTGTACGGGTACTTTTGCCGTAGGAGTCACAGACAAGGTCATGGTATCGTTCCCTCCAAGTCCGGCCCGACCCTGCGCTACAGCAAAGCGGAGGGCTGGGGTCCCTGTGTTGTCTGGGGGCTCAGCCTGGTGCCTTTTCTCACACCTGCCAAGTTGACCAAGCACGTTCCCATGTTTCGGGAAATGGGGTGAGGCACACTCAAGCCGTAGGAAGGTCCTGGACAGATGGGAGTCCCCAGGATAAAGGCACGTGTGATGTGTGGCTTTGGTGGCTTCAGCAACAATGCTGGGTCACCTATAGCTCTCGGGGGGATTCTTCCCACTATAAAGGAAACTTACGTAATTTGGGGCATCTCAAGCTTCCAGTTACTCAGCAGAGAACTTTTCATCGTCCACATCTTGTCTCCTCCATGACCAGGTAAGCTGTGCGAGGGGGTGGACAGGGCGTGGGGCACCACGGGGGGAGCGCGAGGACCCATGCGCGGCGGCCGTGCTCCGAGGACAGGGGCTCTGACTGGGAGCAGTGTTCCCTGAGCACACGTCACCGGGAGAGACCACAGGAAAGCAGCCGGGCGGGGTGCGTCCTCAAACTGCACGGTGGGAAAGGAGCACGAGGGCATTTTGGGGGCGGGGAGCGAGGGAGTCCTCACGAGGGTTTTCGTGCTGTGATAAGCCGACCGGCTGATAAACCGAAGTCCTATGAAAGCTACCTGATGGGAACAGCCTCCTCTTTTCCACCCAGACTACACTCCCGGCCACCCGTCTGTCGTGTCCCAGCCCAGACTGCTGGGGCCCGGTCTCCTCACCTTTTTGAAAACTTGTCTCCCATCAGTGTTGCTTTCTCTCCACTCGCAGCCACCATCTACAAAACGGTAATCAGATGCCCCCGCGGCAACCAGCCTGACAGGGAGACTGCTTACAACCGAGCGGCCCGTCATTTTCTGGCTTATCCCCGGGTTTGCTCCGCTGTCCCTTCTCGTCACTAGATGGACTCGGTGCCCGTCGGTGATGTTCATTTGCAAGTTCTCCACCGCACGGGCCCACTCGCTGCCCGGCAAGTAGGCGTGAGGGGATATTCATGCATCTTCTGACTTTCAGTCCCCCCCCCCCACAACCCCCTCGGGCATAACCGCTGCGCCAGCTGGGGACTTGGCCACCCCATCTCGGAGGAGCTGTCATTGGATCGTCAGACCCGAAAGGGTTCTTCCTTGCAAGTCTCTGGACCTGACTCACTGGTGTAAGGCAAAAAGAACAAACGAGGATACCGGGCCCTCTGAGGGATCCTGGAGGACCAGGCCCGTGCAGGGGAGGTGCGCACAGACACAGCCCCGGGCACTGCCCACGTGTGGACACGACACCGGAGTGGTCCCTCAGCCCCTCTCCGGACCTGCTTCTCTGCGGCCCTTTCCCTCGGGCGCTAGCTGCTAACTAGACTGGCTCGGCCAGGGAGGTGTGAAAGCTAGTACCTGGGCCTACAGGCGGAGGTGGGGGGGGAGGGCTGGCCTCATGCTGTGGGGGGGGGGGGTTCCTCAAGCAGAAGAGGGGCTTCTGGTGCTGCTGGGGACTGAAGAGTCCACGCGGAGGCAGACAAAGAAGGCACATACCGCTCCGAAAAGCTAAGCTTCCTTCGCACGCCCCTGACACTTTGGATCAAGGTGTGGGGAGTGACGTAGCTTGGGCCCATCCTCAGGAATGCGCATGCCCAGGGCACCGTGGCCACAGCGCAGGTGTGCCCCGAATGCTGCTGCAGCCAGGCGACTCTCTAAGAGTACAAGTCCAGAAGCTTCCTGGACGGCTTTTCTAGAGCAAAAGGGCGTCCTTGACCAGAAGGGAGGTGTCCCGTGGCCGGGCGGTCTGTGGTGTCCCGGGAAAACCCCGCCTTGCTTTTTCTATGGATCTTCCCATGTGGCCTGTAACTCCAATGCATGCGACAATATTTTGCCCATAAATACATTTAAAAACTTCAAATACATACCTATAGATCCACCTGGATAGACCTCTATTTCAACTGATGCAAAGATTCTAACCTGGGAAATGGTGTCAGTCAGGGCCAAGGAGTCCTTAGACCAGGTCACTGCTCAGCACAGCATGGGGACCAGGGGCTACGTCATCACGACCTTGCTCAAGAGCATCTGCTAGAGACGTTGTTCAGACAGCATGCGAGCCAGGCCTGGAGCTCAGTTACGACGACTTTATTCACTTTTCTAAGGACCTGGGTCTGGCATTTACATTATAGGCAACCTCAGAAGAGTGGAGAGCAGCTGCTATGTCTGGTCTGGAAGGAATTCTCTCTCTGTTCCCAAGCTCGTGCTCACAGATCGCGTCTCTTACCACGGCTACTCCTCGGGAAGGAACCGTTACAACACGGCGAGGACGGGAAGGTTTGTGGGGAGAATGCAGTTCTAAAGAGTGAGAAACGCAGAACCTGAGGATGTGGGGACCGGACCCCTGTCACGTCCACCCTCAGAGGTCTCCCTGGGGTTCGGGAACAGATTCCACCTCATTTTCGTTGCGGGACCCGCTTGTGACGTGGATTTCAACCGTGCTGGCGTCGGAACCTGGGGAGGAGAAGAGGGTCTCTTGTCAGCAACTGATGCAGGACCTCGCGGCCATTTTCTGCCCCTTTTCCCAAGCGTCTGCCCTGGGCAGCCACGTGTGCGTCTCAGCAGAACCGCGTGGATGCCACAGACCAAACGGAAACCAACTGTGGGCCGACACGGGGGCTTCGGGGCCCTGTGCTGTCGGACCGGGGAGCCCGGGATCACGGCGCGCGTGGGTGACCATCGGGACAGCTGCCACGGGGTGGGGGTGGGGGGGGTGAGAAGGTCACCAGGGCCCCACGGGGCCCACACGGAGGAGACCGCCAGCCTCTGTCACACGAAAACACCTCCAAGTGGTCTTTTCATGCTTGCTGCCACGTGGTTCCAGGGAGAAAAGGCGGGTGAAGGACAGCAGAATTATTCCTCCCAGAAGAGGAATCTTGAAGATGTGTTCAGTCGTTCTGGTAGCACACCTTCCTTCAGAACCTGGGGGCGTCCTTTGGAACAGACCTCAGAACTCTTTTCTCATTCTGCAAGTATCTAGGCGTGCCTCCTACATGCCAGGTTCCAGGTTGGATGTGGGCAATTGAGATGAAGACAGAAAGAAGGGTGGCCTTCTCAACTGCGCATGGGGCAAGTGAGTAACCTCCACAAAAACCTCCAAATCCCAAACTCCCTCCACCAGTGGACCTTGCCGGTCAGTGTAGTCTCCACTCACGTCCCTCTCTGTTCACTCCCAACGCTCAGGCACACTGGCCTCTCTCTCGCTCCCAACTCAAGTCCTGCCACAGGGCCTTTGCACAATCTCTTCTGCCTGTAAAGGTCTTTTCCGGATTTTCTCATGGCTCCCTTCTACACTTCACTCAGATCTTAATTCAGATGGCCCTGGGAGAACCTCATCCTCAGGGAGAAATCCAGGACACCCGACCTGAAATCACTCCGCTGCCCCGTATGGCTCTGTTTTTCTCCGTGGTATTTCACTGCCCGAAAGAGGATATAATCGCTCGTATTTTTCATTCTGTCTCCGCTGCTACAGTGGAAAGTCCCGTTAGATGAGGGATCTGTCGTACTCACCGTGGTAGTGCCTGAAACAGCACCTGGCACATGGAATGTGCTCAATACACAAGTACTGAACGGATAAGCACAGGGCAGCAAGTGCCGTGCCATCAGCAGGGTGCGGCACCAGTGTCCCGGGGAATTGGGACTGATGAGTAAGAAGCACAACTTAAAAAAGAGACAACGTGCACAGCTGTGGGGAACGTGTAAGGAAGAAAAGAACACTAGCGTTCTCTGGAAAAGACCAGGCAACAGGAGAGCCGTCTGCGGAAACGCCTCGGAAGGCCTGGGTTACGGGAGGACATGCCGATGTGACCGAGAAAGACCCAGCACGGTGCTGCAGTGGCCTCCCCCCGCGGCCCTCCGACCTTCCTCCCGGTGCCGGGCGAACAGGAAATCTGGGAGAACACGGGTCTGGGTAAGTCAGACCAAGTTCGATGAGCCCCACGAAGAGAGGTGAATTTAGCGGGCAGTGGGAGGACCCACGCCGGCCATGGAGGCAGCAGGCGGACCCTGAGGAGAGTCTGGGGTGCCGACAAGGTCTCTCTGGGGAGACCCGCTGCTTGCAGCAGTGAGCCTGCGATTCCAGGAAACCAGGCACAGCTGGGAAGAGACACTTCCAGAACCGCATTCCTGCCGGAGAAGCTGGTGGCACTTCAAAAAGACCGCATTTTCACAGGGTCACCCGCTGTTTATGAGGACACCCTGAGCTCGTGGGAACTTGTCTGTGTGACTTCTGCGGTCCTTACAGAGACTGCAGGGGAATATCGCACGGTGGCTTGTGATCAAGGTCCGGGCTTTAGACATTTCCCCCGTGACCTCACACTTTGGGGCTTGCTCTGGATCCTGTGGCTTTTTCAGAGTTCCGGGTCCTTTCATCCTCTCCCAGAGGCCCCGCAGAGGAAATCCATTGGTACCGCGACAGCTTTCTCAGATGCCAGTGCTGCTGAAGCCACGGCCCCCGAGTCCAGCCCTGCCTGCGCGGACTTCAGTGGGTCCGGCAGGCCTAGACCTCCATGGATCGTCTCTTCTGCTCATGAAGGTCTCCAGAGAGAACACGCTGGCCGAGTGAGCAAGTCTCCGAGAAGATAATCCAATGAGGCTATTGGGGGATTGGGACGAATTCCATTGGTGCGAAGGGCAGGTACCTGACGAGTGTCCCTGCAGGAAAGGCAGATGCCCACAAGCTCGTGGCGCCCAAGGGCCAGCCCCCTTCCTAGTGACTCTCGAACGCCCCTTGCAAGCCCCAGACAGGTGCTTGGGAACGTCGCGGGCCCATGGAGACCGGAGATTCGGGAAGTCACCTCACCTGTTGCTCCCGGATCCCCTGAAAGCCCGCAGCCCTCGATCAGAAAGCCCCGTCAGTGGGCACCCGTGAGCCACAGAGAACACAGGGCACCAGGGCCTGGATCTCCTTCAAGTGTTGAATTGGATCCAGGGAGCACAAGAGTCAGAGCCCCGGGCACACTCTCTTCCACACTTCCCTAGCAAGTGCCATCCACAGGGCCACCTGGTGTTACATTCAGGAGAAGGGCGAGTGACAACAGGGAACCAAGGGTAAGACAGGGAATTGTGGGAGCGAGAACTGTGGATGACACAAGGGAATACAGGAGGGAACAGGACTACGGGGAAGAACGGGGATTCTGGAGAGAATGAGGACCTATGGGGGAGAGGTGGGACCTGGGGAGAGACGGAGTTGTCGGGGACGGTTAAGAAATTAAGGGAGAGAGAATTGGGGGAGAAACAGAACTGGGCGAAACGGGCAATTGTGAGAAGGAATTCTGGGGAAGAACAGAGCAGTTAGCAGAAACAAAATTTTACAAGAGACAGGATGTGGAAGAAAACCACCGTAGAAGAAGACAGACTTGTGAGAGACCATGAAGAACCCAGAACTGTGGGAGAAAGTGGGGACACTGTGGGAAAGAGAACTGGGAGAGAACTAGGGCTATGGAGAATACGGAGAACTGTGGGACAGACAAGGCATTGTAGGACAAAAGGGATGATGGAAAAGAATCGCGGGAGAGAAGGAATTGCAGGAGGCCAGGGACTGTGAGTGAGACAAGGAATTATGGGAAAGGAAGTCGAATTGTGGGACAGAAATAGAATTACGAGAGGGGCGCCTGGGTGGCTCGGTCGGTTGAGCGTCTGACTCTTGGTTTTGGTTCAGGGCACGATCCCAGCCAGGGTCGTGGGATCGACTCCTGCAGGAGGCTCCTTGCCGAGTGTGGAGCCTGCTTAGGATTCTCTCTCTCCTCCCTCTGCCCCTCCCCCCATTCACGCTCTCTCTCTCTCTCTCTCTCTCTCTCTCTCTCTCAAAAAAACAATTATGTGAACAAAGGGATTATAGAGAAAGGGGAATTGTGGGAAAGACAGGCATTGTGGGAAAAAGGGAACGGTGAGAAAAATAGGGCACCGTGCGAAAGACGAGAGCAGGGCAGTGAAAGGGGAACTGTGGGAACAACAAACGGTTATGAGAGAAAGGGTATCGGGAAGAACGAGGGAAACTGTAGAAGAAACGTATTATGGCAGAGACAGGAAATAGTGGGAAAGAACAATCTTGGGGGATGATGAATTGTAAGGTAGACGGGCAGTATGTTTTTTGGTTGTTTTTTTTTTTTTTCTTCGGTTGTCCACTGGTATTTTTTAAAGTTTTTATTTAAATTCCAGTTAGTTAACGTAACTATACTACTAGCTTCAGGTGTACGATATCGTGATTCAACACGTCCATACAACACTCCGTACTCCTCACAACAGGTGCACTCTTTAATCCCCATCACGTATTTTACCCACCCACCCATCACCTCCCCTCTGGTGACCATCCGTTTGTGCTCTATGGTTAAGACCCTGTTTCCTGGTTGGCGCCCCACCCCCTGCGTTTTTTGGAATTGGTCTTTCTCTGACTCGTTTCTTTCGCTCAGCATAATACTTCTCTAGCTCATCAAACGTGTTTGATGTTGCAAATGGCAAAGTTTCAGTGGACGCTTGGGCTGTTCCCATAACGTGGCTATTGTAGACAATACTGCAATAAACGTCAGGGTGCGTATATCCCTTTGAGTTAGTATTTTTGTATTCTTTGAGTAAATACCTAGTAGTGTGATTGATGGACCATAAGGTAGTTCTCTTTATAACTTTTGAGGAACCTCCATACCGAAAAACACAAAGTTAAACACCACGAATTTTCAAAGATGCACTTGATGTTTATTGCAGCATTATTTACAATGACTAAATTAGGGAAGCGACTCAAGTATCCATCAACAGATGAATAAAGGGATGGTATATACATAAGATAAAATATTTAATTTCATCAAAAGAATGAAATCTTGCCATTTGTAACAAAATGGATGGAGCTAGACGGTATAACGCTAAGTGGAAAAAGTCAGAAAAAATACCATACGATGTCACTCATCATAGAATTTAAAAAACAAAACAAACGGGGGGAAAAACCAAAAACATCAGACTCTGAAATACAGAGAACTGACGGAACCAGAGGGGAGGTGGGTCGGGGGAGGGGTGACAGGTGAAGGAGATTAAGAGGACACTTGTGGTGACGAGCACTGAGGTACAGGATTGCTGGATTACTATGCTGTACACCTTAAACTGACACTGTCCTTATAGTGGAATTTAAAAATAATAAAAGTATTAAATCAACAACCAAGCACAAAACACAGCAAACTCTGGGCGAGGACAACGAAGTGTGAAGAGACAAAGGGTTACGGGAGAGCAAGACCCGTGTGAGAAGAGGGGAGTTGCGCGAATCAACAAAGAACCGTGGGAGGCCGAGCAGTGCGAGAATGACAAGAAATCGAGCGAGAAGAGAGCTGTGGGACAGAAGAGGATTATAGGGGAGACAGGGCACTGTGCATAAGACAAGGGATTACTGGAAAGAAACGATTTTCATTAAGAAATGGCATTGCAGGGGGGCGGGGGAGGGTAGGTGCCTGGGTGGCTCAGTTGGTTAAGCCTCTGACTATAAAAAAAGAAAACTTCTTTTACTTATTTTGAGAGAGCGAGAGCTCGTGCGCTCCCGTGGGCGTGCAACTGGGGAAGGGACGGAGCGAATCCCAAGGAGGCTCCGCACAGTCAGTGCAGAGCCTGACGTGGGGCTTGAGCCCCCGGACGGTGAGATCGTGGCCCAAGCCCAAATCAAGAGTTGCATATGTACCTACTGAGGCACCCAGGCACCCCAACTCTTAATTTTGGCTCAGGTCATGAGGTCATGGTTGTGAGATCAAGCCCCATGTTGGGCTCCAAGCTGAGCATGGAGTCTGCTTGGGATTCCCTCTCTTCCTCTCCCTCTGCCCCACCCCCACATACTCTGAAAAAAAAAAGAAAAGGAATTGCTGGAATATGGGGTTGAAGCAGAGAATCTTGGGAGAGGGCATCATGGGAAAGACCAGGGATCACGGCATCAAAGGGGAGTTTTCGGGAAAAGGGAATTCTGGGACAGAGAACTCCGGGTGAACATGGAATTGCAGTAATAATGCAGAGTTTTAGAAGAAAGGGGAACTGTAGGAACAAGAGGGCTTATGTGAGACGAAGAACTGGGGGACCAAATACGGAACTGTGGGAAAAACAGTATTACGAGACAGAT
>NW_024412511.1:0-7628 GCF_014898765.1 Herpailurus yagouaroundi
TTATGTTGGTCAGGGTCCTATTTTTCATGCAGCAATAGTAATTATGATGATTGGATTCAACTAGAAAGTGTCTTTGAATATTAACTGAAAAACATAGAACACAAGATGATGTGTCATTACTACATATTGTTAACCACGTATGTAGGTCGTAATGATGAATTAAAGATTCTTATATAGATAGTTTGTGACCGAACCCTGTATAAATTTTCATTTTAAAATGCCATTATTGAAAAAAGAAGGGTATTACCTAACAATAAGGGGGTCCATTCAACAACAGGATATAACATCTGTAAATATTTATGCGCTCAACATAGGAGCACCTACATGTATAAAACAAATACGAACAGAAGTCAAGGGAGAGACAGTTATGCAGTAGAAGGGGGATGTTAATACACACTTTCATCATGAACGAATCATTTGGACAAAAATCAGATAACATCTACCGTAAGTGACACGTTAGATGAGATGGACTTCACAGAGGTACACCGCACACTTCATCCCAAAGCAGCAGAATAACATACTCTTGGCAAGTTTCCATGAGACATTCTCCAGAATTGGTCATAGTTACTGCCTGTTAGTAGCAATGAGTAATTTTTTTTTCTCTTTTACCCAAGCCATGTAATTGCCCCTCTTCCTCTTTCTCCTATAAAGCCCTTGCTTTCACCCCACAGATAGGACACGTTTCTGGTTACTGCTGGAATCGGTGCTCCCCAAACTGCAAATCTTTAATCCCAAGTAAACACTCATCTGCCTCTCGTTGCAGCTCTTGTTTTCAGGTGGCAATGGGGACAAGTAATGTTTCTTTTCCTTTCTTGGCCAGGCGCTACAGAGCGTGACCTGGGAGAGCTGACTTTGGAAGGAACTCTCCATTCTGGCTCTCCCAGTTTTCAGAATCCAACCCGCAGCTCCAGAATGAGTGTGATCACTCTGCCACCGCCTCAAAAGGTGCCATCATAGGCCACCAAACGATTGAAGAAAAATAATAGTTAAAAAAACTGTTAATATTTATTTATTTTGGAGAGGGAGAAGGAGAGAGAGCATGAGCAGGGGAGGGACAAGAGGGGGAGAGAGAAGATCCAAGCAGGCTCTGCGCTGTCAGTGCAGAGCCCGATGTGAGGCTCAAACTCACGAACTGAGATCATGACCTAAGCCAAAATCAAGAGTCAGATGCTCACTCGACTGAGCCACCCAGGTGCCCCTCCATTACATGTTTTGATGACTGCCCCGCAACGGTGTGTTCGAACTCAACAACTCTGCCACTCACAGCCCCCATCACTGGTGCACACAGATTTCCCCATCTCTGAACCATTCAGACCCTGGATTCCAGTTTCACACTGGTCAGGATCTGGCCTTTTCCTTCACCACGGCCCTAACAAGTCTCACAGGCCTGATGCCACGATGCTACTTTCCCTTCTCCCAGGCTCCCCAGTGGCCTGTGGGCCTGTAGTGGACTCGCTGGTGCTCCGGGGTTTGAACTGTTGCCAGGCAGACCTTGCTTTTCACCTCCTGCATGCACTGATCCCACGGTGAACAAAACGCCCTCGACACACACACGCAATCTGATAACATGTTCTGACAATCACATGTAGACCTTCCACCCTGACCACACTCTCAACAGACACAATAATGGCCAACACCCCCACAGTCAGACAACGCAGGGACACACAACAGTATACAGATCATATGACTATATACTTTCTGACCACACAGAATTGGTGACACACATATAGGCATCATATAAAGGGAATCTGGCTGTGCATGTGTGTTTTGGTGTTGAGGCGTTTCACATGTTGCCATCAACATGACAACCCAGGGCTTAGAGGGGAGAGGCTCAAGGCACAGAATGTGTGCTGATGCCCATCAGAGCCTGGCAGTGCTCTTTCTTGGTATATTGTGTAAGAGGCAGGTGGAGCCTAAGGATCTGCATACTAAGTGTTTGATACAAACATATCAGCCAAAAAAAATTTTTTTTGGGTAGAAAAAAATGCAGAAAATTTAGCCAGGGTCCCGTGAGAATGCATGAAGGATTCAGTATGAGTCCAAACTGTCAGCTGAGGATTTTTCCTCAGAAGATTCATACTGCTCTTAAAACTTGCATATAAATGTTGTATACATATAAATACTGAAGCATTCTTTGCGTTAAAATATTTCAAGTAGGGGTAACCTGGATGGCTCAGTCGGTTAAGTGTCCAACTTTGGCTCAGGTCATGATCTCACAGTTAGTGGGTTCGAGCCCCACATTGGGCTCTGCACTGGCAGTTTGGAGCCTGGAATTGCTTCGGATTCTGTGTCTCCCTCTCTCTACCCCTCGCCTGCTTGTGCAGGCTCGCTCGCTCTCTCTCTCTCCCAAAAATAAATTTAAAACAATAAAATACTTGGCGTGCCTGGGTGACTAAGTCGGTTAAGCGTCCGACTTCGGCTCAGGTCATGATCTCACGGTTCATGAGTTCGAGCCCCACTGACAACTCAGAGCCTGAAGCCTGCAGCCTGCTTTGGATTCTGTGTCTCCCTCTCTCTCTGCCCCACCCCCGCTTGTGCTCTGTCTCTCACAAATGAATAAACGTTAAAAAAATTTTTAAATAGAAATAAAAAATATTTGGAGTAAAAGAAGTTCAGTTCCTGCCATGACTGAGTAGATTTTATTGGTCTTGCCCATAAAAAGCAACATCAAAACCTGATTAAAATATACAGATCTTTGAAGATTTGTCATGTTACCTGTTTAAACAGGAGTTTTTGAGGTACAATCCATGAGACTAGGGAAATCCAATGAGATGATTGGCACATCCACACTGGGTTTTCTACTGAGGCAATTGAAAATTAGGGGGGGGGGGGTGGGGGAATGAAATTCCAGGAAAAAAGATGGAGCCTTTCTGGGCTTGGTAGAAATAAGTTTGAATTCTGTGCATGCAAAATATTGGGGCTTTTGCTTCCAGATAAGGTGTGAGTAGAGGTGGAATAACAGTAGAAATTAAATATTCACTTAAAAGGTGTATTTGTTAAAGTCTAAAACGTTGTGGAACCAGAAAGGATTACCTGAACTGAGATTCCACCCGGGTAAAAGCCGTCGTTAGTGGAGGTGAGATCACCAGACATTTCCACACCTGAAGAAATTGCTTAGTATGGACACTGACAGTCTCAGGGAGAAAGACACCACCAGCGAATAAAAACAAGCTGATAGGCACATAGACTGTCGTGGCAGCTTGAAATCAGCACGAGTCCCCCCAAACGGGGCTGCTTTTCTTTACAGGCTATTAGGTCGGGACTGGCAAGAAAGGTGGTGTAATACAATCCCATGGTTTTGGGAGATTACTTCCAACAGCAGGAAGACATCTGCAGTGATTTTAGAAGAATGAACGTGAAGGCATGAAGGTCAGCTTCACTCCAATCAAAGTGGCAACACAGGCAGAGTGCATTCCGATTACCGAATGGGGAAAATGTGATGTGTCCCAATTCTATCTGCCTAAGGAAGGGGATAGTCACCATCTCTATGTAAAACAACATCAGTGCCAGCGTCTCCCTTTTAGAAGATCTCAGAGCAGCGCCCTGCCGGCTCACTCGGTGGAGCATGCAACTCTTGATCTCGGGGTTGTGAGTTCAAGCCCCATGTTGGAAATCAAGATTACTGAAAAGTAAAATCTTCAAAAAGAAGGAGAAAAAGAAGGAGGAGGAGGAGAAGAAGAGGAAGAAGAAAATCTCAGGTATACAAGAAAAAAAGTAAGGAAACGTGATGGGGGGTGGGGGTAAAGGACAAATATAGACAAGACCAAAAAACCCATGCATATTTTTAGATTGGAGTCATGAAGAAAGGAATTTACAATAATTATGTTAAATAGAGTAAAGTAATAAAAATATATTTGAATAGAGACAAGTGCAATGGCTCTGGTTTTAGCAAACTCTGGTCTATAAGTGAAATTAATGGAGGAGGTTAACAGACTTTACATAGAAAACCAAATTAGTGGGGCGCATGGTGGCTCAGTCAGTTAAGTGCCCAACTCGGTTTTGGCTCAGGTCATGACTCACAGTTCGGGCTGATGGCACAGAACCTGCTCGGGATTCTGTCTGTCTGTCTCTTTCTCTGTCTCTCTGCCTTTCTCTACCCCTCCTCTGCTTATGCTCTCTCTCTCTCCCTCAAAATAACTTTTAAAAAGTTAAAAAAAAAAACAAAGAGAAAACCAAATTAGTGAACTCGTGGATGTTTATATGAAATATTCACACAAAAGCCCAAGCGATAAAGTGGGGGAACTGAGAAAGGCATTGTAATACCCTTCAAAAAGCACAGGATAATTAGATTCTCAGTGTTCCCACATATGAAAGAGGGATATTAGTCATTTCTAAATGAACAGTAGGAGCCAGTTACTGCCTTGTCCTCCTGAAAGAGGAGAAGCCGTCTCTCTCTCTCTCTCTCTCTCTCTCTCTCTCTCTCTCTCTCATCTCAGACTTCTACATGTATTTATGGGAAGGACTAATATGGGACTCATTCCCATTTAGTGATTTGGGGATTCATGGCTGTTGAGAAAAATCAGATTTTCATAGCTTCTTTCTGCGCTACGAGTTTTGCCAAACAGTATACAGCCTGTCACTAGAAGAGATGATGATTTTTTTACATGATTATCTAGATTCAAGTTAGTTAACGTATAGTGCAGTACAGGTTTCAGGAACAGAATTTAGTGATTCAGCACTTACATACAACACCCAGTGCTCAACACAAGTGCCCTCCTGAATGCCTGTCACCCATCTAGCCCAACCCCCCACCCACATCCCTCCATTCATCCTCAGTTTGTTCTCTTTATTTAAGATTCTCTAGGGGCGCCTGGGTGGCTCAGTCAGTTGAGCGTCTGACTTCGGCTCAGGTCATGATCTCACGGTCCGTCAGTTCGAGCCCCGCATCGGGCTCTGTGCTGTCAGCAGAGCCTGGAGCCTGCTTCAGATTCTGTGTCTCCCTCTCTCTACCCCTCCCCCCACCCATGCTCCCTCTCTCTCTCCCTGTCAAAAATAAATAAACTTTAAAAAGATTCTCTTATGGTTTGCTTCCCTCTCTGTTTTTATCTTTTATTTCCTGTCCCTAGGCATACCTGTTTGGTTTCATAAATTCCGCATATGAGTGAAATTATATGATGTTTGTGTTTCCCTGATGACTTATTTCGCTTAGCATAATACACTCTAATTCCATCCACGTTGTTCCAAATGGCAAGATTTCATTCCTTTTGATTGCCGAGTAGTATTACAGCGTGTCTGTGTGTGTGTGTGTGTGTGTGTGTGTGTGTGTGTGTGTGTACACACCAACTTCTCTTTTATCCGCTCATCAGTCGATGGACCTTTGAGCTCTTTCCATAATTTGGCTATTCTTGACAGTGCGGCTATAAACATTGGGGTGCATGTTCCCCTTAGAATCAGCACTTTTGTACTGTTTGAATACCTAGTAGTGCAACTGCTGGGTTGTAGGGTGGCTCTATTTTTTAACTTTTTTGAGGAGCCTCCATAGGGTTTTCCACAGTAGCTGACAGTTGGCATTCCTTCCAATGATGCAAAAGGGTTCCCGTTTCTCCACCTCTGTGCCAGCACCTGCACCTGCGCCTGTTGTTTCGTGAGTTGTTAATTTCAGCCATTCTGACAGGTGTGAGGTGGCATCTCCTTGTGGTTTTGATTTGTACTTCCTTGATGATGAATGACGTTGAGCATTTTTTCGTGTGTCTGTTACCCATGTGGATGTCTTCTTTGGAAAAGTGTCTATTCATGTCCTCTGCCCATCTCTTCACTGGATTAGTTGTTTTTTGGGTCTTCAGTTTGATAAGTTCTTTATAGATTTTGGATACTAACCCTTTATCTGAAATGTCATTTGCAAATATCTTCTCTCATTCCGTCGGTGGTCTTCTAGTTTTGCTGATTGTTTCCTTTGCCTTGCAGAAGCTTTTGATCTTGATGAGGGTCCAATAGCTCATTTTTGCTTTTGGTTCCTTTGCCTCCAGAGTCAAGTTGACTAAGAAGTTGGTGCGGCCAAGGTCAAAGAGGCTGTTGACTGTTTTCTCCTCTAGGGTTTTGATGACTTCCTGTCTTACGTTTAGATCTTTTGTCCACTTTGAGTTTATTTTTGTGTATGGTGTTAAGAAAATGGCCCAGGTTCATTCTTCTGCATGTCGCTGTCCAGTTTTCCCAACACCATTTGCTGAAGAGACTGTCTTTATTCCATTGGATGTTCTTCCCTGCTTTGCCAAAGATTAGTTGGCCATACGTTTGCGGGTCCATTTCAGGGTTCTCTATTCTGTTCCATTGATCTGAGTGTCTATTTTTGTGCCAGTACCATATTTTCTTGATGATTACAGCTTTGCAATACATCTTCAAGTCTGGAATTGTGATGCCTCCAGGTTTGGTTTTCTTTTTCAGGATCGTTTTTGACTATTAGGTCTTTTCTGCTTCCATACAAATTGTTTGTTCTAGCTCTGTGAAGAATGCTGGTGTTATTTTGATGGGGATTGCACTGAATGTGTAGATTGCCTTGGGTAGTATCGACATTTTAACAATGTTTGTTCTTCCAATCCATGTCCATGGAATGTTTTTCCTGTGTGTGTGTGTGTGTGTGTGTGTGTGTGTGTGTGTGTCTTCTTCTATTTCTTTCATAAGCTTTCTATAGTTTTCTGTGTATAGATTTTTCACCTGTTTGGTTAGGTTTATTCCTAGGTATTTTATGGGTTTTGGTGCAGTTGTAAATGGGATTGATTCCTTGGTTTCTCTTTCTGCTGCTTCATTATTAGTGTCTAGAAGTGCAACCGATTTCTGTGCATTGATTTTTGTCACAGACTATGAGTCTGGAGTTCTCTCTTGTGCAGCAGAAGAGTGGACACAGAAGTGAATACAAGAGAGGCTAATGTCCAGGAGGAGACAAGAGCCCCAAACAGGGGTTTCGTCTCCATATTCATTGAGCTCACGAGATATTACCCGTGTAGTGAACGTGAAGAAAACAAGATCTTACACACGTGAACATAGAGCATACAGTCACATAGTAATCATTAACTTGTGTGAGTAAGAAGCAAAGGGTCTGGGGGCATGTGGAGTTTGTGATCAAGGTACACTGGCACCAGATGGAAAGTAATTTCCTTCAGGTGATATAACAAGTTTCCTTCATGATCCCATTACAGTATCTCACTAGCTAACCTCGGGCGTTTTCGCCCCGTGGTGGTGGCTTTCCTCCCTAAGCATTTTTCTAACCCGTTACGTAAATAGAACCTGTTTCCCCAAGATTTTAAATCCTGCGACTTTGCTGAATTCATGGATCCGTTGTAGCAGGTTTTTGGTGCAGTCTTTTGGGTTTTCCACATAGAGTATCCTGTTGTCGGTGAAGAGTGAAAATTTGACTTCCTCCTTGCTGATTTGGATGCCTTTTATTTGTTTGTGTTGTCTGATTGCTGAGGCTAGGACTTCCAACTCTATGTTGAATAACAGTTGGTGAGACCTTAGGGAGAAAGCGTTTCTGTCGCCTTCCTGACCTTAGGGGGAAAGCTGTCAGTTTTTCCCCCATGAGGGTAATATTAGCGGTGGGCCTTTCGTATATGGCTTTTATGATCTTGAGGTATGATCCTTCTATCCCTACTTTCTTGAGGGTTTTTTTTTTTTTTTTTTTTTTTTTTGGTAAA
>NW_024412511.1:7728-26661 GCF_014898765.1 Herpailurus yagouaroundi
GGTTTTTTTTTTTTTTTTTTTTTTTTTTGGTCAAGAAAGGATGCTGTACTTTGTCAAATGCTTTCTCTGCATCTATTGAGAGGATCATGTGGTTCTTATTATTTCTTTTATTAATGTGATGTATCACATTGATTGATTCGGGGACATTGAACCAGCCCTGCATCCCAGGTATAAATCCCACTTGATACTGATGAATAATTCTTTGAATGCCTGTTGGATCCGGTTGGCTAGTATCTTGTTGAGAACTTTTGCATCCATGTCCATCATGGATATTGGACTGTAGTTCTCCTTTTTAGTGGGATCTTTGTCTGGTTTTGGAAACAAGGTAATGCTGGTGTTGTAGAATGAGATTGGAAGTTTTCCTTCCATTTTTATTTGTTGGAACAGCTTCAAAAGAATAAGGGTTAACTCTTCTTTAAATGTTTGGTAGAATTCCCCTGGAAAGCCGTCTGGCCCTGGACTCGATTTTTGGGAGATTTTTGATTACTGATTCAATTTCATTACTGGTTATGGGTCTGTTCAAACTTTCTATTTCTTTCTGTTTCACTGTTGGTCACTTAGATATTCCTAGTAATTTGTCCACTTCTTCTGGATTGCCCAATTTACTGGCATATAACTGCTCATGATATTCTCTTACTTTTGTTTGTATTTCTGCAGTGTTGGTTGTGATGTCTCCTCTTTCACTCGAGATTTTATTTATTTGGGTCCTTATTCTTTTTGATCGATCTGGCTATGGGTTTGTCAATTTGTTAATTCTTTCAAAAAACCAGCTCCTGGTTTCATCGATCCGTTCTACTGGGTTTTATTTGTTTTCGTTTTTTTTTTTTTTTTTTTTCCTCGATATCATTGATTTCTGCTCTAATCTGTATTCTTTCCCATCTTCTGCTGGTTTGGGACTTTGTTTGCTGTTCTTTTTCCAGCTCTTTAAGGTGGCAGATTAGATTGTGTAGCTGAGACTTTCTTCCTTCTTTAGGAAGGCCTGGATTGCTGTATGCTTACCTCTTATGACTGCCTTTGCTGCATCCCAGAGGTTTTGGGCTGTCGTGTTATAATTTTCATTGGCTTCCATGAACTTTTTAAAAATGTTTGCTTATTTTTGAGAGAGAGAGAGTGCGAGTGGGAGAGGGGCAGAGGCAGAGGGGGAGACAGAATCCCAAGCAGGGTCCAGGCTCTGAGCTATCAGCACCAAGCCCGACACAGGGCTCAAACTCACGGACCTGAGATGGTCACGTAACCGACTGAGCCACCCAGACACCCCGGCTTCCATGTACTTTTTAATCTCCTCTTTAATTTCTTGGTTAACCCATTCATTCTTCAGTAGGATGTTCATTAATCTCCGAGTATTTGTGGCCTTTCCAAATGTTTTCTTGTGGTTGATTTCAAGTTTCATATCATTGTGGTCTGAAAATACACACCGTATGATCCCGATCTCTTTGTACTTGTTGAGGGCTGATTTGTGTCCCAGTATGTGATGTCTTCTGGAGAATGTTCCATGTGCACTGGAGAAGAACGTATATTGTGCTGCTTTAGGATGAAATGTTCTGAATATATCTGTTAAGTACATCTGGTCCCATGTGTCATTCAAAGATATTGTTTCCTTGTTGATTTTCTGCTTAGATGATCTGTCCATTGTTGTAAGTGGGGTGTTGAAGTCCCCTACTATTATGGCTTTATTATCAGTGAGTTTCATTGTGCTTGTGATTATTTGATTTATATACTTGGGTGCTCCCAAACTGGCGGTATAAATGTTTACAATTGTGAGATCTTCTTGGTGGATAGTCACCTTCACTATGATATAATGCCCTTCTTCATGTCTTGTTACAGTCTTTATTTTAAAATCTAGTTTGTCTGATATAAGTACGGCTACTCTGGGTTCCTTTGGCGACCATTAGCATGATAGATGGTTCTCGATCCCCTTACTTTCCATCTGAAGGTGGCTTTATGTCTAAAATGGATCTCTTGTGGGGCACCTGGGTGGCTCAGTCAGTTGAGCGTCCGACTTTGGCTCAGATCATGATCTCGCGGTCTGTGAGTTCAAGCCCTGTGTCGGGCTCTGTGCTGACAGCTCAGAGCTTGGAGCCTGCTTCGGATTCTGTGTCTCCCTCGCTCTCTCTGCCCCTCCCCCGCTCATGCTCTGTCTCTGTCTCTGTCTCTCTCTCTCTCTCTGGCAAAAATAAATAAACATTAAAAAAATAAAATGGATCTCTTGTGAGCAGCCTATAGATGGATCTTGTTTTCTTATCCATTCTGATACCCTATTTCTTTTGATTGGAGCGTTTAGTTCATTGACATTTAGAGTGACTACTGAAAGATATGAATCTATTGCCATTGTGTTGCCTGTAGAGTTTGGAGTTTCTGGTGATGTTCTCTGCTCCTTTCCAGTCTTTGTTACTTTTGGTCTATTTTGTTTTGCTTCATCTTTTCTCCCCTCAGAGAGTTCCCCTTAAAATTTCTTGCAGGGCTGGTTTAGTGGTCATGAACTCTTTTACTTTTTGTTTGGGAAATTCTATCTCCCTTCTATTTTGGATGACAGCCTTGCTGGATAAAGGATTCTTGGCTCCATATTTTTCTGATTCAGCACGTTGAATATGTCCTGCCACCCCTTTCTGGCCTGCCAAGTTTCTGTGGATAGGTCTGTTGAGAACCTGATCTGTTTTCCCATAGAGGTTAAGTGTCATAGACTCTGGGTCTGGAGTTCTGTCTTGTCCAGAAAGAGAACGGATGTAGGGTTACAATGAGAGAGAGGCTAATGTCCGGGAGGAGACAAGAGCCCCGAGTAAGGGTCCTTGCTCCATTGTTGTCAGGATCAGAGGCTTACAAGCATGATGGATGTGCACAAAGGGACAATGCAATCGTGAACATTAACTCATGGGTGTGAGGGAAAGGGGATTTTGAAGATATGTGCTGTTAGGGGTTTGGGTCAATACAAAACAAAATCCTGGCACTGGCCAGAAGGTTGTTTACAGCAGACGTGAGGCACCACCTCTGTTTACCTAAACTGGTCTAGGGGATAAGAAAGACAGAGCATGCTACCTCAGGGTCAACAAGGCGTCTTTCTTTTGCTAATTAGCTCAGCTCTGGGCAATTTTGCCCTTCTGTGGTCTAAAGTCCTGTTTTCCTCTTTTTGTCCTTCCTTTCCTCCCCTCCCTCCTTCCTTCCTTCCCTCCTTCCTTCCTTCCTTCCTTCCTTCCTTCCTTCCTTCATGTGAAAGCAGCTTTCTGCTATTGTACTAGATCAGGGGGCGCTTCCGCCCTGAATACCTAATCTTGGATGTTTTCATCTTGAGATTTCCTATTCCTACACCTTTGTCCTATACTGGGGGCCTTTGCCCTGTTTACCTAATCTTGTTTACCTAATCTCGGAGGCATTCATCCTGTGGCTTTCTATTTCTTTATGCCTTGTTAACCCACTGGTGTAAGCTCAGGGGATTCCTAAGCTTATTCCCCACAGTTAAGGACTTTTTTCCCCTTGCTGCTTTCATCACTCTTTCCTTGTCTGTATATTATGTGAATTTGACTATGATACGCCTTGGTCATGGTCTGTTTTTGTTGAATCTAATGGGAGTTTCTGTGCTTCTTGGATATTGATAGGTCTTTCCCCAGATTAGGAATGTTTTCTGCTATAATTTGCTCACAAAAACCTACTACCCCTTATTCTCTCTCTTCATCATCGGGGACTCCTATGATTTGGGGGTTACTCCTGTAAAAAAATTTTTTTTAACAATTTATTTATTATTGAGAGACACAGAGAGACAGAGCATGAGCAGGGGTGGGGGGCGGGTAGAGACAGAGGGACATACAGAATCCAAAGCACGCTCCAGGCTGTGAGCTGTCAGCACAGAGCCCAACGCGGGGCTCCAACTCATGAACCATGGGATCATGACCTGAGCTGCCCACTGAGCAACCCAGGTGCCCCACGGTTATAGCATTTTTAATATCGTCCTTACTAGCTTTTACTTCTTTTACCCCCGCAGAAAAGGATTCTATGCTTTTTTTCAGCCCAGCTAGTATTCTTATTATCGTGGTTCTATATTCTAGTTCAGACATTTTGCTTATGTCTGTATTGATTAAGCCTCTGACTGTCATTTCTTCCTCTTTCTTTTGGGGTGAATTCCTTCGTTTGTCATTTTGCAGGAAGAAAAAGAATTAATAAAATGGAAAAGTTAAAAGTTAAAAACAACACAAAAAATCAAATAAAGGAATCTAGACCCTAGGTGTGTTTGGTCTGGTTGCTGAAAGAAGCTTGACAAAATAGAGATAAAAGGGAAAGAAAAAAAAGTAAGAAAAAGTTTAAAAACTACAAAAAGGATATAAAATAGAATAAAATGAAATGAAGAAAGAGAAAAAATTACCAAAAAATAAAAAAGCATAGTAAAAAGAATTTCAAGAAAAATTTAAAGAAAAATGAAAAGAAGCTTTTCTCTTGCTTTATCCAAGAAAAAGAAAAGGGAGAAAAAAATAGCAATGTAAACAAAAGCAGGAAAAAAACCCCACAACTAGACGGACCAGTAAACAGAATGAAACCCGAATGAATTTACCTCACGTTTCCCCTAGTTTCCTCACTCAAACTATGAAGCACTCTATAGTCCATACACTAAGCAGCGGGAGTGACTTCTGGTGGTCCTCCAGGGCTTGGTTGGTGCAGTTGGGCAGGGCTCGGTGTAACTGCTCCGTTCTCCACTAGGAGGCGCTGCTTAGCTTACTGCTGCGGATCCGTGTGGTGCGTGTGCGCATGTATGCACATGCACAGGAGAGGTGTAAATGGCTTCACCCAGCCTCCTAGTTTCTGGCACAGGAACTCTACGCTTTCACCGACCCTCAGTCAAGCACCCCTTGTCTGTCTCCAGCTTCCGTCCTCTCCCTGCTTCTATACTGCCCGTGTCCAACCTGTCAGCCTGCCAGGCAGGACCTTCCTCCTGAGTTTTACCTCAGATGAGGCTGTGTTTCCAAACCCTTAACTCCTGAGGCCCCTGCAGCTTGGACCCACTCTGACTCTCTGGGGCAGGGTCTTGCTGAGCAATGGTCAGGTGCCACCTTGCCACAGACAACATTCGTGTGATTCCGCTGCAGCAGAGGTTCAGAGACTGTGGCCAGGTGCCTGCTTGCCCCAGAAAAAGTTCATGCAATCGCACAGCAGCAGAGGTTCAGAGAGTATGGCAATTCACAACACACAGCCCGCACCAGGTTTTACTGAACTCTGGCATTTTTGTTCTAATACCAGCAAACGTGGCTGTTCTCTGGGGCTCACTGGGATCTTTGCCTGTGGGGAAGCCATATGGCCTCTACCACATGCCCTCCAAGCAGGGGAACTACTTCTCCCCTTGTGGCCCACAGACTCCTTGGAGCCAACTGCCTGTTCCTGGGGATTCGCCCCTCCTCCCCACCAGAGCATGGCCAGGCACTGACCTCTGAAACCTCAGACTCTGCACGCCCCTGTTTGTAGAGTCGTAATGGTATTAAAACCCTCTCCTTTCTCCTTTTCTTGTTCAGTCACTGGTGGGTGTTTCTACTCTTTCTCTCTAGCTACTTTTGGGTGGAGTGCTTTCCCTCTACATTCCCCCCATCCCCCGCCCCTTCTCTGTCCTCTCTCCACAAAAACAGCTCCCTACCCTCTGTGGCTTCTCTCTCCCCCAGTTCACCTCTCACACCATGTACCCGCCAAGTGCTGTGGCTCAAGTTGTGCAGATTATTGTGTTAATCCTCAGATCAATTAGCTATGTGCCCAAAATGGTTTGGTGCTGACCTAGCTGCATTTCAGGGATGAGAGAAGCCGAGAACTTCCATGCTGTTCCGCCATCTGGGAACATGAGGTTTAGTTCACTTAAGTGTGTGTGTGTGTTTGTGTGTGTGTCTGTGTGTGTGTGTGTGTGTGTGTGTGTGCGTGTGTGTGATGCCGATGTCAACTCAGGAAGAGAAGGTTGGATACCAATATTTCTACAGGTTGACTTATATTTGTGGATATTTCTGAAGCTATTTCCTTTATGGCTAATGTGCACTGCTCTGTGGGCATTTTCCCTAAGATTCTCCTCAATTCAGATAAAATAAAAAGCAAAACTAATTTCTTTTGATTAAGTCTTCAAGATCCAAAATCCATTTAGTCAATTTGAACTCTTTCAATTACAAAAATGAAATATCATGAAGGGTATTCCGGTTAAGACATCTTATTGATCTCCAGAGGTTGTATAAGCAATTACCAAAACCTTGGTGGCTTCAAAGGAGAGAACGTTATTCTCTCACAGTCTGGAGATGAGAAGTCAAAATCAAGATGCTATTCGGGGCACATTCCCTCTGAAGCCAAGCCAGTGACAAGGGCCAGGCAAAGTGCTCCTATATTTCTTGGCCTCTATTTACCAAAGAGGAGAAACAGACTTTGGTGTCTTCAATTCTTAAGCTGTAGCTCCTCTTCCCAAGTGTTATGACTTCCAGATATGATTTTTTTTTTTTTTTTGGTCATTGCAAATTACATGGTGCACCAGCATTACTCATTTTCTAAAAGGACCTGATCATCGTAACATGTGTGAAAGAATTCTCTTGTCCACTCAAAAATATATCGAATTTAATAAGCCAAACAGAAGAACACAGGGGAAGGGATGAGAGAGAGAGAGAGACAGAGAGACAGAGAGATAGAGAGAGACACACAGAGAGAAGCCAACCTTAAGAGGCTCTTAACTACAGGGAAGAAACTTAACTGATGGAGGGCAGGTGGGCGGGGGGGGGGGTGCGGTGGGCTAGATGGGTGATGGAAATTATGGAGGGCGCTTGTGATGAGCACTGGCTGTTGTATGTAAGTGATGAATCACTAAATTCTAATCCTGAGACCAATCTCACCCTACATGTTAAGTAACTAGAATTTAAATAAAAACTTGAAGTCAAAAAGCAAACAAACAAGGGGAGCCTGGAGGGCTCAGTCAATTAAGCATCCAACTCTTTTGATTTCAGCTTAGGTCATGTTTTCACAGTTTATCAGTTTGAACCCCACGTTGGGCTCTGCACTAACAGCATGGAGCTTGCTTGGGATTCTCTCTCTTTCTTCTCTGCCCCTCCTCGGCTTGCCCACGTGGGCTCTCTCTCTCTCTCTCTCTCTCTCTCTCTCTCTCTCAATAAACAGTAGAAAAATAAAAACAAACAATAGAGGGGGAAAAACACAATTTCGGTGGACCCTGCTGTTCTGACACCTGGTTGAGTGACAGATACTGACACATTAAAGCCACAGCTTAAATGAGGGTGCACTGCTCCCTGCATTTCCAAATTCCAACCTCCAACTGTGTATCAATGTCACAAATCCACAACAAACGTGTCCTGAAACAAGTGAACCTAAAACTACCTTGCAGTGTAATGTCCCAGTAGCACCAGTTAAAATTTGGCAAATAAACGATGGATATAGGATATGTACTCATATTGGGAAGGGAGCTAAAAAAAAAAAAAAAAAAAAAAAAAAAAAAAGATTTTACAAAGCATGAAACCAGCCACAGGATGTCTCTTGTTAGCATTTCTAGGCCACACCTTGATAGACAAATATGTTTATAAAAACCTTCATGATAGTTGTATATACGGACCATATGGAGAGAGTTCAGGAAGTTTAGAAGCACAGTCATGGACAGTAATCATCCCCAAATAATTTGCTGGTGCCACATGCATTCTGGCTGGTGGGGAAGAAGTCCTCCTACATGACACCCGAGCTCAATTTGCAAAATGATCTTCCACATCCTAGGAAAAATAATATCCACCAGTGCTTGACTCACTTGATATTACTCTGAAAGCAAAGTGGACACTCAAAAAGGATTTCCACGGGGAAGTTGGAAACTCTCAAGTCAGTCTGTCCAGAAAGGGAGCAATGGAAATGAGGGAGGTGGAGAAAGTGCTGAAATGTGTGTCTATCCATTGAGGGAGGCAGGGGAAGGAGACAGGCTGGGCTGAGTGGTCTCTCTGCAGAAGAGGGACCGCACCCTAAAACCCTTCGTCCCACCTCGAGCCTGTGGCGGACTGGATGACGTGTTCCTAGTCGTGTGGGTGGGGCGAGCAATAAAAGGGCTGGGGAGAGGGCCACAGCTATCATTCTGAGACAGGTCTCCTGAGACAAGCATCGCTCTGCAACGTGAGGCTCCACATGGGAGATCCTATGAAAGCTCTTTCTGGAGACATGAGGGCTGTTTTGTCCTACTGCCAAGAAGAGTTTCAGTTCAATGTCTTTCCCAAACTCAAATCTTGCTGGTCAAATATAGGTGGTGCTGAAGTCCACAGGGGACCCACTCTACCTCAGAAGCCATCACCATCATCGCAGACACTCTGCGACCTGCCTAACGGTTGGGCTCCCATGTCAATAGGTCTGCCCCCTGCAAAGAAACCTGTGAGTTGGAGGAGACCTTCTGTGGTTGGGGCTGGTCTGCAGAACCTGGGGAACACGTGCTATGCGAATGCGGCGCTGCAGTGTCTGACGTACACACCACCCCTCGCCAGCTACATGCTGTCCCAGGAGCACTCCCGAAGCTGTGGGAGGCAGCCATTCTGCGTGCTGTGTGCTCTGCAGGCTCACGTGACCCGGGCATCTGCCACCCTGGAGATGTGATCCGGCCCCGCCAGAACTGCTGGCTGCCTTCCACACACACACACAAGCAGGAAGATACCCATAAGTTTCTGATATTCACTCTGGATCCAACGCAGCAAGCGCGTTTGCGTGAGGACAAGACTTCAAGAGCCTCTCTGTCTGAGGACCTCACCCTCATCTGGCAAATCTTTGGAGGGCACTGGAGGTCTCAAGTCCAGTGTCTCCACTGCCCTGGCGTTTCCAGCACTTTGGACCCTTACCTGGATGGCAGGGCAGCTCAGAGTGTGAGCCAAGCTTTGCTCCAGTTGGTGAAGCCTGAAAAGTTGGATGGTGAAAATGCCTATCATTGTAGTACTTGCCTAGACAAGGTACCTGCTTCCAAGACGTTACCTTTGTACACCTGCCCCCAAGGACCTAATGCTGGTGTTGAAATAATTCTCAGGTTCCACACGCAGCAAACTGGCTAAGGAAGTGCGATATCCTGAGCGCCTTGACCTGTGACAGTGTGTGTCTGAGCAGAAGGCGGGATTGATAATTTACCTGCTCTATGCCACGCCGGTGCATCCGGGGAGGAAATGTCACAGCGGACATCACTTCCGTTACATCAAAGCTGGGAATGGCCAGTGGTACAAAATGGATGACACCAGTGATGTGACTTCTGCCCTGAGCCAACATGCCTATGTCTTCTTTGACACCCAGACGAGTGAATTGGAAAGAGACCATGGGAGTGAACCAGGCAGTGGGGAGACCACATCACTCCAGGCTGCCCATGCAGACATGGCTGTGGCCCAAGGGGGGGTGGGGGTGGGGGGCTCACACAGACCCCAGCATCAAAGTTCCAGAGTTGGAGGACCACGTGGAAGAGACACCAGTGCAACCAATCACGTTAGACCAGTGGAGAGTCTTCCAAGAAAGCCACCATCCCAAGTCCGAATTCAACCTCAGGAAAACAGAATTTGTTCTTCCCGCCCATGCAGTCCTAACTCACCAGTCCAAATACAGAGAGGAGATGGAAAAGGATCGTCCTGAACAAAACATCTACCGGCTCAACAACTTAGCCAGGGACATCCCACCTCGGAGGGCAACAAACATCGGCAAAGTCCCTTGTCTCACAGGCAGAGCCAGAGCTACCAAGAGGAAGAACAAGAAGGGTCAGAGGTCTTGGGAAGCAGTCCAGGGATCTGAGTGCAGGCTTTAATGCACACACCTGCACACATACACACTCAGCCACAAACATTCACTCACGGCCCCTTGTAGGACATTATGTGTGATCTGGACATGTGGAGGGGCCATCTATCTGGCTGTGTTCATGACATATGGCATTCAACTTGACCTGGAGAATACTGAGCTATAAGGCTGGCTGTCTACGATGATGTTATTGGAGAGTTTTAGGTTTGTTACTGGATATTTGGAGGATTTCTCTCCTCCGTCAGCACCAAGGAGCACTGGGGGGCTATCGGAGCCTGAAAGGGCCAGAGGAGGTGGCCAGTCGGGCATGAAGGGTGGAAAGAAGGCTGAGCACCTGGAGTCCCTGTGAAAATGCCTGATACTCACGGTCCTATCATCCCATCCCTTACTCTCTGTGTATCTCTAAAGTACATTTGCCCAAAGATATTCACGTGTGGATGCTAGGTAAAGATGTGTTTGGAAATATCCAAACATGCACCAACAGAAGAAGGAGTTTGGAACAAACTCAGTGCTTCCACACACAGAAATGACAAACGACCAAGAAACTGGATGAACTACAGCTCCAACTGAAGGCAGACAGACTTTTCAGCAAGTTTTTGTGTCAAAGGGGAGGAACAGAAGTAAACAGCAATTGGTTAATTGTGCAAAGTTTTTACTTGCATAAATAATATATATATTCTGTAAAGTCTACACATGTCAACGTGAACATTGGCTGATTGCTTGGAAATGGTAAACAGCAAATAAATGCTTATTTTTCAGGAGATAAGTGGGTGAAGCCTTATTGGCTCGTGTTGATTAAATTAGGCTCCCTTAACAATCACCCTCCCATGAGCCTGCAGAGAAGATAGTGGAAAGGAACCTTCTCCCACCTGTAATCGCTCAGCCACCAAGCAGCTGTATCTTGTCCCGCAGAGTTGCTACCACCCCCCATCTGACAATCTCCTACACATGGGAGGAGGCACGGGGATTTCCGGTCGGTTCCATTACAATCTCGGTCCTCAGTTGTACACCTCAGAAAAACAGTCCCAAATGGACACCTAGGCAGCGATGTGGTATTTAAGGTCAGGGGATGGATGGATGTTCTAAGTCATGATTATATTTCTTGGGAGAGAGAATGACTAAGTACGTTGTTGAATGGGAAATTAGTGCATGATCCTTAAATTCCTCCTATGTGAGTGGGGCCACATAGGAGCAATCTGGTCATTTGACAAGGGCATTGAAAGGTAAACACTTGCTTTTTTCAGTCCGTGTTAAACATAGAGATGTCGCATTAATAGAAACTAATGTCAGCAGTTGAACTTTGTACAGGAAATCATATTTAATTCTAGATTCTCAAATATCATAGCTGACAAAGGTAAAAAGATACCCTTTTTTCTTTTTTATAATATATTTAAAAATTTTAAGTCCAAGTTAGTTAATAATTAGTGTAGTCTTGGTTTCGGGAGTAGAATTTACTGATTCACTGGTTACATGTAACACCTAGTGCTAATCCCCACAAATGCCCTCCAGAAAGCTCATCATCCACTTACCCCATCCCCACACCCATTTCCCCTCTAGCAACCCTGTTTGTTCTCTATAGTTAAGAGTCTCCAGGGGCGCCTGGGTGGCTCAATCAGTTAAGCGTCTGACTTTGACTCAGGTCATGATCTTGGGGTTCATGAGTTCGAGCCCCGCATAGGGCTCTGTGCTGGCAGCTCAGAGCCTGGAGCCTGCTCAGATTCTGTGTCTCCCCTCCTCTGCTCATGCCCGCTCTCTCTCTCTCTCAAAAATAAACATTTAAAATTAAAAAGAAAACACAAAAAGAGTCTCCGATGGCTTGCCTCCCTCTCTGATTTTATCTTACTTTATTTTTCTTTCCTTTCCCCTATGTTCTGTTTTGTTTTTTATTTCACATATGAGTGATGCCACTTCACTCTTTAATTAAAAGAGTTCAACTGGGCTAAATAGATGTTAGAGCCTGAATGACTTTAACCAATGAAATCCATTTTTACTTTTGATTTGATTCTTAATTAGGCAGAATCTTAGGTAAAATGCAAATAGTAGTGTATGTGCACCAGAGCCATAAAGGGAAAAGCCTCAGAAAAATAACCACTCTAGGTCAACCTGTGATTTTGGTATCCAACCTTCTCTTCCTGGATTGACATCTGCATCACACACACACACACACACACACACACACACACACACACACTTTGAGCTGGATCTCATGATGGCATCCATACGCATCCTTTGAGCTCCCAGGACGACTATGGCCAGCTCCTCCTGGCTGACCTTCTGCCATGTGTTCCATCCACACCCGAGGAAGTCCACACACCTGGCTTTGCAATTCACAGGGGAGGTCACAAGACAGAGTGTTGCATGGTGCTCTCTGACCAGAAGGGGGCGTCACTGGCCAGCACAGGCATTACATAGGCTTCCAGGAGGACCTGACATTGGGCAGTTGCTCAGCCTGGCAGGTCTGAGTCTCCATGCCTTGCACTGCAGCCTGGGCATTCTCTGGGGCGTAAAGGGTACCATGAACATTTACAGAAGGTCCAGTGGGCCCAGGATTTCCTCCTTGTGACTCTTAATTTTGGCCATGCTGGACCCTGGGCTTAGAGCTAACGTAGAGAACACTGAGCTGCTGAGTGCTCTGGGGAACGGAACCCCAGAGTCTGATTTGTGTGGAGTCATGAAGGAGCAGGGACAGCATCCAGCTCAGTTTCACTGTGGCGACTGAAAGCCTCAAGTAGTAGCTTGTTTACTGGAAGTTAAGATCCTTGTGGGTTCAGAGTGGGGCCCTGAAAAGAAAACATTAAGTAAAAAGAGTTCAGACGCTCAGTTGGGAAGCTTCCAATTGAGTAGAGGAGAACCTAGGTTTTTGGAAGTAAATTTGTACTTGAAAATGGCTTCCTCTTGTGTCAAATGGGAAATTCAGATGTTGTTTTTAATTTTCTTTCCCATTTATTTATTTTTGAGAGACAGAGAGAGACAGAGCACGAACAGGGGAGGGGCAGAGAAGAGAGAGACACGCAGAATCCGAAGCAGGCTCCAGGCTCTGAGCTGCCCGCCCACAGCCCTACACGGGGCTCAAACTCACAAACCTCGAGATCATGACCTGAGTCGAAGTCGGACGCTTAACTGACTGAGCCACTCAGGCGCCCCAGAAATTCATATTTTTGAGAGACAAGCATACTTCCTTTTCCACATGCAACTCTGTGTGCCACAGAGGGTGTTGCCATAGCATCGATTCTGGTGTCCGTCGGGGTTAGGACTTTGTGTGACTTTGCTTCCGGAGTACATTGTGACAGGCTTCATGGAAGTCTCCCCAATGAGTCGTTCAAGACCACCTCACTTGCCTTGCCTGAGGGTGCCCTCCTGGGGTTGGGTCCTCGGGAGAGTGTGCAGGACAGGCAGGAAGGAGAGGTCACACAGGGTGAGGACTCTGTTTGACCTGGTGGTTATGGCTCCCCCTCACGCCTCCTGGGAGAAGAAGGCACATGAAGGAGTCCTGTGTCTGTGTGAATGACTGTCCTTTTTCATTAGACTCAGGAAATCCAGAAATCCGTATCCGAGGGAAGGCTGACGTGAACCTCCAAGGAGGTGGGGCAGACGGCGGGTGGTCACTGTGGACCAATTCTCCGAAAGTTCTTTGTGTGATCCCATTTCTCCATTCATAATTAAATGATGGTGCCACTCAGGAATCTGGTGCTTGGCAAGTGCTTGGATTTCAGCATAAGAAACCTCAGGGAAGGACAGCATCTCCTACAACACACATGCTTCTCTTCACCTGCATCTGGGGATGAGCTGCTCTGCAGTTGATTCTGCTGAGATCCCCTCCCAGGGGGAGAAGACGGGAAAACCCTGAAAACGCTTGTCCAACTCTGACACAGTGCCCAGTGCTTTCCTGCCCCTAGCACTTGTCACTCTCCCTCCAGCCCAAGGGTCTATGAAAACGCCACACTTTTTGTTTGGGGTTTCCTCAACAGTGAGACCAAGCCCACATTTGTGTTCACCCGATCCGTGATCTGTACAACATCCCAGGTGATGAGGAATAGAACGGGGTGGGGGGTGGGGGAGTCAGAACTTCTGCGGCTAAGGCTCTTGCTTGTGCCACCACAATAAGGCATTATAGGCTTAACTCTTTCATTTTTGACTTGATGCTTTGTCTGCTACTCTGACACCTGGCAACTCAGATGTCTCTCCCCAAGGTCAGCTCAGCTCCTGCCAGGAGAAACACATGAACTGTCCTGGGCCGTGGGGATGAAGAGACGGTGAAATGAGTTCCATGATGGGACTGTGAAAAGGGATGAGGCATCACGTGGGCTGGCAGAGGGTGCAGGCACAGGGAACGCAGACTTTTGAGACTGTCAAGAACTGCTGGCAGAGGGATTAGAAAAACACGATGACAGACATGGGTCACCGGCACAGGGGTTGTAAATACACAGAGGAGGACATGGCGTGGCGATCCTGGAGAACAGACTTGGGCTGCGGGCACATGGGGTGGAGGCCCCGGAGGGCACACACGGCCGGCAGGCACAGGATTTGAGGAGACGAGAGGGAAGACATAGGACTCAACTAAATCAGTGCTTAGGCGTCCATTTAGAGACTGACATGCACACGGCTGAATACAGGCAAGACTCGGATCCGTCATGTCGGTTTCCTTCTCAGGAAGGAAGAAAAAAAAAAAAAATACAAACGCTGTAATACAGAAGTAAGAAAATAATAAAGAGGATAAAATAATGACACAGAAAGAGACAATATAAAAATAAACAAGGAGGAAGTTGTTATGGTTAATAATAATATTCATAAACCGGTAGCAAACGTGCTAAGGAACAGAAATGGAGAGTAAACCAGACTACTGATACTAGGCAGTCCAGATATTCTCTACAGAGCCTACAGACATGGACAAGACCAGGACACATTCTGCCCATAACCAGCCCACTTCCCTGCAGGGTCCCTCTCATGGAGCACCGCTTCTTCCCCAGGCCACAAGCCCAGGATCCCCACGTAAATGCGCAGTGAAAGGGCACACCCTGGCCAAGTTCCCCCATATCATGTTAAAATCTATCTACAACATGATTCTTTGATATACATACATATATACTGTGATGGATTCCCACAGTCAAGCTAATGAACACATAGACCACCAGTTGGAAATCCGAGTAGAACTTCTGACTTCCCCAAAACTGAGCTACTAATAGCCTAGTGTTGCCTGGAAGCCTTCCTGATAACCTAATCGGTCAGTGATCACGTATTTGTAGGGCATGTGTGTTACACACTGTATTTTTACAACGAAGTAAGCTAGAGAAAAGAAATTGATATTGAGAAAACATAAGGAAAATACATTTACAACGTTTTACTGTATTGAAAAAAAGCCACGAATAAGTGGTCCCATGCAATTCAAACCTGTGTTGTTCAAGGGTCGACTGTGTGTGTGTACACACATACGTACACACATACATAGGTACATACACGTTTGTGTGTACGTGTGGGGTCTTCTCCCACAGCATCCAAACAGGCCTGTGCTTGTCTACGCAACCAAGAAGACATCTACCCTGGGCCCTATTCTCACAAGTCAGCTGCCGGGAAAGAAACCTGGTATGAGACCCATGCGCCCTACAGGGTCTCCCATCAAAAAACCTGAACTGAGCTTCACCTCACTTCAGGGACAAAACAATAAGACAGGAAGTGGCTGTCACTGATGCCCTTCTGCCAGCATCCAAGCACTTTGGCCAGGATCCTGCCCTCATCGTCATGCTGACACACAACAGGCCTCAAGTTTGCTCCCGTGACGTTCCCCTGGCTGCCTCTAAACCGCATAGCCTGAGCCAGTCCTAGCCCAACAGACACAAATCAAGTGTCATAATATGCCCTCAACACTGAACTCCCATCCTGCTGCATGTATACGGGGCCAGGACTCTAAGCTCAGCCTCGAGGCATCCGGCAAGAGATTTGACCAGATGCCCGTCCAGACGCGCCTTAAGCCCCCAAATAAACTAAGACACATTCCATGCCAGATCACCCAGGAGAGCACTCAGAGACCTGATCCGGAGGCTGTCCAGACTCTCCAGTTTCTGTCCACTACAAATGGACTTGGACCAAAAGCAACACCCCACATGACCAGGAAGACACCAGCCCAGGTCCTGACCACTGACCTCTGGCCTCCAGGCAACAAGGCCTCCCCTTGAATGCTGCCTATACCTGTACCGTGCCTCCTCCTCCTTCACCACCCAGCCATGTTCTTGGCTGTCCCTCAGGATGGTCTTCACTGGATAAGACAATGGTTAATGGAGCTCCAGATTCAATGGCGGCTCTCATTCCATCCTCCTCGGAAGCAGGAGCCCTCAGTTTCTTGTTTGCAGACACTGTCCCTCTGTCCCCTCGAGGGTCCTCTGTGAAGACCTCTGGTCTCCTCTCTGAGAAGGACTGGGAGCGAGTGACTTGAGGGGACTGTGAGCGAGTTGACAGGAGGAAGATATACGAACAGCTGTTTCTGGTTGTTCAGTGCTTCCTCAGCTGCGGTATGTGTGCAAATGGCGGAATACTGCAGATAATGCTTGGGGGACACACACACACAGACACTGCATATTTAGTCACGTAAACTTAAATTGTATGTATGTAAATGGAACTTATTAAACTGGCATATAAATTATTTTTAAATTAATGAATTTTATTAAAAATGAGTCAAGGGGCGCCTGGGTGGCGCAGTCGGTTAAGCGTCCGACTTCAGCCAGGTCACGATCTCGCGGTCCGTGGGTTCGAGCCCCGCATCGGGCTCTGGGCTGATGGCTCAGAGCCTGGAGCCTGTTTCCGATTCTGTGTCTCCCTCTCTCTCTGCCCCTCCCCCGTTCATGCTCTGTCTCTCTCTGTCCCAAAAATAAATTAAAAAAAAAAAAAAAAAAAAAGAGTCAAGTTGTGTGAGTAGGTTTTAAACTGTAATGTAAAGAGACTACTATGAAATTCACCTGCATGTGGTCTGCAAATGATTAAATTTTGATACAATCTGGGAAAAGGACCCATCTATATGGTGTGCATCTTTTCAGCAGTGTCCTCTCCAGAGACAAGAGTTTTTGACTCTGCTGAAGTGTTTCAGTGGAAACCATGGTGGGGAATACTCTACTGTCTGGTACATTTTGATTATTAACCACCATTGAAACTGTGTCTTTTAAAAGTTATCTCACTATCAATAAAATTCTTACAAATATGATACACTGTACAAGTATTTTAACTTTGAAGCATTGGAGATCATTTTGTAAATCCGTTTCATTCATCAAAGTTTATTTATCTGAGAATAAAAAGGAGCTTGGTAGGACCTGTGTCTTGTTAAAAACACTAAACCTTAGGCACAATTCAGCCCCAATGCATCAAGATACGCATATAAACAATATCCCTAAGTGGATCTTCCGTATATTAAATTGTGAAAAGCACTGTGAGCAAACCGACTGGCAGTTTTTCTCAAATTGCAAACAGTTGTTGGGTTTTAAAACTTTTTGTTCCCTAGGCACTGCCCTAAAGATACCAATCATTTGTTGTTGGTTTGTTTGTTGGTTTGTTTTGAGGCCTGGGCCTTGAGGTTTGAAGTCTCCACATGATGGTTACGGGCAGCAAAATGTGAGAGCCACTGGAGTTGGTGGTGAAAATACTGCAGCACACGCATGCTGTCTGTATTTTCTAACTTTGGAAAATCCCTAACGAGCATCAAGAAAAGTTGTATGGCTCTGGATGACAAGGATTTCCTTCTGAAGAGCAAGTAACTTCTCCTTCCTCCCTGTCTAGCACTTACCTCAAAGGTGCTTTCGTCTTTGGACGGGAATTCTGTCCATCAAGTGCAGGCTGCCTCCTGTAGAGCAAGAAAACGTCCGTGAAAAACACGGGCAAAGGAAAGAAACCCAAGGCTGGACCAGCCCCAAATCCACTGTAACCCATGCAATGGTCCAGTCCCCACGTTGCTTGGGTCACGGGCTGTTTATTTTTCGTGCTGGACCGTGCTCTCGTCGTCTAAATCCTGCCTCTTTACTGTTTGGCAGCTTTTCGCAAAAACAAAGTAGCATGGCTCTTCATTTCGGGCAATAATGAAAGGGCCTGGAAAAGCACAGGAAATTCCTCTCCCTTCTGGAATCTTTTAACGACCACTGGAGTTAAAGCATTTTAGGGTCTGGTTGGCTCAGTCGGTTAAGCGTCCGACTTCAGCTCAGGTCGTGATCTCACGACTCATAGGTTCGAGCCCCGCATCCGGCTCTGTGCTGACAGCTCAGAGCCTGGAGCCTGCTTCCGATTCCTTGTCTCCCTCTCTCTCTGCCCCTCCCCCACTCATGCTCTGTCTCTCTCTGTCTCAGAAATGAATAAACATTGAAAAAAATTTAAAAACAAAAAACAAAAAAACCTTGAAATGCTCATGTAAAAGAACAGACATCCATAACAACTATGCCTGGAACTACTGAAAAGTAATGTTTCCTTAGTTAACAACAGAGTGACTTATTTCCTGAAAAATACATAGTTTAAATGTCTCCATACGAGACACACAATATTCAGAAATAGAGAAAAAAATCATAACTATCTCATATCTTTCAAATTATAATAATGGGAGCAAAGATATGAAAAGATTAAATTACTTTAGAACGGTTCAAGCAAATTGTCGAATGCCATCATCATTCCTTAGAATTCGTAAGTCATCTGTACAAGTTCTTCTTCAATACTTTTCTTTTTTTTAAGTGTATTTTTGAGAGCGATAGAGCGAGCTATGTGTGTGCACACACAAGTGGGGCAGGGGGAGAGGGAGAAGGAGAGGAGGATGGGGGGGAGAGAGGGAGAGAGGGGGGGAGGGAGAGAGAGAGAGAGAGAGAGAGAGAGAGAGAGAGAGAGAGAGAGAGAATCTCAACCAGACTCCGCACTATCAGCACAGAGCTCCATGAGGGTATCCAACCCACAAACGGAGAGATCATGATTATCAGCTGAAATCAAGAGGCTGAAGCTTAACCAACTGAGCCACCCAAGCACCCCATCACCTGTACAAATTCTAAACAGGATAAAGCAAATGTAAAGAAGAAAGGAGTTCCAGGCCATGTAGGAGCCCCGGGCAGTGCCTCTGCCTCCTGCGTGGACATGGAGTCTGGTTCCACAGTCTCTCAGCCTGGGCTGCCGGGAGGGTTGTTGGGGGGGGGGGGGGGAGGGGGGAGGGGCGGGTGTGCTCACAAGCTGGCTTGGGGGGGGGGGGGGGGG
>NW_024412511.1:26761-27108 GCF_014898765.1 Herpailurus yagouaroundi
CCCACCCCCGCTCTACCTGCTCCATCCCCTCGCCCACTGGCTGTGGCCACCAATGTCCCCCTGTTCTACCCGTGGTGCCCCCGTGGCCCAGGCCACAACCGACAGCCCTTTACGCTCTTCCTGCTGGATGCCCCTGTCCACCGGGGTCCCGAGCCACCACAGAACCCCTGCTTCTCCTGCTCCACGTCCCCACCCACCCGGGTCCCCGGTCCCCACAGCCCCCCTTCTCTCATCCGCTCGACGCCCCCACCCACCCGGGTCCCCGGTCCCCACAGCCCCCCTTCTCTCATCGCTCGACGCCCCCACCCACCCGGGTCCCCGGTCCCCACAGCCCCCCTTCTCTCATC
>NW_024412512.1:0-15273 GCF_014898765.1 Herpailurus yagouaroundi
CCCCCAAGGCCGCCCGCCCGCCCGCCCGCGCCTCCGACGCGGGGGCCGCCGCCGTCTCTGCGTCCGCCATGCGTCCCGGGACGCCGGGGCCGCTGTGGCCACTGCCCTGGGGGGCCCTGGCTTGGGCCGTGGGCTTCGTGGGCTCCGTGGGCTCGGGGGACCCCGCGCCCGGTGAGTGGGGCGGCCGGAAGGGGCGGGCGGGGTGGGCCACCCACGTGGGCCTGCCCGGAATGCGGGCCTTGGGGGAGACGTTGGGGGCACGGCGGCCGTGCTAGCCGCTGATCGGGCGGCCTCCTCAGGTTCAGTCCGGGAGGGCTTGGGGCTCCCCTCCCCCAGCCCCAAAGGGCCTGAAGGAGGGTCACCAGGAGGTCAGCAGAGCAGACGTGACTCCCTTTCACAATTGTCAAGAGTGGTCGTCTCGATGACGGCTGACATTTACTGAGCGCTTAGTGTCTACCTCTCGCCTCCTTGAATTCATGTGATAGCCCATTAATGTGTGTACTCTCACGCCCATTTTCCGGATGGGGGAGCTGAGGCGCAGTCACACAGCCCGTCGGTGGCCAAGTCAGGATTCGAACAGGAACCATCTATGTCCTGGAGCCCCAGAGAGGCGGGAGTGGGTTGGGGGGGGAGGGGGGGTGGCAGGCCCCAGGACCTCCACCGGAAGTGTCAGATCCTCCCCAGCTTTGGCTTAGGCAGACGGGCCATTGGAGTCCCGTACCTGCCAGTTGTTAGGGGATGCCAGGCAAGGAATATCCCCACCGCCGGCCTCAGTTTCTCCTTTTAGAAGACGGGTGCCAGAGTGCTGAGTTCCCAGAGCTGCCCCCTGGAAGGAACCAGCAAGCTCCGGGGGATGGGGGCTGGGGCCATTCCCGCCCCCATTTAAGGGTGAAGGGATTGAGGGCTATCTGCCTTCCGACCCCACCCGGCAGCCCCACCCCAGCCCCGCATGAAGGGGAGAGCTGAGCCCCCTCCCCGAAGGCCGTGTCCCCAGGGAGATGTGAGCTCATGCAAGGAGAATGTTCCCAAGTTGGAGTGAGTAAGAGGCGGGCCAGGCAAGGGGGGGCTGCTGGGCGAGGGGGGCTCTGCGTGCCCTCGGGCCCTGTCTAGACAGAGGGCAGAGGCGGAGAGGGGGCTCCAGGGCCCACTGACCCCGGCATGTCGAGCTCTGAGTGTTTGACTGGTTGGGCAGGACGCCAGGCCTGGGCCTGGGGGCCTGGGGGCCTGGAGCAAGGTCGGGGGTGGGGTAGGAACAGCTTCCCACCAAGAGTGAGGGTTGTGTGTGGGGTGGGGCTCAGAGAGGAGGAGGAATCCCAGAGGGATCGAGAGCAGAGCTGGGATGGGAGCACCTGTGCAGGTCTCTGCCCCTCCTTCCGAAGTTGGGAGCAAAATCATCCCCTGTGTAATCACCGAGCACCAACTGTATGCATCCCCCGTTGGTGGGGAGCTGGGTAGAAGGCCTGGGCGTTGGGAGCGGCATAGGAGGGCACCTCTGGTCCAGTGGTCGCTGTCCCCCTTGTCCACAGGCGGCGTCTGCTGGCTCCAGCAGGGCCGAGAGGCCACCTGCAGTCTGGTGCTGCAGACTGACGTGAGCCAAGCCGAGTGTTGTGCCACCAGCAACATTGACACCGCCTGGTCCAACTTCACTCACCCGGGGAACAAGATCAGCCTTCTGGGCTTCTTGGGCCTTGTCCACTGCCTCCCCTGCAAAGGTGAGCTCCTGGGCATCAGCCACGGGTCAGGGTCACCGCGCAGCAGGTGGGGCAGCTGCGAATGAGCTCCCCGCCTTGGGGGTATGGCTGTTAGGAAGGGTGTTTGTGGGGGGACCCGGGGCTCGGAGAGAGACAGGGGACCTGAGGTTCCAGGCCTCAGCCTCCCTCTGTTGAGGATTCCCGAGGAAGCTTGGAGGACTCCCCAGCTTGGTTTCTAGCCTCTAGGCCCTTGCCCATGCTGAGCCCTCTGCCTGGATGGCCTTTCCCAGCTGCACCCCACCTGGTAGACCCGACTCACACCCAAGTCCTAGGAAGATGGATTTTCCTAACTGGCCACTGGGGTTTGTGACTCCACAGGCAGTGCTCCCAAACACTTGATCTCCCCATCACCCCAGATTCCAGCGATCTGTGGTGGGGCCACAGATACATGTTTCATAAGCGTGTCCCTTCTGGATCGTGTCCTGAGAAATGCTGCCTCTTTCTTCAGACTAGGAGCTCTTTGAAGGCAGAATGATTGAGTGAATAAGCCAAGACATATTCTCTGCTCTGGAGGAAGGGGTTGGGGATCCTCCCAGGCCTCTCTGGCCGGGGCTGAACCTGCAAGGGCCCAGAGGTAGTGTGAGGCATGGCTTGAAGGAAGTGGGCATTAGGATCAGGGTGTTGGAGCGTGATTAGGAGTTTGCCAGATGGAGAAAGTATGGGATCAGGCCCTAGTGGGTGGGGTCAGGGCAGGGGAGCAGGGAGGAGGCTGGAGCTGAGGGCCAAGCCCAGAGCCCAGCTGGCCACTGGGATGTGATTAATCCCCGCTCGGCCTGGCTGGGTGGTCTTGGACTCACTGCCATGTGCCCTGGCTGGCTCCCTCCAGAACCTACTCTGGGTTCTGGCAGGGGGAGGACAGACTTCAAAAAGTGCCTGGCCTGGGCATGAGAAGGTCCAGATCACCCCCCCCCCCCCCGACCACCACCACCACATCTCATCTGGCCTTGGGGAAGGGAACTCAGTTCTCCCACTTCCGTTCTGCTTGTGAAGCCACCCAGGGGGAGCGTTTCCAGATGTGTGTGTGGGCAGGCAGCGTGGGAGGTGCCCAGGTGCGGCCCACATGCCCTGCCTCTGCCTGGTTGGGAGCACCAGTGCACCAGCTCATTTTATGCTCATGCTCCCCCTGTAAGGTGGGTACCCCAGTCAGCCTCACTTACACACAGGGAAACTGAGGCTGAACTCAAGAGCTCAAGTCTGCCCTCCAGGTCCACAAGCAACAGAGGTGGGGGGTTCCATCTGGGGCCTGGCCTGGAATTCTCATGCTGAGGGGCCCCTGGCTCTCCTCCACTCACAGCTGTGACACGGCCTCGATTTCCCCCTTCTGTAAAATGCTAATGAAGTGTCATCACCTCCTAGGGGTGGTTGAGAGACCGCAAGGAGCCTGGGAGGGCCTGTGAGAGGAGCAGCGCAGTAATAGGTCTGGGGTGCGGGGGGGGGGGGGGGGGGGGCGAACCCCCCGGGGAGAGACTTGCCCGGGCCAGACCTGTTTCCCTCCCTGAGAAATAGGGCTGGCGGGGAGGGGTATCCCCTGGGCTCACTGCGCTCGGGATGTGGGAAGCCCCCTCCCCAGAAAATGAGCCTCAGGCCAGGTGCCAACGCCCCGCCCTCCCCGACGGCTCCTCTGGGTTGGTCCTGGCAGGCCCGGGGAACAGACGCGGCCGGTCCTCCCCAGGCCCGCTCCTGGACGGGGTGGGGCCCCCCTCTGATGACGCAGCCGGGCCCCGCGCCGGCCTTCCCATAACCGCGCGTAAATCAGGGAACACGCCAGCCCCAGCGGGTGGCCCAGCTGCGGAGCGACACCGGGACTGGGTACTGGAAGCTCGTTCCTGGACCCCCAGAACCGAGCGGAAACAACCCACTCCCGCCCTTTCCGAGCCCCAACTCCAGACAGAACCCCAAGCCCAGGCGCAGCCTCGACTCCCGGTCCACCGGGACCGTGGCTGATCTGGTCCCCAACGGATCCCGCACCCAGACTCTGAACCAGTCGTCCTCTCCGGGGTTCCCGGACTCCCGCCCGGCCTCCGGCGTCAGAGCAGGGACGGGGGTGCCGTGGGCTCCGAGGACGCCCGGCCTCGGCCACGCACCTCTCCGCCACCACCACCACCACGCGCGCGTGCCCTGTGTCCGCAGATTCGTGCGAGGGCGTGGAGTGCGGCCCCGGCAAGACGTGCCGCATGCAGGGGGGCCGCCCGCGCTGCGAGTGCGCGCCCGACTGCGCTGGGCTCCCGGCGCGCCTGCAGGTCTGCGGCTCCGACGGCGCCACCTACCGCGACGAGTGCGAGCTGCGCGCCGCGCGCTGCCGCGGCCACCCGGACCTGCGCGTCATGTACCCAGGACGCTGCCGCAGTACGTGAGGGCGGGGGGGGGGGGGGCCTGCGGGGGGGGCGGGGCCTGGCGGCGCTCTGAGGGAGGGGCCTAGCGAAGGGACAGCGCCTCCGGATTGGGTCTTCTGCCGGGGTCGGTCGGAATGAGGAAAAGCGGGGTGGGGTTTCGGGAAGGGAGGCTCACATGGGGTGCGAGATTGGGGTGCGTGACTCAGGGAGGGGCTTGCGGGTGCAACCAGAGGGGCGGGGCCTGGGTGTGGAACGAGAGTGGGCGGGGCGCGCGGAAGGGGTGTGGCTTCCGGCGCGGCCGGGGGCGGGGCCTGCGGGTGGACCCTGCGGCGGGCCGGCCCCCGCCCCTGACCGGTCCTGGCTCCCCGCTCGCAGAGTCGTGCGCGCACGTGATGTGCCCCCGCCCGCAGTCGTGCGTGGTGGACCAGACCGGCAGCGCTCACTGCGTGGTGTGTCGCGCGGCGCCCTGTCCCGCGCCCTCCAGCCCCGGCCAGGAGCTCTGCGGCAACAACAACGTCACCTACATGTCCTCGTGTCACCTCCGCCAGGCCACCTGCTTCCTGGGCCGCTCCATCGGCGTGCGCCACCCGGGCAGCTGTGCAGGTGTGGCGCGGAGCGGGGAGCAGCGGTGGGGCCCAACCTCCCGCCCCTCTCCGCGCCCCCACTTTCCTTCTCGTCCCTCCCGCTCTTCAGGCACCCCTGAGCCGTCGGATGCGGAGTCGGAGTCGGAGGAGGAGAACTTCGTGTGAGCCCGTGGGGCCGGCTTGGGCCTGGCGTTCAAGGCCTCCCCGTTTTATTTATTGCCACAGCCGAGTCTAATTTATGTCCCATGGACACTCCCCAGAGCCTGGGCCGGGACCACTTAGGAGGAGCCCTGGAGCCCCCTGACAATACCTTGGAAGGATTGGGGGAAGGGGGCCTGGGAGTGGGGCTGGTAGGTGGGGCTCCCACTCCAGGCAGGAGGACCCCATGCTTCTGCTCTAGGGGTTAGCTTAAATTATGGTCACCACGGAGAGGGCTGGGGATTGCCTGCCAGCAATTAATGAAGAGGCACCCCCGCCTTCTAGACCGCAGACTGGGAGTAAAGAAGGGGTCCACAGCCCGGATGTGCATAAATGAGCCGCAGAACCTGCCCAGGCCCCAGATAGGCCAAGGAAGCAGCCACTGTCCACAAGCAGCTCAAGGACTCCAGGCCCTACCTTCTCAGTGCCTCCATTTCCATTTCCCCAGGACGTCCTGTGGTGGCTCCTGAGAAGAGCCCAGTGTGTCTCCTGGGGGGGGAGAGGCCAGAAGAGAGCACTATGTGTCCTGGTGCCCAGTGCGCTTTGGGCGGGACCCAGTGGGGCCCACAAAGAGCCCCTGCTCACCCACCGTGGGGTTTGTGTGCCAAGGCCGACTGCACACCCTGCCTCCTAGAGCTGTATGTCTTAGCGGCACCCCTCGTCCCTGCTGCTCCATCCGAAGGGAAGGTCCAGACCAGGACCCCTCGGTCCCGTGAGACTTGCCTTGGCCGAGCCTCTAAGCCCAGTTTCCAGGTGGACCCACCTCCACCACCAGCCGGCCGGGAGTTTTGACACCTGCCAGATGCTGGCTCTGGGCAGGGTCGCTGCCTCCTGTTTGCTCAGTGTCACCTCCCCGTGTCTGCATGTGGCAGAGGCTCAGACCGGACATGGGGGGCCCAACAGGCAGGAGCCCACCTCCCCGCGTTTGCAGTGAGCCGTGCAGGGGCCAGTGGTTTTCGTCCTCTCCTGGCCCCTCGGAAGTGCCTTACCTGTGACACCCAGAAAAGTGCCCTTGAGGCCACCTCCGCACCCTGGGGTCCTGCCTCACCAAAGAAATAAAGACTGTAAAAAGCCACTTTGGAGTGTCCGAGCCTTGGTTTGCCTCTCTCTGAGCCTCTGTGCAGTCTCCTCTTGCTAGTGCTCCCACCCGGTCGGAAGCCTAGGGTGCTGTGAGGGTGGTGAGTGGGGGGCTCTGGGAGCATCTGGGGGAGATGCCTTCTGTCTCTGGGCCTCAGTGACCGCCTCTGGGCAGTGGGCGGCAGCCCGGAAGAGGGCTGAGGTAGGTGAGGTGCAGGGTGAGGCCGGGGGGAGAAAGGAAGCCTCCGTAGGGCAGGAGACAGAAGAGGCAGTCAAGATGGCTTAGGGCACTCCAGAGAAGCCACCGGGTTTAGGCTCCAGAAACAGAGGCCTGGCCTGGAAGGGCTGGGGGTGTGAGGGTCGCCATAACACCGTTAAAAATAATACGACGAGCATAACACCAGCTGGGACTTACCCAGACGTGGCCATATGCCAGCACTTTCTTCAGTGAATAACAGACTTCACGTGGGGCCAGGCCAGCCTGAGACTCTACACAGAGGACCAGGAGACCCCCCCATCCCCATTGGTTTCCCCATCTATGCCTGGGTGTGGTTCGCTGGAGGCCGAGGGAGAGATGTGCTAGGCTGGGCCCCTGCTTGGGCAAAGGCCAAGAGGCTGTCCTGAGTGCAGGCTGTCGGATGGGGGTCGGTAAATCCAGAAGGGCCGGTGGTGAGGAGGGCGGGGAGGGGCCTGGGTCCCGAAGCCAGAGGACCAGATGAGGCCTCTGAGCAAGCAGCTCACGGTCTCAGGGAGGCTGTGGCCGAGCCAGACCCTTGGCCTCGCTGAGACAGAAACTCGAAGGATCGTGGATGGGCCCTGGAGGTGAACCGTCGTGTCTGGTTATTCAGTTAACATTTTATTTGGTCATTTTGGCCCTTTGCATTTGGAACCGGTGCCCTCTCTACCTCACCCTCCACCCCACGGATGCACCAGGCTTCCTGGAGTTTGGGGGCCCACGGATGCCCTGCCCCAGCCATGGAATTTCCAGGCAGGAGCTATCTGAGTCATTTACCACCTCATTTGCGGACCCCGCGCTGTTGGGGTTCAGGCAACTCCTGCAGGAACCCAGCGGTCCCAGGCAGCGGACTGGGCTGGGGCCCGTTTGGGCCTTCGAACCACATCCTGTATCCAGCTTACGAAGGCAGACACCTGCGTGTACACATCAGGGGTCTTGGGGTCGCCGCACCAGAGTCCGGAGAAGGAGACCAGACCATGTGCCCGGTTCCTGCACACCAGGGGTCCCCCAGAGTCCGCCTGGGGGTGGAGGGAAAGGCAAGGTCAGGGGTCCGTCTCTGGGCCTCTTTCCCTGGCCTCCCTGCCTCGAAACCCTTCCGAGGCTTCCTAGCGCTCCTCCAGCAAAAACTAAACTTACAGCCTTCGAGGGACTTGAGCATCTAGCCCCCACCCATCTGTCTGCACTCCTTTCCCTAGGTTCCTGCCCCACCAGCCTTCTGGGCTGTTCCTGAAGCAAACCAAGCTTGGTCTGGCCTCTGGGCTTTTCCATATCCCTGAGACCTGTTACTGCCCCCATTGGACACTGCTGGTATAAATATACAAGTCTGCAGTACTTTGTGCAGTACACAACTTGCACAGCTGTACATGGCAGCCCTGTGATGGGTGTCTCTGCCTGGCATGCCTTCCCTCAGATCTCCTCAAGCCTCCTTCCAGTCTCAGCTCAAAAGGTGCTCTCCTCTGAGAAGCCTTCCTGAATACTCACCCTAAAATTCCCGCTTCCTCCCCTCCTCTCCCCTTCCCAGTTGTATCACCCTAACTGTAATCTGAAATCACCTCTGACCCTAGGAAGTAGGTACTATTAGTGTGGCAGTTTTACAGGTAAAGAAAGGTCCAGTAAAGTGAGGTGACTTTTCCAAGGCCACACACCTGGGAAGTGTCACAGTCTGGATTTGGACCCATGCGGTTGGACTCCAGAATCTGTTTTGAATCACTCTCTTGCCAGGAACAAAAAAACCCTCCAGGTTGTTTCTCCCTCGGCACCAGGGCCAGGGTTGCCCAGAATCCACGCAGGGTCTCCGGAGCAGGAACTCCTTGACGGAGATCTGTTACTGCCCCCTACTGAACGCTGCTTATAAATACACAAATCTGTAGCCCTTTGTGCGATGCGCGATCTGCACAGCTGTACGTGACAGCCCTGTGACCTCGGAAAAGTCTTTGTCCTTCCAGGGTCTCAGTGAGGCTTCATCTGGTCAAAGGTGAGCTTAAGGACTTAGTTCCCAAGCCTCTGCCTTCTCTAACCCTGTCTGTGGGCCTCGGTTTGCCCATATTGCAGGAAGGTAGGGTGGGGACCCAGTGTCTCACCGAGCAGAAGCCACGCCTCCGGCGGTCCCCACTGTGGGTGCAGAGCATGGCAGGGCTCAGCTGGCCCTTCCAGGAGCTGTTGCAGACGTCCAGGCCCAGCACGCGGACTTCGGCCTCCATCAGCCCGGGGGGCAGGTCCTCGAAATCGGATACAGAGCCCCAGCCAGCCACCCGGCAGCGTGCCCCCGCCCTGAGTGGCGTGGCGTCTCTCCGTGGCAGCCTCAGCAGCCCCACCGCAGGACCCAGGATGGCAGAGCCGTTGAGCTGCAGAGAGACCGCTGAGTTTGGGTTTACCCCCAACCACCCATCAGTGCTCCTGCCTCAGTTTACCCATCATGACGCCTTGGCTCTTTGTGGCCTCATGGCGAGAAGTCAGCAGCCGCTGCCGTGAGGCTCAGGAAAGCCTCTTGCTGCCACGCGGGCCTGCCCATCAGGCCTCACCCGTTCGGACCAGGACGCTGGCCTCCCCAGCTGCCAGCGGTGTCCTTCCAACCAGCATCTCCCCTGCTCGCAGGCTCTCCCATGGCTCCCCATTGTTCCTGGGACAATACGTCCTGGCTCACCATTCAGCCCTCCCCTCTACCCAGAATGAATTTACTGTCATTCCCTGGTCCCCACCACCCCACCCCCACTCCCCCCTCCCGCCCCCCCCGCCGGAACACCCTCCCTATCCAGCCTTCAGGTCTCAGCTTAGATGCCACCTCCTCCAGGGAGCCTTCCTAGACTCCCAGGATAGGACAGGAGCCTCCTCCGGGTTCCATGTGCCCCTGCCAAGGCCGATTTACCCAGCTGCCACCGAGTTGGACCGGAAGCTCTAAGGGGACCGGCCCTGGGGTGTCCAGGGCCCCAAACAGCTGGTGGGCGCTCAGTCAGCGTTTATGGGATGAATGACTCAGGCCCCTGGTTTTGGTACTCACTCCCTAACCGTGGCCATATCCTGACCGTACCCCAGCCTCAGTTTCCCCAGCTGCATAACGGGATGGGTGACCAGAGCTGTGGGCTCCAGGTTTTGGGGTTTCGCAGATGAGCAAAACCCACGTGCCAGCTTTGGCCGCGGATACTCGCTGCCCCCTTTTCATTTTGCTTGGAGAACAGCCCCCGCCCCCAACCCTCTCGTTCCCAGGAACCTATTTCTGTCACGCTGAGCATCTCTGTTTTGACCTTTCACCACATTTGGACAGCAGGCCTGAGGTGTTTTCCCTTGAAAACGGAGGCCCTGGGGGCCCCTGGAATTGAATTTGGGGCCCCTGAGCGTCCTGCGGGGGGGCGACCCCCAGGCAGGCAGGGGTGGGGAGGGGGGCGCTCAGAAAGGACGCACCTGTGTGAGCAGGGAGGGAAGGAACCACTTCCTGCCCGGAAACCCCGCAAAGGGCCTGGGGGGCAGCGACTAGAGTAGCTGGTGTCCTAGAGTCTCACGCGCTTCCCCTTTCAGCGTGAACATCGGGGCCTGCCGTGCGCTACAAACGGCCATAAGGAGATAAAAAATCCCTGTGCTCCAAGTCTGGAGGAGGAAGCAGTGAACGTTGGTGAAGAAGCCAATGGTTTCAGCTGTGGGGGACACAAGGCAGTTGGGGACACAGGGACAGGATGGGGAGATGGGGGGGCCGGGGGAGGGCAGGTGACAGGGGCTTCTCGAGGGAGGCCCCAGAGGAGCGGACTTTCGAGGGAAGACTGGGAAGGGTTGAGGGGCAAAGCCATGCGGTGTCTGGGGGAACGGCGCCCTGGAGGGGACGCAGTCAGTGCAAAGGCCCGGGCGTAGGGGGCATGGGGGCGACACTGATGGCTCAGTCTGCCCCCAGGGGGCACCGAGGGGGCAATGTGGGAGGCACAGAGGGCAGAGGCGGGACATAATCTGACTCGGGTGCTCACAGGACCTTACGGCTGTTTTTAAAAACATGTGGGGGTGGCCAGGGACGGGCCAGACCCGCGTCCGGTGCCCCCCAAGGCTCACCTGCAGTAGACAGATGTCGTTGGCGTGGGTGGTGGGCTGGTAGTCCGGGTGCCTGACGACGGTGGAGATGCCCAGCACCTGTCGTGTGGGCTCCGAGCTGTGCAGGACGTGAGCCCCCAGCACCACCAGGCCCATTCGGGAGTCCCTGCAGGGGGAGGGGCAACTGCGAGTGAGCCTGGGGTCTCGGCGTCCCCGTCTGCAGAACGGGGTGCGGCCCCACAACCATAATTACGTTCATTTCTGTTCCCACCTCAATTACAGCCTTCACCTAGATAGGCGCGCTGTTAACGTTAATACATATTATCACGAGGTACTTAGAACAGGGGCGATACTGCCTACGTTTCTTACAGCCCCCCCCTCAGTTACAACACCACCCCCAATATTTTCCGTGGCAACGCCGTGGTTATTCAACAGGAAACCCGGAGCGGACCCAGGGCTGCAACCCCGGCTGTGGCCACGACGTCGCTCTCACACACTCTTCTCGCCGAGCCCCCCCCCCTTGCCGTCCGGAGCCGGGGGCCTGGGGCCCGAGTGGCAGCGGCGGCGGCGGCCCCCGGGGTGGGCTCACCTGTGGCTGAAGCAGTGGGCCGCGGAGACCACCCAGCGGGAGCGGAGCAGGAAGCCTCCGCAGTGGTGCTGGCCCTCGAAGGCCACAGACACCATGTAGGGCCGGGAGTGGGGCTTCACCTCGTGGCCCCCGATGATCCGGGCTCCCCGGGAGCCTGCAGGAGGGGCGGGACAGAGGGGTGATGCGAGCGGCTCCGGCACCTGCCGGGGTGGGGGTCGGGTGGGGGCGAGGCGCCCGGACGAGGTCCTCGAGCGTGCCGGGAGGGAGCCTGGACTCCAGGAAACCCTGGGCCTGGGCCTCCACCCCGGCCCCCAGTCCCAGCTGAGGCCGAGAGGGGCAGCGACCCAGAGGGCTGAGTAGCTGCACGGGGTCGGGGGCTCTTACCTGGGGGCCCCGTAGGCAGCGTGAGGGCCACAGACACTGCCAGCAGCAGGCGGCCCAGCTTGTTCGCCTGGGGCCCCATGGCTGTCACCGGCTGGTGGCTCCCTCAGAGCTCTGCGGGACACGGCCCGGAAAGGGGGAACCTGGCTGTGGCCTGTGGTGGGAGGTCGGCCAGGCCACACCAGCAACGCCCAGTTCGGTGCCGGCGCCTCTGGGAGGCCTCGGGCCGTTGACGGTCCCAGCCGTCCAGGAGGCCAGGACGCAGGGCGGCGAGGGGACAAGCGCGTGGCTCTAGGAACTGCCCGCCTGGGGCAAAGCCTGGCTCTGCAGGGCCCGGAGGTGACCCCAGAGGCCACTTACCGCCCCGTGCCTCGGTTTATCCAGCATCTGCCCACGGAGCACGTGCAGGGAGCTTCCTGCAGCGGCCAGGACCCGGCCGACAGGCATCGTGCCCCCAGCTGCCTCCTGGGCGTGTGGGGTCTGGCCCCATTGCCACCTGCTCCCCCTCTGCAACTCCGGCACCGACCTCAGGGCTGCGAGTTCCCCGGAAAGCCCTGAGATGGTTGCTGCCTTTGTTGCACTTACCGAGTGCCTACTGTATACAGCCTCTGGCAGGAGCTGGAGATAGGAGTGTGGCAGTGACCGAGCCCCCCCCCCCCAGGTGCCCCTCCCACTCTGCCCACCAGGCCACCTCGCGGAGCCAGGGTGGTGGCCGTCCGGCTGGCCATCACAGGGCACTAGGTGAGGCCATGTGATGCTGGAGGCCGGCGGGCAGGTTCCGGTGTCGCGGGCTGTGGGCCCACACCGAGGGGGCTGAGGTTTCTGTTTTGGGGGGTGTGGGGACAGGGCGCTAAGGCTGGAGCCCCCAGACCCGCAGCCCATCCCCACCCCTCCCTTAGGCCCCGGCCGCTCACCCAGCCTCCCCATGGTGCGCGGCCGCAGCAGCACGGCTGGGAAGTGTCCTCACCCGGCTCCCGGGACGCCACGAAGAGGTCTCAGTGGGGCACCGTCTTGAGCCCCCTATGGTACCACCTCTCAGGGTCCCTGCGAGTCGGGAGCCTGTGACCGCACCCCCAGATGCTGCCCAGACTCGAACTTGCCTGGCATGTCTGTGTGACCTCCCGGGGCCGCTGGGACCCGTCACCACACACCGGTTCTGACAGCTCTGGGCTCAGAAGTCCTGACACCCAGGCGTGGGCAGGGCTGCTCCCCCCAGCGCCCCAGGGAGCCCCGTCTCCCCCCTTTCCAGCTTCCAGAGCAGCACGGGGTCCGCCCGGCTCTCTGCCTCCCTCTCGTGAGGACCTCGTGAGGACACTGGGCCCCCCGAGCCCCCAGGTCACCCCCGCCTGGTGATATGACAGGTGCCTGGTCCCGGGACCGGGACAGGGACGTCTTTGGGGCCGCACTTAGCGCCCCCCGGTCCATGTGTGTCATCACCCCATTTCACAGACAAGGTCCAGAGCCGTGAAAGCAGCGGGGTGAGGGGGAAGCAGCTGGCCTGGAGGAGGCCCCCGGCCCGTCTGGGTTTGAGCCCCGTGAGGCCCACTGATCAGGTACTAAGCGAATGTCTCGCTAAGCCACCATGTCCGTGGTGACCCGTCAGACCAGCCGGCGGGAACCAGCACGGCCGGGAGAACCCGCGGGAAGAAACCACAAGGTCAGCGTCACGGTTGTTTCTGCCAGCGTCAGACCCCATGTGGCCACCCAGAGCCCTGCGGTGGCCGTTTCCGTGAGGGGCCACGTGGGGCCCTGTCTGCTCTGGGGCTGCCCCAGACTTCAGTCAGTCCCCCTGGCCACACTCCTCCTGAGGCGGTGCGGGGGGGGGGGGGGGCATGGCCCAAAGCTGCAGGGGTCCCGTTCGGTCCTACAACCTGAGGTGGTCGGCATTGTTTGTACCCCCGTGACCGATGGAGAAACCGATACGCAGAGAGGGCGAGTGCCTTGGCCAAGGTCACACAGCAAGGGAAGTAGGGGGTCAGGGCTGCGGCCTCAGGCCGGCCCCTGTTGCCTCTGCCCATGGCTGATTCTGCCCACAGCCAGGCCTGTTTCCTTCCCATCTGGTGAAAGATTATGAAACAAATAACCGTCCTTCCTGGTCAAACAAGCGAGCTTCCCAAAGCCCCGAGGAGCGGGTCAGGGGTCAGTGTTTCCGTTTCCCAAACTGAGGCCCAGAGAGGGGAGCCTGACTTGTCTGGGCTGCCCAGCACAGGGTCCGACACCACAGCTCTGGACTTCAGTCCTTGAAGGGTCTTCCCGCAGAAAATTTGGGTGGCTTTCCTGGTCAGAGCAGGCTCAGCCATGACGATGGTGACAATGACGGTGACGATAACGACAGCTCCCTTTACTGAACGCTCACTTTCGTCGCGGATCTGTTGGAGCTCTTTGTACGTCGAGGAGATTAAGCCACGGTCAGATGGATTTCTTCTCCTGAGCGAGCTTGGATCGGGTGCCGAGAACCCAGCCTCCCCCGGGGGTGAACGTGGATTCTGATGACGTGAAGAGGGGACCCAGGGCCCATGCGGCCAGAGCCGGTGGCTCCGTCAGACCTCGAATGCTCCCGTCTCCCTTACCTTTGGAAGCCGGAGCTCCCAGGGCCGTCCCACGAGCAGGCCCAGTCTACCCAGGTCCGGCGGCCCCAGCCCTGAGGGTGCCCAGCCCTGAGGGTGCACCCTGAGGGTGCGTTCACCCCTCAGCCCGGGCCAGGGTGTGGAGGCCCGGCTCAGGAGGCGCACAGCCCCTTTCGGCGGCAGCAGGGTGGTAGGAGGGAGAGGTTCTCGCGGCGAGGAGAGGCGGTGGGGGTGTGTCTGGAGCCACGGGAAACGGGAGAAAAGCTCACAATCTTCCCAGAAGACGGCGGGCGCGGCGTCGGGGCCCGGGGACCCCAGCTGGCCCGCGTGTGCCGGGGCCTCGGCGGTTAGCGGGACGGTAGCAGCACTTAGAAGGGCCCAGGCCGGCAGGCGTCCCTCGACGACGCTTTTGCTTCTCTCGCTCAGTTGAACGAGCATTCCAAGGAAGCCGCGTCTGATTTCTTGACGCGGATGGTGCGCCCGCCGCCAGGCCCAACGACACCCCGCGTCCCCGCAGCGCCTCTCAGGACTCGGCCCTGGGCGAGCGTGGGGCTGCGACGCACGTGCCTGCCTCGCGCGGACCCTCCCTGGCCCCGCGCCTAAAGGCCTGGCAGAGGAGGGGTGCGGGGTGGGCGCCTCGTACGGGGGGATCCTTGAGCGAGCCCGTGCCTCCAGTGGGTAAACTGAGGCTTGAGGGCCCAAGCCCCACCACCTCTGCCCGCCTCGTCTGCCTTCATGGGTCCAGATTTCCATCTGGGGAGGGCACTGGGGAAAGGAGCCTGGCCAGAGCCGCCCCCCGCCCCCCCCCACGCCTGGGGCACAGGTGACCCTGGGGCATCTCGAGATGCCCAGCGAAGGGTCAGCGAGGGGCTGGGTGCCCACCGGCCAGCTGCAGTAGTGCCTGCCATCCTCCCCACGGGGCGGGGGGGTGGCCACAGTGCCCGGCGGGAGGCAGGAAGCCACTCATCCCACGGCTGTTGACTGAGCACCGGGGACACAGCAGCAGGGAAGACAGGCCAGTGTGTGCCCGGTGGACCGAGCAGATGATGTCGTCTGCCAGAAATACTAGGTGGTAAGACAGTGGCCAGAGAAGGACGGGGAAGGGGGTAGGGCTTTAAAACCGGGAAGCCTGGAGACCCAGTAACAGTGGACAAGTGGGGAAGGTCCTCCTGGAGGTGGGCACAGAGGGTGCAAACGCGGGATGTTGGGATATGGGTGGGGGAGGTGAAGGGAGGGCCGGGCTTGGCAGGGCTCAGCTGGACCCGGGATTAGGCTGCCGGGTCCTGGGGAGCCACAGCAGACGTCTGATGGGGACAGTGGCGTCCACAGAGGAAGCAGGGAGACCTGGGAGGCTCCGGGGCTGGGGGGGGGGGGGGGGGGGTGTGTGACAGGACACAAGGCCCAAGCTAGGGTCATGGCTGGGGAAGGTGAGGGCGTCTCTGACTCAGTGACAGGGGACGGGTGGGCTCTGGGGGCTGGCACAGAGCCCGGCATGAGAGAGTCCTGAAGTCCCAGGGCCTCAGAGGACGTCCGGGGGTGGGGGTGGG
>NW_024412512.1:15373-17744 GCF_014898765.1 Herpailurus yagouaroundi
CGGCTGCTGGGCAGAGCCCTGGGGGGGGGGGGCATGCCCAGGACAAGCAGGGGGAAGGAGTGTCATCAGGGACACGGTGGGTGCAAGTGGCCGGGGGAGGTGTGGGCCGAGGGTCCAGTAACCATGCCCCCGGACTGGGATGGGGGCTGCAGGGTGCCGAGCGAAGAGGAGGGGAGTGGGTGATGCGGCTGGCCCACGGCACACCCCGCCCCGCCCACCTCCCGGCCATCGCCTGCCACATGTGCCACCGGGGATGCCCACCCACCGTCTCTGCCTCATCTCCCTGTCTCCTGTGGCACCACCTCCGGGCTGGCCCCCTGGAAGCGGTCTGTGGATGTCGGGGTCTCTGTTCGATCTGAGGGAGGCGGGCACCCTGGGACGTTTAGGGCTGGCGAGGGACAGGAATGGCTTGCCACCTGCCCCTCTCCATCCGTACGCTCTCCCTTCCCTCCGGTCCCTGAACAAAACGCAAACCTCAAAGCTCGCGTCATTTACGTAGTAGACAAAAAGCGCCCCCTCTCCGAGGACAAGGCTTCTGCAACTCTGACACCTCACAGCATCAGGGGCTCAAGAAATGTTTGGGGGCGTGACAGACACAGAGGCAGAGGGGTAGCGGTGAACGCGGGCACGGCCCGCTTTTGCCGAGCCCCGAGCGCAGGGTCAGACCGGCCGAGCACCTGTTACATAAACAAAGTTTTATTGGCACACGGCCCCACGGGTGCATCTGTGTGCTGCCTCCGGCCGCTCTCCCGCTGCAATGGCAGAGTCCAGTCCTTGCGACACAGATCGGCCTGCAATGCTGAAAAGTGCTTACTACCTGGCCCTTTACGGAAAAAGTGCCAAGCCCTGAGTGGGCATGCGCCTGAGTGGGAACAATGCTGTTCCGAGGCATCGTGTACATTCGCTCCATCAACCCTCCCAGCGGTCCTAGGACGGGGGAAATAAGGCCCAGAGAGGTTAAGAAACGGACCCAAGGGCACACAGGATACGCGGAGCTGAGCTGGCACTCAACCCCAGGGCTCCCAGGCTTCTCGGGACTGTTTTCTTTGTTCTAGGCTTGCTGTTTTATCTCACTGGTTTAATGCTAAGCAGATGCACATCCGTTGTAAAGAGAGAGAGGCAAAGACCCACAAAAGGAAAGGTGTCGATGTCCCTCCCCATTCAGAGCTCATTCACGGTTGTTTCTTTCTACACGCACACACCCACCCCTTCATTGAGCCCCTGCTGAGTGGAGGGAAGAACCGACTTCCCCCCACTCCAGACCCCAGTACGTGTTCAGGGTCAGGGGCCAGTGTTCTCGTGACAGCCTGGTAAGTCGGGGCCATGGTCTGTACGTTGGTGGGCACAGGTCCTGCCTCACTCCCAGTCTGTGGGGCCCACCTGGTGACACTGGCATCGTGAAGGGTCCGTGGGGCCCACCTGGTGACGTCGTGAAGGGTCCGTGGGGCCCACCTGGCGTCATGAAGGACTCAAGACAAACTACGGGGGACCCTAGCTGCTTCTTTGGGCCACCTGCACCTGCTCCCCACATCCTCCTGTCCAGGCCTCCCCACCACTAGCCCAGGCCGGGCCTCACACTGAACCCCACCCGATGTCACCCTTGTCATCTCTCCAACCCTGTGTGTGTCATCGTGTCCTTCCAAGGGGTCCCCAGAAGACAGGGGGACCCCAGTACTTGTCATCCCACGTCCCATCTGGTGGCAACCCTTGTTGGCTCCCCTTTCAGAATCCGTCCAGCCTCCGAGCCCCCTCTCTTTGCTGTCCTTAATCCCCTCCTGGCAGCAGGAAAGGCCTTCACAAAAATAAGCAAAACAGGCTGAACCCTCTCCTGCTCCAAACTCTGCTATGGCTCCCCAGTGCCCCCAGGACAAAGCCTGCATTCTGTGTGGTCTCTGAGCGGCCCCTTCCTTCACTCTGGCCGCCTGGGCCTGCAGTGTGGCTAAGTGGGGGGGGGGGGGGGGGGGCCGCGGGGCGGGGCTGATCAAACGTACCGACTGTCCTCCAGCCACAGGACCCGGCCCAGCGCTGGGGAAGCGCCTCCTCGGCCAGGTCTGGCTGCCTTTGCGCCAGCACTCGCGCTCTCACGTGCCCTACACCTGGCGGCTCTTCTTTAAGACGTCCCACAACCGGCCTCTCGCGGCCCTTCGGGCTGCGGCAGAGACGTCAGCTCCTCGTAGCGGCCTCCAGGACACCCCCTCCCCGGGTCCCACTCCTCCTTCTCTCGGGTTGCGTGTCCCCATCCACGTCTCCGCCCTCCAGACCGGGCTCGGGCAGGGGCGACCCTGTCTGTGCAGGCCCGGAGAGGCGGCCGCCCGGGGACACGGAATGCAGGGCGCGGGGTGGGGGTGGGGGTGGGGGGCGGCGGGGGGCC
>NW_024412512.1:18144-54082 GCF_014898765.1 Herpailurus yagouaroundi
CGGCCCGCCGCCGCCCCCCCACCCCGAGCCCCCCGCCCCCGCGCCCGCCCGGCGCCCGCCCCCGCCCAGCATCGCGGACCCACCCGGACCTCGGCGTGGAGATGGAGTGAGTAGGCGCGCTCGGGCCGGGGGTGGAAGGCTCGGGGGCCCGGGGGAGGGGGGCGAGGGAGGGGCGAGGCCTCCCCCCCATCTCCCGTCCCTCCGTGGGGCGCGTCGCGGCCCCCGCGCGGAGAGGAAGGCGGCGGCGAGGGGCTCCCGGGCCTCCCGGGCCTCCCAGCTCTGCCGGAGAAGCACTTGGGCCGCGTCCGCCCTGAGGCCTCCCCCATCCCCGACCCCGGCGGCGGCCCACGGGCTCATGTGGGGACTGGGGCGGCAGCGGCCGGTGGGGGCGCAGCCTGGGGCGCTGGGGAGGGGGAGGCCCGCGTCTCTTCCCGAGCCCCGCCCGCGTCCCCGGGCTAGCCTCGACCCTCGGCCACCTGTGGGCTCCAGAGCGGAGCCGTGGGGTGATGGACGGACCCCTCCCCATTGCATCGCACTGGCCTTCAGCCTCCCCCCGCCCCCCCCCCCCCCCCCCCCGCCTCCAACCTGAGCACTCGCTCCCTGTGCCCTGGACGCACCAGTCCTCCCTCTGTCTGACTGCCCTCCCCAAGGGCTACAGCACTGTCAGGAGCGCCTGGTGGGGCGGGGGTCCAGCCAGCAGATACTGTCCTGACTACCGCGGGAGGGAGGGAGGGAGGGAGGGGGCCTCTCTGCAGCCTTCCTGGTCTGGGACGTGTGTGAGCCTGGAGGTCCAGGTGCTTTCCAGCAGGCGAGCTTGGGTCTGATCCCTTCCCAGGGAAGGCGTCCCCAAGATGGGACCCCAAATGGTGTAGCCAAGGAAGAGCCTGGCCAGTTCACCGTAGGCTAAAGGTGCAAGCGGGACAGGCAGCCTGGGTCCCCCCCCGGGAGGGGGGGGCGCAGCCTGGGTCCCCGGGGCGCTGGGCGAGGAACTGCCCACAGCAGCGGAGGGTTCTCGCACAAGGTGCTGGATGAGCGTGCACAGTCGTTTCAGACAGAGTCCCCTCTCTCCTGGCGTCAGGGTAGCCCCCAGGCCCCACTCCCACAGGTGGGCACTGAGGTTGTGGGGTGTGCTGACATGGTGGAGAGATGAGAAGTGGTGTCTGGGTCCTGGCAGCCCCCGCACTGTGTGCCAAGGCCAGCAGCTGTCTTGCTTGGGGCCAGGTCCCCCCCCACCCCTCCGGGCGGAGGCCCGGACAGGGAGGCCCCCCCCCATCGCCCAGCCGCCCCTGCCCTTCCCACTGGGTGTGTTTTCTGAGCCGACAACTCTCCTCCAGGGATTCACCCGTGACCTGCCACACCCCCGGCTGGGTGGGGGCCGCTGCAGCCCGCCCTCCCCAGGAAGGGACCCCCGATGTCCTCTGCTTTGGAAAACCCAGACAAAGGCCGGGCCCGCCGCTCCCCCACCCGGCCCCCCGGGAGCCCAGCCAGGGGCTCAGGGGAGCCAGGGCCCGGATGTGTCTGCCCCGCATTAGGTTCCCCGACTTGTTTATCTGCGCTGCTCCCCAGGCCCGAGGGGAGCCTCTGGGCCTCCAGACAGCAGACCCTGAGCAGAGTGTGGCTGTGGGGAGGGGGCTGCCTCGGGGGATGAGGGGTGAAAACCAAGGAAAAGGCCCGCCCAGGATGGAGGCATGAGCGGATATTCTGGTTGGACCCTGTTTCATTTCCTGCTGTCCCTTTGGTTCCCCGTTCCCTGCTGAGGTGCTACTGAGGGGCCCAGAGAGGGGCAGCCGCTGCCTCAGAGTCACACAGCAGGAGGAGGGCCCCTGAGTGCGTGCGGCCCTGCCCCAGTGCCTTTGGCCCGTGGATCAGACATGCTGCCTCGGGCCCCACGTTGGGTAGATCGCTGGGTTCTCTGGGGGCAGACGTGGGACCGGCTCGGCGTTCACGGGCCTGAGTGGCCGTGAGAGAAAGCGTCTGTGCCCCCGGCTTGGGTGGCCGGGCGGGTGGGGAGCGGCCCCATCCTGCCCTGTCCTGCTGGAGCGCCCGGCCCTGGTGGCCCAGCTTGAGGTCCCGAGGCAGCCGCCCTTTCCTCCTCCACGGGCTTTGCCATCCGAGTCAGAGAGACGGTCGTGGCTCACGGCGCTGCTGGGAGGTGAAATGTGGATTGGAGGGTTCATCACAATTTTGTGAATTTAAGGGTTAAATTAAAGGCTAAGTTAGTTTGTGTCAATTTAACGACTTAAGGGTTTAACCAAAATCCTTGAGTAACTACCTCCAGGGAGGCCGGGAGCAGGATGGGGGCCCCGCTGACGGGTGGGGCACAGGAGGAGCGACGGAGCTGGGTGGGATACCTGTCCTGGGGGGGGGGGGGGGCGCGGGCCGCGGGGCCCCTGGCCCAGGGCACCCGGCTATGCAGCTCTGAGCAGCCTAAGTCCGGTGAATGGGCTCAGACGGGGCAGCAGATTCCTTCCCCGGCCTCAGGCTCGGGCCTTTTTCCCGGGAGAAGGTCTCAACCGGGTGCAAAATGGGTCCTTAACGCCTCTCTCACACTCGCTAATCTCCCCGTTTCACGAGAGCGGAACCAGTTAAAAGGCAGCAGCGTCTAGTGATAGTTGAACGTAATCACCGGCTTTTATTCTCGTTGTATCTATTTTTTAGTGTTTTTACTCTGATGTTTGCGTGAGCGGTGTCTGGTTTTCGGTCTTGGCCACGGGGTGACATTTCCTTCTGAAAGCAGGGGGGTTCTGTGAAACAGTGAGTGCCCCCTTGAAGGGACGGTACCAGCGGTGGTGGCAGGAACTCGGGAAGGTGGGTAACGTTTAGTAAGTCCTTGCTGTGCACGGGGCTTTTTGTCCGTGTGAATGTGCTGGATGCTCACGAAGCCCTGCAAGGTGGGGAAACTGAGGCTCAGAGAGGTGACCTGATATATCTGAGGCCACATCGCCGGGATTTGCTCCTGGGTCCTTTCAGCTGCCAGGGTTGGGGGGGGGGGGGGGGGGGGCCCCTCGCCCCTCCCTGTCCCCCCTGGCCTGGGGGGGGGGGGGCTAGGTATCCTGACATTAGCTTCTCACCCCTGCGTCTAGGACCACCTGCCCTGTGCCTCCCCGCCCCCTCCCAGGAGGGGTGTGGCTAGAGGCGGGAGGGCGATGCTATAAGTATTTCTGGGGGGAGCTCTGCCTCAGGTGCTGAGGTCCATCTTCAAGGGTCTCAGATTTTCATGCTGGGAAGTGGGTTGACGTTCTTTAAAAAAATCATGCCCCCTTTTTCCAAGTCTGGGAACCCGTTTCTTTCCATCCACCTATGATCTGTTCATTTAGGTAACACTCCCTGCCCACCCGCGGAGCCTTGTGTAGGGATAGGGCCCCGCTCCATCCCATCACGGACCTTCTCTAGGAGAGAGATTTAGAGGTGTACCTAGGTGGGCGGAGGGCGTGCCTGCTGGGGGGCTGGCCTGTGCAAAGGCCCGGAGGTGGGAAAAGAAAGCCTCAGCAGAAAGCAGTGCTGTTTGCTTTGTGCTCTCGGGGCTGGGTCCTGCCAGGCTTGGGGCACCCAGCAGGGGAGCCACGGGCAGCCACGGACCGACGGTGTCCAAGCAGGAGAGGAGTGAGGTTTTGACCTAGGCATAGAAAGAGGATCTGGAAGCTGAGGACCAGGTCAGGGCTCAGTGTGGACAGTCACCGTGGGGGGGGGGGAAGGGGGGGACCCCGTGTCTGGGCGGCAGAGCTGGGGGAAGGGGGGACCCCGTGACTGGGTGCCAGAGACCTGACTTCAGACCCCTGGATGGGCAGGGCGGGCGCCTTGGCCACACTGCACAGGGTCTCCATGTGGCGCCGATGGCTGAGGGCGGGTCTCGGTGTCTATGGTGTGTGGAGTTGGCCTGGGGGTCTGTCTTGTTTTCAAACAACTTTTTTACACTTATTTATTTATTTTGAGAGAGAGAGCGCGCGCGTGCGCACAAGCAGGGGAGGGGCAGAGAGAAGGAGAGACAGAATCCCAAGCAGGCTCCGCACTGTCAGCACAAGCCCGACGCGGGGCTCGTCCCGCAAACCATGAGATCATGACCTGAGCCGAGATCAAGAGTCGGGCGTTTAACCGACTGAGCCGCCCAGGCGCCCCTGGGGCGTCTGTCTGCTCTCAAGGGTGTAAAGCAGGAATTCAGGGACCTCCTGAGCCTATCACTGGGACAGTCCGGATCAGGCTGGGAATTTGGAGGGGAGCCCAGCCCAGGCCGAGTGGGAAAGACAGGTGAGAATCAGAGTAGGGGGAGTCACTGCAAGGACAAAAGGGTGGGGGCGGGCTCGGGCCGGGCCTGGGAGCCCAGCCCGGTGAGCAGACCGTGGGTGTTGGGGGCAGCAGTGTTGGGCTCTGAAGGCCAAGTGACGGGCAGGGTCCCTTCTGGTAACTTCTGTCACGGTGAGAAGGCGCTGCCGGTCGGTTTGTAGTCAGACGCTCCTGACCCCGAGAGTCCCGGGCAGGGCCCGCGGGATCCGCCGCCGCCCATGGGGCGGGTGGGGCCCTGGCACCAGCCCAGCTGTTTCCACTCCACACGTGTGTGTTTTCTACCGGCTTCCTTGAGATGCAACCCACACACCACAGAATCCACCTGTCAGGAGGATACAATTCAGTGGTTTTCAGTATGTCCACGTAGTTGTTCGATCACCACCTCTTTCTAGTTCCAGAACATTCCATCAGCCCAAAAGCAACCCCATCCCCATCCCCAGTCACGCCCCAGCCCCTAGCCCCGACGAGCCCCCTTCCTGTCCCCAGATGAGCCCGTTCTGGACGTTTCACACACGCGGACTCACACCCCGCGTGGCCTCTCGTGTCGGGTTCCCTCCCTGAGCGTCGTGTGTCTGGGGTCCGTCCGCGGGGCGGCGGGGGTGGGCGCCTCGCTCCTGCTCGCGGCTGAGGGACCTTCCTGAGTGTGGTGGACGTGTTCTATCTGTTTATCCATCAATGGACACTGGGTTGTTTTTTAAATTTATTTTATTTTTGGGGGCGCCTGGGTGGCGCAGTCGGTTAAGCGTCCGACTTCAGCCAGGTCACGATCTCGCGCTCCATGAGTTCGAGCCCCGCGTCGGGCTCTGGGCTGATGGCTCAGAGCCTGGAGCCTGTTTCCGATTCTGTGTCTCCCTCTCTCTCTGCCCCTCCCTTGTTCATGCTCTGTCTCTCTCTGTCCCAAAAATAAATAAACGTTGAAAAAAAATTGAAAAAAAAATTAAAAAAAAAATTTTATTTTATTTTTTATTAAAATTTTTTTTCATGTTTGTTTATTATTTTTGAGAGAGAGAAAGAGACAGAGCGCGAGCCGTGGCGGGGCAGAGAGGGAGACACTGAGCTGTCAGCACAGAGCCTGACGCGGGGCTCGAACCCACAAACCATGAGATCATGACCTGAGCGGAAGTTGGATGCTCAACCAACTGAGCCCCCCGGGCGCCCGACACTAGGTTGTTTTACGCATTAATTTGTATAGTCACTTCTGAGGTGGTTGGGTGACCTTGGGCCTATTACTTGTCCTCTGTTGGAGGCAGGGAGCCTGTTTTAGATAAATGTCTGATGTGACACTGAGTTTCTTCCAAGAGAGATGGTCACAGGACAGTGGTCCTCAGGGTGGTGGGAATGTGACAGGGGAGGGACCTTTGGGTGGGGGCCACCTCTGAAAAGGTAAAGACTCTAACGGATTCGCTGGCCCGGTGAACGTTCATTGAACCCTGCTGTTCACTGGGGGCTGGGGACATGGTATGGACAGAAAGAGACCCTGTCCCTGTGGGGAAATAAACAAATGATGAGGGTGCTGCTTGGTGGCGAGCTGGTGAGGGGTTGGGGGTACAGGGGAGGCCTACGTGAGGAGGTGACGTTGAGGGAGCCAGTGAGTCCTGGGAGAGAGCTCGGCAGATAGAGGACACGGCCAGTGCAAAGGTCCTGAGGTGGGAGCATGCCTGGAATGTTTGGGGGTTGTGGCTGGATCTGAGGGGGGGGGGGAGGGACCACAGCTCTTTGGGGCTGGTCTCTGCCTCTGGATTGAGGCCCAGCTTGCCCTAAGCTGGAGAAGGCCTCTGGGTGCCATTCATGCCCCACTGCCCTTCCCCCGTGGGGGCCCAGGGCAGGGTCCACCCCCTCCCCTACCCCCAGGTTAATAGGCAACAACTGTGCCTCTGGATCTGTGGCCTGCTCTGATCCCAGTTTCCACTGTGGGGGTGATGCCTCTCTGCCTTGAGCTTTCCAGAAAACCCGGCCATGCCTCACGGGCTGTTCACCTCACCAAAGACTGTAGTTGTCCCCTGTGCCGACGGTCTCAGAGGAAGACAATTCCTTCCTGATGAAGGGACAAGATCAGGAAGGCTTCCTGGAAGAGGCAGCTGCATGTGCTCTGAGCTTGGAGCAAGGAAAGGGGGAGGCAGGGAGCTGGTGAAGGGTGGGGGCTTGAACACCAGCTCAGAGGCTGAGCCTTGTGACCAGGCTGTGCAGGGCCTCACAGGGAGGAAGGTTCTGGGGGCTGGAGGGGGACAAAGGCCCCACAAGGGAGCTGGGAACCAGCAGTGAGGTTAGGACTCCCCCCATTCCAGCCACCCCAGTGGGGGGACGGGCCACAGGGCTCCCTTCCTTAGCCCCTTCCTCAGCCAGACTCTGCTCTCCTTCCCTGCACCTGTGGCCACGGCCACGACCACGGCTGTTTCCTTTTAGTTAGCACAGGAATGTTGCCGGTGTTGGGCTCCGTGCCTGCCTGGGCCAGGACCCCTCATTCCACTGGAGCTGCCTGGCATGGGCCTGGAAGGACTGGTGTGTGACCCCCCCCCCCCACACCCCCCCTCCCGCCTCAGACCCAGCTCATCCTGCCCGCTGGGTGACCTTGGGCAGGTTGCGTAACCTCTCTGGTGCCTTTAAAATATAAACGCCTCCCAAAGCCAAGGCCTCTGCAGGGCCCGGCTCGTTTGGGTTTGGGCCTCATTAGCTCATCTCCTGAAGCCAGGATTATCTCATTCGCTCTCAGCCCACACCCTCTCGAGTCCTGAGCCGCCCACATCGGGGCTCGAGCCCAGAATTTGCTCCAAGCACTGTAAAAATAATCAGGCGAGGACAGGAGTCTGCCTGTGCTGAGGGTGGGCCTCCAGGAGGAGGGTCTGTCCCTCCACCAGCAGCTGCTGTGGCCCATTGCCCAGCAGAGCCAGTGGAGGCCCAGAGACGGGAGTGACCAGCCCTGGGCCACACGGCCGGCGGGGACAGCTCTCACCTGTCCAAACCCGACCGTGTGTTTTGGCCAAAGCTCGATTCTCTGCCCAGCATCTCCTGACATCTGGCCTCTGTGTCCCTCGCTGGGTCCTGAGGAGCGTCCCCGCCGTCCCATTGTCCCCCCCCACCCCCACCTGTGCGGCCTGGCCAGGCCTCAGGGAGGCCCTGTGCTCGGGGAGCACTCAGGAGCCCGCCTGTCTGGATCGAGCGTCAGTTGGCCCACTGAGGAAACAGGCCGAATCGCTCCACCTGCCTCTCTGCGTCGTCAGGAGGGTGCTTCCCAAATGCCCTGTACATGCTCACCGGCTCCCGAGCCTCAGTTTCCCATCCTGGGAAATGGGGCTGAGCCCTGCGGGGGGAAGGTGGGGAGCGCTGGGACCGGTGTCCCTACGTCGTGGCCGTTTGATTAGGATTCTGCCGTCAGACTTTGTCCTTCGGATTGTGATGCGTTGTCTGGCTTACCTCGGTCTCCCTGGCTCCAGGGGCAGGTCCAGGGCCTTCGGGGTACAATCCCCTTCCCTGGGCTGCCGCCCCTGACACCAGAAGGGGGGGCACCCCCAGCAGCGGGGCAGGGCGGACCCCTTACCTCCCCGCATCGCACCCTCCCCGGCGGCCCCTGAGGCCCAGGGCGGGAAACCCCTTAGCCCCCCCAGGCCCGGCTTGGGGGCGGGAGATGCTCCGCGCTGGCCCAGCCCCCGCGTGCCGGCCTCCGCGTTGCCATGGGGACGGTGCGGTTGCCAGGGCGACCGCCTCCCGCGGGCCCCACGGGGGGGGGGGGGGGGCGGGCGGCGCCCGGGGCGGGGCGGCTTTGGCGCCCTGAGGCGTGGGGAGGGGCGCCGAGGGGGGCGCGCAAGGCTGCGCCCTCTAGGCTGCGACAGGGACGACGGGGACGTTGAAGGGAGGGATGGATATTGTCTCCCCGGGGCCTGTGTGCCTCTCCACAGTGGGCCCGCCTGACCTTCCCCTGACCTGGTTCAGCCGGCAGGGACATGCCGCCCAGCGAGGACACTGCCTGCCTTGTTGTCTCCAGCCTGGCAGGCTGGCCACAGAGCGTCCCCGTGTCCCTGTGTCCGGCCTGAATGGCCGCCTGCCTGCTGGGGTGCGGACCCAGCATGAGGCCGCTGCTGCCTCTGCCCTGCCGGCCCCTGTGCGCGCTGGGGTCTCGGTGGCTATATGCCCCTCGCCCAGCTCCACCGTCTTCCTGGTGGGTCCCTGGAGGCCGCGTGGCAGCTGGGAAAGGGTAGGCCTGTGGGGTGGCCCGGAGCTCTGTGCTCCCCGGCTGTGTGACTGTGGACGAGTGACTTGCCCTCTCTGGGCTTTGCTTGCCAGCGGTGGGAGGAGTGCACCCGGCGGAGTGAACAGTAGGCAGGATCGATCAGGAGCTTGGAGCGCTTGAGGTGGACGGGAAGGGTCTGGGGCACGGAGTAAGCAGGAGGGAGAACCAGGGAGGTGAGGGCGGAGAGGTGGAGAGGGCTGGGCTACACTGGGACTCCCTTCACGGGGTGACGGGAGCCAGGGACACATGAGGGCGGGAGAATCAGCGGTTCTGATTTTTGTTCTGTCTCTGTTGTGGGTGGAGAGGGCGCCTTCAGGGGGCAGGCAGGTGACAGGCTGTGGTCGAGGCCGGAGATGGGAAGTGTGGGCTTTGCGAGAAGTGGAGGGCGGGCCTCCGTGGGGCGCACAGAGCAGTGCGGCAGACCCAGAAACGTAGCTGATCGGGCCCTTCAGGGAGGGCCTCCAAGCTAGGGTGCTGGATCAAGCCTTTCCTGAACTTCGCCCAGCTGAACCCAGCCTCCCTGAGGAAGGAGAGGGGGAAGCCACAGAGGGTGCGGCTGGTGTTGTCGGGTCCCTGGGAGGCACAAAGGGGCCGGGTGCCACCCGCCAGGAAGGGAAGCGCTGGGTGGGGTCACCTGGCCGGGGCGTGAGAACCAGATGACTTCACGGGCCTCAGCAAGGCCAGGAACCTGAGCCTGCGTGGGGTGTGTGTGGTGGGGCATTGCAGTTCAGGATGGATCTCCCCGGGAGCAGCTGCCTGGGTGTGGGTGGAGCCTCGGTCCCAGGGGTGGACCTCACCCAACACACCGTGTGACTGTGCCTCTGTCTCCTTTCTGAATGGCAGCGGGCGGGGCGGGGGGCACCCAACAGGAGCTCGGGCGTCTGTACCCACTGTTTGTGCAGATGGGGAGCCAAGGCCCAGAGGGGTTGGAGGGTCTGTGGAGGGTCTTTGGAGGCCCCGGGGTGGCTCCTGGCCCACGGCTGAGGGCTGGCCGGGGTGAAAGCAGACCTGGAGGACGGTCTGTGACTTCGTCCCTGTGCAGATGAGGGTCTTGTAAGAGGATCCGGGTCCCACTGCCCAGAACCCCCCCCCCCGTGCCCACCGGCCCTGCCCCCGTGAGACTGGTGAGGCCAGAGAGGCCCTGGGATCGCTGGGGATTTGGGCAGAGAACCGGGAGGCGGGGGGTCCACGCTGGAGCTCAAGACCCTGCCTCCTCTCCCTGCCTCGCCTTGTCACAGAGGCCCTGGAGGCCAGACTTTATCCTCAGGCCCATCACGGGCGACAGCTCAGGTGCAGACATTTCACTGAGCACCTGCTGTGTGCAACTACTGAGCACCTACTATGTGCAGCCATTTCACTGAGCACCTACTGTGTGCAGGCATCTTACTGAGCACCTACTGTATGCAACTACTGAGACCCTATTATGTGCAGACGTTTCACTGAGCACCTACTGTGTGCAGTTTCCAGGGGCCCTGCGAGAGGCCATAGAAAGGAGAGGCCAGGTTCTGCTGTTTCCCACCATGTGTGGAGGGTTTGGGGGAGCAGTGGGGAGGGAAGGGCAAGAACCAGGCCCCCATCTAGTCCTAGGCCTCTTGCCTCCCCCCACGGAAGCAGGAAGCCTGTCCCTTCAGCTGTACCTGGCCACACGGACGTTTATCCAGAGTCCGCTACGTGCCAGTTCTGGGTGGCTTCCCGAAAACATCCCGTGGATGAGAAAGCGTGTCTGGGGCTGAAATCCGGGTTTGCTGCTGCTTGGCCTCTGTTCCCCAGGGGGCTGAGAGCCATTTCTGAGCACTGGGGCTCCCGGGAGACTCCGGGGGAACCCCCAGGATAGCAAGTCCAAGGGTTGGGAGGGGGGCCGTGGGGTCCTTCACCCTCCGTGTGTCCCTCCCGGGGCTGGATGACAGGTGCTTGCTGGGTAGGAGGGCGAGGGGAGGGCTGTCCTGACCAGTCTCCCGAGCCTGGGCGAGGGGCAGCACGCCTTTTCCTGCACATCCTTCACGACCCAGCTCCTCCCCAAACCCTTCTCCAGTCTCTAGGCAGAGCCCCGCCCTCCTGTCCCTGGGCCCTGCTCTGAGGGGGGCAGGAAGCTTTGCAGGAGAACGAATGCGGCGATGAGGCTCAGGACAGGACAGAGCTGCCTCTGAGGGGGGCAGGGAAGGGTCCCATGAAGCTGGAAGGCACAGGGCTGGGTTCTGACCAGATCTGTTGAAAGCAGGCTGGGGTGGGCCCCACCTTGACCTTGTGCGTTCTCTTCCCCCAGGGTCCTGGCGGCAGAAACCACAGCCCAGCAGGAGCGGCTCCAGGCCATTGCAGTGAGTCCCCTGCCCCTCAGACGGTGTGGATGGGGGTCGGGGTCTCCACACCCAGCCCGGGGCCCTTGGGACTCAGAACCAGGGCGTCCCACGGGAACCCTGAGTGCCTCCCCGCAAAATGGACATGAAGGGATCCCCTCAGTTCTCAGAACGTGGACTCCTAGTAGAGCCTTCTACTGGAGATGGGGGGACAGGTGGGGGGGGTCCGGCCGGGGGCCCGGACAGGGGGGGGGTCGGGTTGGGGGGTCAGACCGGGGCATAGGCTGGGGAGGACAGGCAGGGATCCAATCGGCCAAGTAGGTGCCATTCACAGTAAAGCAGGATCTGTGTGGGCAAAGCGTCCAGTGGGTTTGGTGGGGTCTGTGTGGCCCCCCCTAGTCCTGACCCGTCGTGTGCATCCCCGTCAGGAGAAGCGGAGGTGGCAGGCGGAGATGGAGAGCAAGCGTCGGCAGCTGGAGGACGACCGTCGGCAGCTACAGCACCTGAAGGTCCTGAGCGGGCGGCCCGGCCAGGGACCTGGGCCTCGTCTGGGGGGAGGCAGAGCCTCTGGGACCTGGGACCCCTCGGCTGGTGGGGGGGGGGGGGCGGGCCCCCGGCCCGGGGCCCCGGCGGGGGGGGGGGGGCAGGGCCCCAGGACCCGGGCCTCGGCTGGTTGAGGGGCAGGGGGCCGGGCCCAGGACCTGGGCCTTGCCCCTGACAGGGGCTGGGGGAGTGAGAAGGCAGAGCTGACCGGACCCTGACTCTGACCCGGGTCCCTATCAACCCCAGTCCAAGGCGTTGCGGGAGCGCTGGCTGCTGGGGGAGACATCCTCAGCATCACAGGGGGACGAGGACATGCGGAGACAGATGCGGGAGGACGAGCAGAGGGCGCGGCTGCTGGAGGGGTCCATCTCCAGGTGGGTGGGCTGCGGTCCAGGCGCGGCTTTGATGGATGGCGTGCGGGCCTCTGAGCTGGGCCTGAGGGGGCGGGGGGCTGCCTGGCGCGACCCCCTGCTCCTTCCAGCGCCCGGCGGTGCAGGTGTGTGAGGGTGACCGTCAGGGCGGATCCTGGAGGATGGGAGTTGCCCACAGCGGCCTCCCTGGGGGTTTCCTGGCGCCAGCCCCGCCGGTGAGCCTTCCCTGGCTTGGTGCTGGTGCTGGCCACAGACGCCCAGGCAGCTGGGCCCGCAGGAAGCCTGGGGAGGGGGGGGGGGGGCCCGGGGAAGGGGGCCCCCCCCCCCCCCCGCCCCCCCCCCCCCCGCCCTGGGCCGGGACAAAAGGCCTGGGGTTTCCGGGCAGGCAGAGGCTCAGCTCCAGGGCGGCAGGGTCACGGTGGAGGGAAGTGACGGCCAAAATTCCAAGCGTCCACTTGGCCAGAGAAGGTCCAAGAGGCGTGGGGCCTGCGCAGGCCCCACAGCTCGGCCCGCCCACCACGAAGACCTGGGATCCTGTCCTGCCGTCCAAGCCTATTCCCCGGGGCCAGAGCAGGGGGCTCGAATGGAGGCGGGACTCAGGCGGGACAGGACTGCCGCGCAGAGGGCAGAAACTTGCTGGGGATTGTTGGCCACTGGGGGCTGGACGAGGTGGGCTTCTACATCCCACCCTGCTGGGTGCAGCCCTGGGCGGGGCGGGGCACACGGGCCAGTTCAGGAGACTTCACGGGGGAGGGGGCCTCGCTTGAGCCCTGCCGTGTGTCCCTCACGAGTCAAGTGCTTTGGGGGCCCTTGGCTTTCTTCTCCCTCCTCAGGTGGCTCTGCCTGGACGCCTCCCTCAGGAAGCCCTCCAGGCTGACCCTAACTGTGGCCAGCCTGTTCACCTAGGGCTAGGCTCACTTCATCAGGGGCCACGGCCCCAAGCCCCGGCCGGCGCTGTTTTGTTCTCACGGGGCCGTGTGCTCGTTACTTTGCAGTATTTGGAAGGTGATGTGGGTTTTCCAGTTCCCCCAGAGAGAGAAAGCTTCCTGTAAACATAAATGCGTGTGAACGGAAAACAGGAGACTTGGTTACAAACCAACAGACAAGTACCCGGAGGCAGTGAAGGTGCCAGGGACGGGCCAGCCCGGCCCGGCTGCCCGCCTCGGTTTCCCCGGTTGCGAGAGGGGAGGATGCAAATGGCTCCCAGCGGGTGGGGGGCATCGGGTCAGGGAGCCCACGGTGGCGCTGGCGCTCACCACCCCCCCCCCGCCCTCCCCAGGCTCCAGAAGGAGATTGAGGTGCTGGAGAACGCGGGCCCGCTCACCACCGCTGCTGGAGAGGGCGCCGCAGCCCCGAGCCCGGCCAAGGACGAGAAGACGGAGGTGGCGCTCGATTCTCGGCAGGTGAGGAGGTGATGATGCGCCTGGGGCGCCCACCAGGGCCAGCCCCAGGGCGAGACACCGCCCCTTCTCAGACTTCAGAGCCACTTCCCGCTGTGTGCCTCAGTTTCCCCCACCCCCCCTAAGCGCCCCCGCGTGCTGGGGTGTCAGGAGGGACCGCGGGCACTTTGCACGAGACCTGGCGCATGGGCCAGGTGGACGAAACCCCCACTTGTCACCCCTGCTTTTACTGAGTCTGCCACCGCCGTCGCCTGTCCGTGGGCCCATTCCAGTGGGAACAGCGCCCCCCTCGGGTGGAAGAGAAGCTCCGGGACCCGGACAGGTTGAGGCCACACTGCTAGGAGGTGGTCTTTACCAGACTTGGCCATGTTTCTGGGGTCTGACGAAACCAGACCCTGGAGCTCTGGACCCAGAGCTCATGGACGCCGTGTGTTAGCACAGATTCAAGATCTCCCAGGCACCTTTGCTGCTGTAGATTCAGGAGCCCTGGGACACGCGTTCCGCCCTCCCTCGTGTCCTAGCTGTGACGGCACCTTGCCTTGGGGCAGGGGCCCTGGGGGCGTCTTGAAGGCCGGCATCCCTGCCGTGTGTCCAGGCCCTTCTCCACATGCTCCTCTGTCAGCTGTCCCCTGCTCTCACTGCTTTCCGGGGCCTGGCTTGGGGCAGACCAGGGGGATGTGGCCTGGGGCCTGGCCTCGCCGAATCACGCCAGGAGGGGGGGGGGGGGAGGGCGGTCAGGCCGCGATGGATCAGCCCAGGGTCCTGCGGAGTCCCTGAGGAGGCCTTTGATGCATGGGAGCTCTAGACAGACTTCCTGGAGGAGGTGGGTTTTGAAATGGAACGGGAGTTCTTTGGGCTTGGGCTTGAGACGAGAGGGACCTTGCACCGAGGTTGACTGTGTATAGACCTTGTCGTCGTGATGCCCGCGTCCTGAAGGAGACCGAGACACTGGTTGGGTACGTGACACGGTACCTCGAGGGACAGTGACATGATGTGGTCGGGGTGCAGAGTGAGAAACCAGCCAGGCAGAAATCTAGAGTGCAGGGACGTCACATACAAAGGCCCTGGGACAGGAATGTGTTCAAGGAACAGGGAGGCTGGCCAGACGTGGGGGGGTGGGGGGTGGGGGAGGAGAGGCCTGCGGGCAGGGAATCTGTGGACCCGGGACCCTGGGGGCCATCGAGAAGGGTTTCGTCTTCGTTTGGGGAGCAACAGAGAGCCACCGGTGGCGTCTGAGCAGGGCGGGACATTATCTGGCTGTCACAGGCTAGGGCAGGGGTGGGGGGGTCCCTTCCGGAGGAGACCGCACCTGTGATGGGGTCACCAGCTGCGAAGCCGAGCCCTCTGCGGGGTCCCCCCCCCCCCCCCCCCCGCCACTGCTCCCAGCGGGAAGGCGCGCCCCAGCCCTGACCTCTGTCCTTCTTTCTTGCAGGCCCCGGTGGGCACGCCCAAAGGTAGGCTCTGGGGAGGGGCGGGGCCCGAGCGCCCTCTGGTGGCCGGAGGCGGGTGGTGGGCTTGGGGAGGGTGCCTGGCAAGTGAGGGCTGGTGGCTGGCGTTGCCCACGGAGACCGGTTATTGTCGCTTCTGTGGAGCCCCGCCTCTGGCCACGTCCACTTGCTCCTGTGCCGGCGGGCGGGCGGGCCTCGGTTTTCACGTCTATACAATGGGATCTGTGGGGGCAAGAAATCAGCGTCCCGGCAAGTCCGGGGGACGGGGCGCTGTTTTAAAGGACAAGGTTCCCCGCCCACAGGTGAAAGTCTGCCATTCAGGAAACAAAGACAAAAAGCCAAAAGTTTGAGATGTGGGATCTATCTTACTCCTTTCCTCAAAAAGGATCACAGATAAATAATGTACGTTTGCCAATATTTCACAAATATGTATGGTGCTTAAATGTAGATTTAATGGCAAATATGGTTGTTAAATATAATAAAGTATTAACCATGTTAAAACTATTTAATATAAATTATATTTTTAAAGCACATATTGAACTAGTATCCGCTTGTGGGAGCGTGGAAGGAGGGCCACCAGCCGGGACTGGAGGTGGTGGCCGGTGTCTTCTGCCTGATTTGTTGCATGTTAATTATTCAGGGGAGTGTCTTACTGTGAAATTAAAAATGAATAAGTAAAAAAAAAAAATCCACCCAGGGCTCTCAGGGATTTTGTGAAAATCATCTGAGCTGAGAGATGGAAGCAGACTGGGGGCTGGTGTGTGTTTAGGGGGTTCTGGACGTGCACACGTGTGGAGGGGAGTGTCTGGGTGTGTGGGCAGTGTCTACATGTCTGGGGGTTATCTGGCTGCCCGGGTGGGGTGCCCAGGCGTCTGGGGGTGTCCAGGGAATGTCTGGGGGTGTCCAGGTATGTCTGGGTATCTGGGGGGGGGGGCCGAGTGTCTGGGGGCATCTGCAGGGGGTTGTCTGGGGGGTGTCTGGGTGTCTGAGGGTATGTGAGCATGTGGGGAGGTGTCGAGACAGCTGGAGGTGTCTGGGTGTATCTGGAGGGGTGTCCGGGGGTCTGTGCGACCGTCCCTCCTCTGACCCCCATCTCTGTCTCTACCCTTCACTCCCTGAACAGAGAAAGGAGTCTCCAACACGCCTGTGAGGACGGTCGAAGGCTCCACCATGATGAAAGCAGGTGGGTCGGCCCCCTGCCTCGCCCCCTGCACCCAGCTGTGTCCCTGGGCTGAGCGCCGGCCCCAGGGGGGCCTGGAGAGGCAGGGGCCGGGGCAGACGCAGACGCGCCCTCAGCAGGAGCTGTGGTTATGGGGGTGGCAGCCAGACCGAGGCCCAGCCCCGAGCCTGGGGTGGGGCCCGGCCGCCCCCCTGCTTTGGCACCCTGGTCACGCGCTGGCCCAGCTTCCCTGAGAAGGTGGGGCCCCTCGCATGGCCGCTCTCTAACCCAGTGCTCCCCACGGCGTCCTCCCTAACCTTGCTGCCCCCTCCCTGCCTGTGGGGCGGCGCACAGGCCCCCCCCCCCCGCCGCACACGCCCGCACGTGCTCACTGCAGAGCCTCCCTCCCCTGCTGTCCTCAGGCTGCCTCGGATAGGTAGCGAGCGCACCGTTCCTGGAGGTGACCAAGCTGGGACTCAGGCATTTCTGCGCCTCTGGGAAGCCGAGAGAGACAGGGTTAGCGCTAAGCATCACACAGAGTTGGGGTTCAGGTTCTCGCTCTGCCACAAGGTGACTCCCCGTCTCCGCCTGTCGGGGCAGCGGGATCACACTGACCGCAGGCCCAGGGTCAGGGACCCAACCCGGGAGCAGTGACGGGTGGTCACAGCTGGCAAAGCCTTATTGCTGCTGCTGGTATTGGGGTGAGTTGTGGATGCAGGAAACCACAGAGGGAGGTGAAGACCATATTGGGGGCAGGGTGGCCAGGACACCTTGGACGGTGACAGGGGAGGCCCGGGGTCTCGTGCAGGGTCAGGCAGTTTTGCCCCAGGAGGCAGGGGACAGAGGGTAGCATTTGCCAGGGAGGAGGTGTCTTCAGGACCTCTGTGCCAGTCAGACCAGCTCCACCCTGTCCCTTAACCAATGACCTTGTGTAGTGCACAACCCACGCAACTGTGTGTCTGGAGATGAGGGTGTTAGGTGGTGCAGGGGTGTGGATTAAATGGCATTCGTTCAGTCATTTGGCAAGTGCTTATTGAGCACCTGCTGTGTGCAAGGTGTGAGGGGCACAACCCGGGGCGGGGGGTGGGGCTGACGTTCTGATAAGGGCAATGTCTCTGCAGTTAACTTATGGAGAAAATAAGGCAGCGGGTGGAGCTGGAGGGGGCACATTTAATCAGAGGGCTCAGGGGAGGCCAAACTTAATAGGTGACTTTTGAGCAAGGACCCAAAAGAAGTGAAGGAGCAAGGCACAGGGAGATAGGTGTTTCAGGTGGAGGTCACAGCACATGCAAAGGCCCCGGGGGGCTGGATTTGTACCTGCCTTGGGGAAGGAATAACCAGGAGGCCTGAGTTGATTGGAGCAGAATGACCTGGGGGGAGAGAGGAAGGAGGTGAGCCAGGTCATGCTGGGTCCCGTGGGTGTGGGAGGACTCAGGCCTTAACCCTGGGACAGCACAGGGGAGCCCTGGAGGGCTGTGGGGGGAGAAGGGACCTGTACCACCCAGTGCTCACTGGCGCCCTCTGGTGGCAGTGGGGAGAACAGACCGTGGGCGGTGCCTGGAGGCCAGTGAGAGGGCAGGAGAGGCCTTCAGTGGGTCCCAGAGCGGTGGGGGGAGATGGGGAGCTGACCTGGTCAGGGGACACGGAGGGGTTGAGATGTGGGTTGAGATTCCAACTGTTCCCAAGGCAGCACCCACTAGATTTGCAAATGGACAGATGTGGGGGGGTGAGAGAGGCGGAGGAGGAGGGAATTGCCCTGATCCGGGTAGGGAGGCCCAGGAGGGGCGGCTTATGGGGGCAGATTGGAGGGAGTCTTGGACATGGTGGTTTGGGGGCTCCTCGGGGACCCTGAGGGGAAGGCGGGATACTGGGATTCAGGGCGAGGTCCTGGGGGCCATAGTCCGCACCCGGGGGTCACTGCTAGGACCCAGGCTCCCCACGTGGTCTTTGTGGTGGTGATTTCTGTACAGTGGGGGCGGGATTTTGGCTGTTGAATTATGGCTCTAACGGGTAATGACGCTCATTTATTTCAAGAGGGAACTTTCCATTCTTCATAGGGAAAGAGCTGACGATCAGTTTGATAGTTGACCGAAGTACGGACGCACAGACATGCTGACCACCGAGGCGGGGGTGGGGGGTCCAGGACGGGGCGGAGATCCAGCTGGGAACGCAGGCCTGCCAACCCAAGTTCAGATCTTGGCCGTGACCGTGGTCAAGGCATGGCCTCCCGCTGGCTCTGAGGAAGCAGAAGCAGTGCAAGGCTTTCCACGTGGGGTGGGATGCGAGTTTGGGCTTCGAATGCCGAGCAAAGGACCTCAGGCTGGCGCCCGTGTGGCGCCGGGAAGCTGTGGGCAGACGAGGAGCTGGGGGGCGCTGCGTGGAGGGCGTCCCCACTGCTTGGCTCTGCGCTGCCGGCTCCCCTCCCTGGCTTGGCTGCAGCCGGCGGGGGGCACGTGGGCAGGTGGCCTTGGGTAACCCGTGCCTCCCGTGCCAGCCATGTACTCGGTCGAGATCACGGTGGAGAAGGACAAGGTGACGGGGGAGACCCGGGTGCTGTCCAGCACCACCTTGCTCCCTCGGGAGCCGCTCCCTCAGGGCATCAAGGTGTACGAAGACGAGACCAAAGGTATGCGGCCCCCGTCCCCCACCCCAGGCCCCCACCCCCACCCCCTTCCCGCAGCCCACCTGAGTTGACGTGGGTGCTGCTCGGGGAACGGTCTCACCCCCCACAGCCCACTGTTGACTTAGAGGCCGTTCAGTACTGGGCCTGCAGCCCTGTCTTTGTTCACTCCGAGAACCTGACCCGAAGCTTGGCTGAGGGCTGGGTCCTAGGCTGGGCTCTGGGAATCGAATCACAGAGGGACGCGGCTCTGTCCTAGCAGAGCCCCTCGGCCCGTGGGCGCAGCCCTTCAGTCTGGAGCTCACGAATAAATTTAGATGATTATTGTTGAGATAAAGATGACGAGACCCCCAGAGGTGCGGTGTCTAGCGGGGGCGGGGAGGGGCCGGGGGAGGCTCCTCAGAGGAAGTGAGCAGGGCCTCACTGGACGCACAGCAGGTGCACAAGGAAACAGTGTGCCTCACAGAGGCCACAGCATGTGCAAAGGCCCTGTGGCGGGATGGAATTTGCTGAGCTGGAGGAACTGAAAGGAGCCTGTGGGGCTGGTGCAGAGTGGAGGGAGGCGTCAAGTGAAGCCTTGGCGGGAGGGGCGAGCAGGGGCCAAGGTGCCAAGATCTGGTTTGGTTTGGGGAGTTTCCTCTGGCGGCCGGGAGGGAAACAGGGTGTGAGAGACTCCGGCAGGAAGCCTGATGAGCAGCGGCCTTGGTCAAAAGCCCCAACACGCCTCTCTGTCTCTCCCTCTTTCTCTCTCTCTGTAAGTCATAAGCCATAAAATTCACTTTTTGTTTTTAGGTAAAAAAAAAAAAACCCACTTTATTTATTAAAATGTTTATGTTTCAGAGAGAGAGAGAGCACACGTGCGCACACGCATGAGCGGGGCGGGGGTGGGGGTGGGGGGCAGAGAGAGAGACACAGAATCCAAAGCAGGCTCCAGGCACAGAGCCCGACGCGGGGCTCGAACTCACAAACTGTGAGATCATGACTTGAGCTGAGGTTGGCGCTCAACTGACTGAGCCGGCCAGGCGGCCCAAGAGTTATCCGTCCGTGTTTAGACAGCAATTTCATAAATATTTTGGCATTTAAACTTTTGCTCATGTTTGGCATGGCCTGTGGGATAGTATATAATTAACCCCAGGGAGGGGAAATTTCGGGCAGTATTTACTACAATGGTAGGAAAAAGGAGACGGATCACTTCAGTAAACAAAGTACGCTTTGAGAAGACATTAAAAAGTTGTATTCAAAATTAAGGCAAACCATTTGCTTTCCTCGTGCAGTGGAGTTCATGGAGCTGGCCGCCTGGGTCGGGGATAAAATTATACCGCCCGGCCCAGAGTCTGTCAGTAAGTCCACAGTGGGGTCTGTGCCCAGACGTGGCGTATGGAGTGGAAGGGTCCAGGACACCCACCCAATTCAGCGCATGGTTCAGTGGGTTTTGGTTCGTTCGCCATGTCATGTGCTCTAATTCCGGAACATTTTCGTTCTCCAAAGCAGAAGCCCCATCACCCCCCATGCCCACCGTGGCATCCACGTAACCCCCTTCCTGGCTGTGGATGAGCCTGTTCTGGACATTGCGCACACGTGGAATCACACAAGTGGAATCACACACAAGTGGCCGTTTGTGTCTGGTTCCCTCCCCGAGCGCCGTGTGTTCAGGGTCCGTCCGCGTTCGTATTTTATGGGCTGAGTAATATTCCATTGTTTGGAAGGACCACATTTTGTTTATCCAGTCATCATTGATGGCTGTCTGGGATGTTCCCTTCTTTTGGGTTTTAGAACGCTCTACAAGTTTTTGTAGGGGCACATGTTTTCATTTCTCTTGGGTGATACCAAGGCATGGAATTTCTGGGTCACATGGGGACTCTGTGTTTTACCTTTGGAGGAACTGCTGGGTGTTTTCTTTTCTTTATGTTTATTTATTTTTGAGGGAGAGAGAGAGAGACAGAGCATGAGCCAGGGAGGGGCAGAGAGAGAGAGAGAGGGAGACACAGAATCCGAAGCAGGCTCCAGGCTCTGAGCCATCAGCACAGAGCCTGATGCGGGGCTCGAACCCACGAACCGTGAGATCATGACCCGAGTTGAAGTCAGACGCTCAACCGACGGAGCCCCCAGGCACCCCATCTCCCCCTCCCACTAGCCATGCACAAGGGTCCCCAGCTCCCCACGTCTTCGGCAACACTTGTTATTGTCCCTCTTCAAGTTACTGTCATTATTTCTGGAGCCATCGTGTCGGTGGTGAGATGATGTCTCGCTGTGTTGATTCCCAGAGCCTCATGATCTTAGAGGCTGTTCGGTCTCTGTGGCTGTGAAAGGGGCCCACTCGCAGCCCAGCTCTGTCGTGGTTTGGAACGTAGACCTGGGTGGGCAGAGTCCCCGTTCCAGCCCTCGCCAGCTGTGTGGCCCTGGGCACGTCCCGGCTGCCTTGTCTCCTGGACAAGAGTGACCTCGCAGGGCCGAGGGCAGAGGCAGTGCCTGATGCCTGGGCTCCCAGAAGGTCCTCCCTGAGCACAGCCTGGCCCAGCCTGGGGGACTCTGGACCCGCCAGACTGGACTCTGGTTGCTTAGCAATGGGAAGGTGATCCATTTCCATGGCGGCCAAGGGCTCGGATTCCTGTCTCGGGGTCAGTGGCCAGTGGGAAATACTCGGCTGGATCCTGTGCAACCAGGGCACGCCCCACCCTCCGGGCCTCCAGCCCAGAGTCGCTGCAAGGCCTTGAGGTGTGGACGCCCGTCCCCCGGATTTGGAAACCGAAAGTAGAAAGCGCTTTCCTTCTGGCCAGAAACCGGGAACTGGAGCCCTGACCCTCGACCCCAGAGGAGGCAAGTCCCTAGGGTGTGTACCCCCCCCCCCCCCCACACACACACACTGACGAAGGGCAGCTGTGTTTCCAGGAGTCTGCTGGGCTGGCGCCATGGTGTGGTGGGACCCCTCCCTGCCCTCGGGGACTGCTCCCTGACCTTGGGGACTCCAGCCCAGATCAGAGACACCAGTGTGGAGCTGGGGAGATCTGGAGAACGCCTTTAGGGAGATTGTATGCACGCATGTGTCTTCCCTTCAGACATGGTGGGGGGGGCGGGTACACATGAGGCTGGGGGTATCTAGAGGGGCCAGTCTTCTTCCTCAGCGAGCGACGAAGTCCAGGGTGGTCAGGAGAGGGAGTGACCAGACTAAACTTTAACTCAGGGTCAACCACAGGGACCCAAGGAAGGAAGTCGCGGTCCCCGAAACTCCTCATGGGAGGGAAACACACTTAGACCAGGAGTGTGACCACTTAGACCACTTAGACCGGTCGGGTCCAGCCCCGGCCGGCTGTGTGACCAAGGGCTGGCCAAGTCCATGGTCCGAAGCGGCGTGGGACCCAGTCGCCGGGCAACACTGCAGCAAGCAGACAGAGGCCCCGTCCGCTGGATTCCAGTCTTTCCTGGTCTCCAACAGGTGCTTCTGTGCCTGTACATTTTCGTCTGTGCGCCGGTTTGGGGGGGGGCACGGACGCCCACAGGGAGCTTTCGATGCCCGTTGGTTTTAAACGCGTGGTTCGGTTTCGCGTTCCTTTTTACCCTGGGGGGCGGCCCACAGCCCTGCCAGGCCTCCCCTCCTCCCAGAGAGAGCCAGCTTACTCTCCGTCTGTCTGTCTGTCTCTCCCACCCCTGCCAGTGGTCCACGCTGTGGACGGCACCGCGGAGAACGGAATCCAGCCGCTGAGCTCCTCCGAGGTAGACGAGCTCATCCACAAGGCCGACGAGGTCACGCTGAGCGAGGCGGGGTCCGCGGCGGGGGCGGCGGAGGCCCGGGGGGCGCCCAAGGAGGCGGCGCACAGCACCCCGTCCAGGCGGGAGATCACCGGCGTACAGGCCCAGCCAGGCGAGGCCACGTCGGGCCCGCCGGGCATCCAGCCCGGCCAGGAGCCCCCGGTCACCATGATCTTCATGGGCTACCAGAACGTGGAGGACGAGGCCGAGAGTCAGAAGGTGCTGGGGCTGCAGGGCACCATCACGGCCGAGCTGGTGGTCATCGAGGACGCCGCGGAGCTCAAGGAGCCCGCCCCGCCCAACGGCAGCGCGGCCGAGCCCCCCGCGGCCGCCGCCTCCCGGGAGGAGAACCAGGTGGGGCCCGAGGCCCCCGCCAGCGACCCCCAGGACCTGGACACGAAGAAGCAGCGTTGTAAATGCTGCTCTATCATGTGAGCCCCCCGGCCCCCGCCCCCGCCCCGCCCTCCACCCACAGTCACCCACCGCCCGGCCCGGCGCCTGCCCGCCCTCCACCCACAGTCACGGGCCCCGGACACGCGGCTGTCACATGGTCCCGCCGAGGGTTCTTTCAATGGAAAGAGAGGGACGGGGGTCCCCCACCCCATCGTCACCCCCGACACCCCTGAGCCACTGAGCCGTGCACCTGCGCCTGGTAGGAGAGCGACCCGGACGGCCCCACGTTTCCCGACGCGGCGGGCACCCTCCCCCCCCCCCCCCCCCCCCCACGACACGGCCGGGGTTTCGGTGCAGCCGCGGCCGGCGGCCAGCCGCCCTCTGGGCCTCCTGCCTGTGCCTTCCTGCCGCCTCCAATGAGGTCCCCGAGGGGACGTCCTGCCGGGTTAGGGCTCCTGGGGGCCCGCTCTGTCCCCGCTTAGCCCCTGGAAATGGGGTTTCCCGGCCGAAGCTGTGGCGTCCGTACCCAGGCCATTGGGGTGAGGCCATGCTTCTTTGGGGAGTCTGGGTCGGAGGTCAGGTTCAGGGTCCTGGAAGGAAGCCAGGCCCCGCTCTCTGGATACCCCCAGCCTGGTGTGCCCCTCCCCCCAGGCTCTCTCTGGGGTGGCCGGGGGTGAGGGGGGCGGCCTGCTGGAGCCTGGGAAGGGAGAGCCCCAGGGACACGCCCCCGTGGGGGATGGGTCCAGGACCCCTGCGCTGTCCCCCTGCCACGGGGCCCAGGGCCACGCGAGCCGCTTCTTGTCCTGAGCTCCCACTCCCGCTGGGCCCTTCTTCCTCCTGGTGCTAATTTGGGGACCCTGGGGGGCTGCCCGGGACCTGCTTGGACCAGGGTGCTGGGCCCCTCCAACCATACCCCAGAGATCAGGCCACTGCCACTCCAGCGGGCTTGGCACATTTCCGGCAGTGGTGGGAGCACGCAGCCTGGGGCGGGGGCGGGGGTGGGGAGGGCTTCCTCCGCAGGAGACCCCCATCTGCCGCCCTGCCCGATGCGAGCCTGTCCCCTTCCCGCCGGGAGGGGGGCGGGGACAGGGGTTGCGCTCCTGGGGGCAGCCGACACCTGGATGTGCACACACATCTCCCCGGTTGCAGCCACGCTCGCCCCAGAGGCGCGTTCGTGCACACGCTCGCAGACCCTCCCGTGTGGGCTGTGGTCGGTGAGGCCCCGTCTCAGCCCCTCCCCTAGGGGCCTCCCACCCGGTGCCCGGGGCGGGCGCAGGGGTCGCCTCTGGTCGCAGCCCGGACCCCGACTCAGCTCTGCCCCTTGGTGGCAGGGGGAGAGGCCCCCTGCGAGGTGACCCTGGGCAGTGGCCGTGGGACCCCCTCTTCCTCCTTGAGTCCTCGAGCTGTGAGCCTCCGCTGAAGTGCCCCTCTGCTTTTGATGTGTGACAAGGCCTTGTTGTTCTTGACTTTCCCAGAGAAGCAAATAAACAGTGTGAACAGCCCCAGGCTCTGGCGTCCTTGGCTTTCACTGGGGGGGGGAGGGTGTGGCCAGGTGGGCGTGGCCCCACCAGGGCGGCCGGGCCATAAAAGGAGGCCGGAAGGAGGGAGCAGGCTTCTGCACCGCAGCCCCGGACTCCCTTGGGCTCACCCCGGTGCCCAGTGCCCACCGCACCTGCACCCACGTGAGCGGCACCTGGGCAGGTAAGGCCTGGAGGTAAGGGGGTAGCTGGTGGTGGCAGGACTTGCTTCCTGCTAACTGTGGAGTCCTCTGGTTCTATGGCCCGTGCTGGGTTCACGGCCCCCAAGCTCTGCAGAGAAACCGTTCCCCGGGAGCCGGGCGGGGGGACGGTGGGACGCGTTTACAGAGGCTGCCACCCCGAACTTCTGTCTCACTAGGCGATCTTGGAAGTTGCTGCCTCCCCTGGGCCTCAGTTTGCCTATCTATACAATGGGCTTTATGAACCCTGAGTGGGAGGCCTCCTCAGTCTGGGAGCAGGACAGTTGGGTCCTTGTCTCCAGTGTCCCAACATGCTGGGTGATCCAGTCTCTGCCCTTTTTGGGCCTCACTTGCCCAGTATGAGCAGCATACGATGGGGGGGGGGGGGGGGGGACTCAGGTTCCACTGTGTCCCCGCCCTGTAGACTGACCGCCAGGCCGATAGGTCCAGGCCCACAGAGACGCCGGGGTCCCGCAGCCCCGGCAAGTTCCTTGCACCTTGGTCGAGAATCAGGCTGGATGGCTGAGCGCCCGGCAGGCCCCGCTGCCCATGCTGAGCCTTGGGGCCCCCATCCGTCAGGGGGGCCTGGGCCTTGCCCACCCTGCCAACGTTTTCCGGCACTCTGGGTCCTTTATGTAGAAGTGGCCGGGGCATCCTCCCTGCTCTGTGACGTATGCCCATTTCAGAGGAGGGGACAGGCTCAGAGAGGCTAAGTGGAATCTGAACCCCGACCCAGCGAAACCCCCCGCAGAGGCTAGCAGGCCGGGCGAGCCCCAGAAAGGGGCTCTCTGGGGTAGGAACCCCAAAGGGTGTTCTGAGCCTGGAGCGCGGGGTGGGGGGGCTGGTTCAGGACCTACTGCGTGACTCTGGGCGTGATGCCCCCTCTCTGGGGTGCCGGAGGGCCTGAGAACAGCTGGAAGGAGCTTTCCAGTGAGTCCCGGCTCTGTGGGGCTGGAGGCCTGGGGGCCGGGGGGCCGGCAGGCAGTGGGCATGGCGCCTGCCGTCCTCCCTGCCTGGGTATCGTCTTTCTCCCTCCTCCTCTGGACTTTGTTTCCCGGGCCCGGGTGGGGCCGGCGGGGAGGGGGTGCCCCTGCTTCCCCAGGCGGGGCCCTGTCCCCTGGCAACCCATGGGCAGGGCATCGGGATTCCGGTCTCTGTCCTGTCGAGAGCACCAGAGCCAGGCCCAGAGGCTGCGGGGGCCCAGGGGCAGCATGTGAGTCGGGACCCGGCGTGGGGGCAGGGTGGGGGTCCCGTGTGGACTGGGCTTTGTGTCTGGGACGAGCGTTCACGCGTCAGTCGGTAGCCTGTGCTCACCTGTGGGATCCGCGGGGCGCAGGGAGGGAGGTGCCTCAGTCCCCCCCCTCGCCCCGCCCCGGGCCCAGCTGGGGTGCAGGGTCTGGTGGGGGCATGTGGGGGTATGGGGGTGGCCCTGTGTGAGGGGGCTGGCTGGGAACCCGTGCGGCCGGGGCAGAGTCTGGGCGTCTCAAGGTGTTGGGGCGTGTGCCCAGCCAGGGCCCCGGGAGGACCCTCCTTGCTGTGTGACCTTGCTCTGAGCCTGAGCCCTTCCAACGGGCCTTTGCCCGAGGGCAGGAGGCCAGTGCCGAGGAAGCAGATGTGTAGCACCAGGGGCCATAAACCCAGTTTCAGTCTGGTATCGACGTGATACGGGGTGGGGCTGGGAGGGGCAATGGGGGAGGGGGGCTTCCTGGGAGAGGAGGCGGCTGCCTGGGAATGGAGGCTCCGGCCTCGGGACCCGCTGCTCTGCGGCCGGCTGTGTGGTCTCGGGTGAGCAGCCTGCCCTCTCTGGGCCTCGGTTCCGTCTGCTGTTGACTGGGGACAAGAACGGCCCCCTGGCCGCGGGCTCTTACGAGGAGCAAATGAGACGCTGCTGTGGGGCGCTGTGTGCAAGGGGCCACGGGAGACACGGGAGGCTCTGTGATCGCTACCACCCCTCATTCGTGCGGAGCCTCCGAGGCCCCGAAAAGGCTGACCCCCTGGGCTCTACCCCTTCGGGCCCCATGTGGGGGCCTCATCGGCCCGGCTTGCAGACGGGGACACTGGGGTGCCACAAGAGAGGACGCCTGCCCCGGGGTCACCCCGAGAGCAGTGGTGGGTCCAGCATTTAAAGACCATTAGCGGCCACTGTGAGAGCATGTATCTGGTGCCTACTGTATACTGGCTACATGGCAGACTTCCAGGGTGGACCCAAGTCCCGCGGACTCTACCTCCGGTCCGGGTGTGGACACTGAGGCCGGAGGTACCAGCCGGCGGGGCCCCGGGGCCTTGAGCCCAAGACCCAGCCTGAGCCCCGCCCACTGGCCTCCGTGACTCACCCAAGAGGAATGGGCCAAGGAGGAGGCAGGGCCCCCACCCAGGCCCACTGACAGCCTCTGGGCAGGTCCCCCCCCCCCCCCACCGCCTCCCCGGAGTTAATGTCCTAAGTGGCCTATAAATCCTGCCGGGTGTACGTCCCCCTGCCCACTCGGCAAACACTCCTTCATCGCCGTTCGCACACCTGCCTCCCCCCACCCTTCCCGGGGAGCTCCAGGGCGTGGGGACAGGCCCGCCCAGCCCTCAGGGTCAGCACCGGGCTGGCGCCGGAGGGGAGGCCTGGAGGCACAGCCAGGTCTGTGGCAGAAATGACCCTGACCTCCAGGTCCTGGGCACCCGGAACGAGCAGCGTTTGCAGAAAACTTGCCAGTCTTTATCACCTCCCTGCTGTATACTGCGCTCTGGCTGCAGGAGGGGGTGCTCATCTGGGCCCTCCGGGAAGAGAGGGTCCTGGGCTGAGGGCTTCCAGGGGCAGAAGACGAGACTCAAGGACGTAGCCACCCCTGTGGCTTCCGGGAGGGCATCTCCCTGGGGGCTGTGTGGTCCCGGGATTTACTACCCAGGCTTGTCCGTCTTTACCTGTTGCCTTTCTAATTATAGTCTCAGTATTGGATACATACGGACGCCTGCTTAGTACACGTTAGTTAGAACATGGTTCCCATGGTCCATTTTATGTTGCCTGACCCCACCTCTCCAGCTCAGGGCGGGGCTGCGTTTTCCTCTTTAGAACGGCAGCCTTCACGAGCAAGGTGGCCCCAACGCGGCAGGTTCTGATAGAACTGGGAGATGGGAAAAGGACAAGGGCTGCTTGAAGACCTGGGAACGGCCAGTTCCTTTCCTCAGCCGTAAAAAGGTGAAGCCTAAACTGGGTGCTGGGCCAAGCAGCGGGAGATGCCCGGACAACAGGCTCCAAGAGCGGGGGCAATCGGGGCGGGGGGGGGCTCCCTGGAGGAGGTGTCTTGTGGGCTGCAGCTAGGAAGGCCGTGGAGCAGCACAAATGCAGAGGAAGCTGCGGGAGGAGGAGGAAGAGGGTCAGGTTTGGGGTAGGGACCCCTGTGAAGTCTGGGTTTTGTGCTGAGGTCAGACGGAGGCCCTGGAGAGCGGGTGCGTGCCTTCATAGGAGGGGGTTCCCAGAGCTGTGCTCAGCAGAACCCCGAGGCTTGAAGAGGTGCCAGGGCCCCCTGGGGCACTGGATCAGGGTGTGGCCAGAGGCTCCGCGGCCTCACCTGGCCCCGCAGGACAAGGTCCAAGGCGTTCCCTAGCCCGTCCTGGCTTTATGGCACCGAGGCGGGGGACTGTCCGGGATGGGACCAAGTGTCCCTTTAGGCAGGTGTAGGGGAGGGAACCAGGAGACCGGAGTCTCTGCCAGCCATCCTCCCTCTCTGAGCCTTAGTTTCCCCACTTGACATCCCTTAGTGAGGGGCAGGCCCGCTGATGAAAGAAATCTTACAAGAGGAACCTCAGAATGTGTTGCACCCTGGGAGACAGGCAGGTGCGCTCGTGCACACGGGGGCCCAGGGAGGCTGCCTGGGGATGGCCTTGGGTCTGGCCACGTGAGCTGGGTGGGAGAGGGCAGTAGCAGGAGTCCCGGAGACGAACGGGCAGGGGCACCAGAACATGTCAGACGCTCACGGGGCAAGCTGTTGAGAGAGTCAGCACGGGAGTGAGCCACAGGTGCGGCTGGATCCAGGCGTTCACACGGCATTTTTTACGGACGCCTGTTGGCGTCAGTGCTGCCCTCAAGCAGGCTGTGTCCGTGAGGGCACACGTGCCGCCCCCAGCCGTTTGCTGGGCAACAAGCCCGGGGGGCGGAGGGCTCCGATCTTCCAGGGTAATCGCAAAGTCTCAGGACCAGAATTTCACGTCATTGGCAGGCTGGGTCACGCGTCCATCCCCGAAGTGACCATAGAGGCCCTTTGGCCAGGACTTTGGCCTTCGAGGGAAAGGAAACCGCACCTGTCCCCAAGAGAGCGGCCGGGGGCCGTGTCCCGGTCCCTGACGTGTTGGCCGTTGTTCCCTTCTCCTCCCCCAGTGAGCCCGGAGCACCTGCGCCCGGAGCCGTGGGCAGCTGAGTCCCCCAGGCCATGGACCGAGTGACCAGATACCCCATCTTTGGCATCCCTCACTCGCCCCGTGTGGGTGGCCTGGGCCTGGAGGAGGGCACCGGCCACACGTTCGAGCTGGTGGACGTGGGGCCTGCGGCCAGCGGCTGGGACCAGAACAAGCCACGGGCCCTGCCTGCTGACCGAGAGGCCGGGCCGAATGAGGCCGGGCCGAAGGCGTCCCGGAGTCCATGTGCCTTCCTGGACCGGCCAGCCCCGTGGAGGCTCGGCCGGGAGGGTGACGAGAAAGAGGAGGCGAAGGCCTGCCGTCGGCACCCAAGGGACGCCCAGCCCACGCGGCCACGGAGCCTGGAACGGGAGCACCAGGCACCCAGGAAGGGCAGCACGGCGCCCGCGCTCCAGGGCGGGCCTGCCCTCGGGGACCCCGGGAGCCCCGGCCAGGCTCAGTCTGGGCCCCCGGAGGAGCACGTGGTCGACAGGGAGCAGATCAACTTCCTGACGGCCAGACGGCAGTTCTTGAGTCTGGAGCAGGCCGGTGCGGCGGCCGCCCAGAACCTTCCAGCTAGGGCGGCCCCTGCGTGCGCCCCGCCTGCCGTGGGTCGGGCCTCCACGGCCTCGGGCGGGCTGCCCCCGGCCAGCGGGTGTGCCGTCCCCCCGAAGCCCCAGGGGAGGGACGCGGTCTCGGGAGGGAAGGGGGGCGCCGGCGGCCTCCCCGCCGCCCCTGGTGCCCGGGCTGTGGGCGGCCGTGGCTCCCGGTCCCGAGTGGGGTCCCCGGAGCCCCCCGGGGAGACGCCCATCGAGCGGGAGATCCGGCGGGCCCAGGAGCGGGAGGCGGACCTGCGAGAGCAGAGAGGGCTACGGCGGGCGGCCAGCCAGCAGGAGATGGTAGAGATACCCACCAGGCCACTGCTGACCGAGGTCGGCCCGGCCTCGGTCCCGCGGCGGGACAGGGGGCGCCCGTCACTCTACGTGCAGCGGGATTTGGTGCAGGAGACCCAGCGGGAGGAGGACCACCGGCGGGAGGGCCTGAAGCTGGGCGAGCCGGCCACGCCGGCCAGGGCGGCCCTGGGTCCCCAGCCGGGACTCAGGAAAGCCCTCAGCTCAGACTCCGTCCTCGGCCTGGCCCCGGAAGACGGGCCGGCCCGCCCTGCTCCCGCGGTGACGGTGACGAAGGAGGACCGCGGCGTCCCGGCCGACGCCCTCCAGCCGCGCCTGCGCCCCGGGAGCCCCCGGCTGGCGCGCCCGGCCCTCCACGCGTCCGGCAGGCCTGGGGGTCTCTCTGCGGCCGAGGCCGAGGCTGTGGGCTCTCCACAGGCCACAGGCTCTCCGTGGCATCTCTTGGAATCCTCTGGAAAACCGGCAGGCGTGAAGCTGCAGTGCCCCAAGCCCCGCGAGGGGCCCCCGCCGGCCGAGAGAGGGGTCATCCGACAGGAGCATTTCTGCCTGCGGCCCCTGCGGTTCAGGGTCCCAGACGGGCCCCTGCAGGCCGCGGCCCCCCGCGGCCCAGGCTGGGAGGGCGGGGGGACCCTGGCGTCGACGCTGCAGAGGTCTCAGTCGTCCCAGCTGCTGGAGAAGGAGGTGGAGAGCGTCCTGCAGCGCGAGCGGGAGTTGGCCGAGGAGCGGAGGCAGGCCCTCTTTCCTGAGGTCTTCTCCCCGCCGCCCAATGACGACGACGACGACGACGACGAGGAGCCCGAAGGCTCCAGGAGCTCCTCCGCGGCTTCCGGTGAGGGGTGGGGGGGTGGAGGGGTTGGGAACACCTGGGGGGCTCCGGCGGCCGGTCTCTGTACCTGAGCTGCGGATTCTGGAGGCGGACGTCAACTCTGCCTCGTCAGGGGTGCGAAGGTTTGAGGGTGTCGTGTCCCCCGCCGTCCGCTGCTGCCCAGTTCGTCCCCCCGACGGCCCGTGCTTTGCCCGTCTATCCGTCCATTCTCCCGTTTCCTCGCCGGGCAGACACTCGGAGCGTCCCGGGCTGGGGTCTGGTCGAGGGTCCCTGGGACCCTCCTGACGCCCCCCTCTCCCCGCGCAGGCGTCACGGGCGGCTACTCCGTGTCTGAGTCCCACTTCTTCACCCCCATCCACCTGTCAGGCGTGGCGGGTGCTCCCAAGCAGAAGAAAAGGAAGGAGCCGCGGGTGAGTCCGGAGCCCGTTAGGGCCACAGGAGGGCAGAGCGAGACGCGGGCAGGACCTGGGTTGAAGCCCGACGCCCTCACTGCCTGTGGGTGGCCGTGCCTCTGCCTCTTCCCCACGGGAGTGCACAGCGCGTGTCCCTTTGTCTGTCGGAGGCCCCCGAGCAGGGTCCCCACCGTGAGGGCGTCCCCCTGAGTCCGTCTGACGGACGGGCTCCGCTTCGAGGACGACAGTGACAGTCGATGAGCACCGTCATACCGTCACCACTGCGCAGCATGTGCGGGTGATGTGCACGGGGCTCTGCGGGCCACGCCTGTACCGTCTCAGAGCCACGTCCGTCTTGCCACACGCCCTTCAGAGAAAGCTCGAGTCGCCATGGCCAGCGTCAGGCGGTGCTGCTCCCACACGGGGACTCAGCCCAGACCCGACTCCGCCCCCCCGCAGTGGTCCCCCTGAGGCCGTCTCCTCCCTGGATGGGGGGAGGGGGGGGCGCTCCGGGCCACCAGGGGGAACCACGCCGCGTCTAGCCTCACCGCCTGCTCGGCGGCTCGGGGCACCGCGTGGGAGCCCAGTGACCCGGCTCAAGTCCGGTCCTGCCACTCGCTGGCCCGTCATGCTGGGCAAATCCTCTCTGACCCTCAGTCCCCTCCTCTGTAAAATGCGCGTGGTCGTGGTCGTAGGAACAGCCCCCTCTGAGCCCTGGGACGGGGCCGGGCTGCAGGAGCTCAGGAAACGTTGGCCGTCTCCCTTGTGACGAGTTTGCAGAGAGAGCCTCGAGGCTTCACGGAGGGGGCAGCGCGGGGGAGGCAGGCTGCGCACAGCTTTGAGTCTGGGGGGCCGCGGTGGCCAAGGAGCCCCCTCCCCTCCACCCCGAGTGGGGGCCCAGGGGGCCGGGCGTGGAGTCCCAGGCCCCGGGGCTCACGTGCCTCCCTTTCCCACAGTATGCCAGCCTCAGCGCCTCCGACCACATCAACTCAGAGGTGAGTGTGCCCCTGGGCCCTCCGCCGCGGCCTCAGAGCCGTCAGGGGCCTTTCTCGCGGCGGTGCGGCCCGAGCCTGCCGGAGTGGGTTCTGCCGGGAGCCACTCGGGGGGGGGGGGGGCTTGCCGTGGGTACAGACCGTGGGAGAGAGGGTCTGGGCCAGACACAGAAGGAGGCTCACGGGACAGGGCGTGAGAGCGGCCGCTTTACTGCCCTTGTGGATTCGTTTATGAACTGGGTCCAAAACGCCAGAGCTGGCAGTGAACCTGCCGTGGGTCTCAGCGTGACCTACCACGCTCCTTGACACTGTTACCAGGGGGACGGGGTCTAAATCGGAGGAGGGGATGGCCTGCTTCCCTCCTGTTCTAGATCTCTCCTACGAGCTGGCCGTGGGGGACGGCGCCCAGGGGTCGGGACCCTGACGGGGACTCCGTGCCTCTCCTGCAGGTCCTTGAGGCCACACGGGTCACCCGCCACACCAATGCCAAGGCCAGGTGCTGGGAAGCCCGTATCTACGCCAACGGGGGGAAGGGCTGAGCCGGGCGCCCCGGGCCCGCCCTGGGGGGTCTGCTGGCCCATCCCGAGCCCCACTTGCCTTAGGAAACAGGTGCCTGCTTAAACTCCCCACCCACCCCCTCCCAACCCCTCCCCCCCAGAACCACAGATCAGGGCCGACAACCCCGAGGCCGGATGCATTTCCAGCCCTGAGGGTTCTCTTTCCGGTTCTTATCTTCCTGGAGACGTTGTTGTGTTTTCTGTGTGTAATGCGGGGGATGGAACGGGAGGTCTCTCGGTTCTGCTTCTAAGACTTTGCCAAACACTCTGGGCCCCAAATGGGAGGAGACCAGCCGCCCCCCACCCCCAGGTCCAGATGTGATTGTCCCTGCTAGTCTGAGGGCCGTGGGGCTGGTCCCTGGGGGAGCCGCAGGTCTGAGGGAGGAGCACCCAGTCTGAGGGCCTCTGTGTTGTCCCCCAACCCCACCCCCGCGTGGCACACCCAGCAAATCTCTGAATTACAGCCCTGTGGGGTTAGCCACCCCCCCCCCCGCCCCCGGCAGAGAAGAGGGCTGAAGGGGACCCACGTGCTCTGTGCCCCCCCCCGCCCCCGCCGCGGCCCAGCAGTGACAGCGTCAGTGCCTGTCCAGGGGGCGAGGCCAGTGGGTCCCCCGGGTGGCCCTCCAACAGCGTCCCTGGTGTCCGGGGAGGTTGGAGGGGTCCCCGGTTGGGCCCTGTGTGCGTTCTATCCTCCCAAGGTGTGGACGCTGGACCCAAACCCTAGTTCTGCAGCCATCCTCGGGGTGGCCTCGGGGGTCCCCAGAGCTCCTGTGCCTCGGTTTCCCCTCCACGCACAGGGATGGCCGGCCTCAGCCTCCAGGCCCCTCCCGCTCCCCCTCTCCTTGGCCGCTGCACGGAAAACTGAGGCGGCCAGTTCCAGAAATCCTGCGGCCGCCCCCGCCAGCCCAGGAGGCAAAAGCCTGAAATAGCTGGGCGGGGGTGGGGCCGTGGGGGCCCGGGGCGGGCTGGGAGGGGCTCTTCAGGGTAGAGAAGAGACAGGCCGAGGGAGGAGGCAGGGCCCCAGTCCGAGGGAGGAGGCGAGGTCTGTGTCCACAGGCAGGGCCTGGGCCGGGATTCCTACAGTCTGTCCTGCGTCAGAGTGCGGGCCCCACCCACCCTTCAGGGAGGCACCTCAGGGGCTCGCCCTCTCCTGCCGGGTCAGCCACCTGGTGCCAACGGGCCTGCCACCACCCTCCCCGAGTCGGGACCTCCAGGGTGGGGGCGCTGCCCGAATGACTAGTTCGATGGCTCTGGGCTCAGAAGTCCTAACACCTGGGAATGGGCAGGGCCGGTTCCCGCGGGACCCCGGGGACCCATCTCCCCACTTTTCCAGCTTGCAGAGGCGCCGCATCCTGGGCCCGCGGCCCCTCCTCATCCTCGTAGCACAGGGTCGCCGGGCTCTCTGCCTCCCTCTCGTGAGGATGCTGGGTCCCCAGGGCACCCAGAGTCACCCCCTCCTCGGGGGCCTTGACAAAGGTCCCTTCTGCCACGTGAGGCGACAGGTCTGCAGGTCTGAGGACCAGGAATGGGGACGTCTTTGGGGACCTTATGCTGCCCACCAGACAGAGTCTCCTTGTCCCCTGTCCCGGTTAACCTTCCCTGGCCTCTGCTCAGGGCCTCCTGGGACTGTTGCACAGGCCGTGCACAAGGCCCCCAGCCGAGGTGGGGAGGGCTGGGCTCCCCTATGACCTGGGCCCTTCTGTAACCCCCCTGGCCCGGCCGCGCTTCTCTGCACACAGGTCACGTCACGGAGGGGTACATTCATGAGTCCTCTAGGTCAGAGGGCCCCCGCCCATGGTGGGACCAGCTCTCTGGTCTCAGTAGACTGTCCTTTGACCCCCATAATGCCCCCATCACCATGGCCTGTGAAGGTTCCCCCAAAACACAGAGAAAGCCACTGCAGGGAGTGATGTCCTCCCCCAACGCGGTCTGTCTGTCCCCCCACATACTTGCTCTACCCTTGAATCCTGCTCTGTCCGGTGGGTGCCACAAGGAAGGTTCAGAAACGGCTTCCCCGGCGTGGGTCTGCCTGTGGCCCCGCCGCCTGGGGGTGGGGGGGGGGGGCCACTGGGGACGTCCGTGGGGCCCCCCCCCCCACCCCCGACATCCAGACCAGGGTCTGGGCACAGCGGGAGATTCATCTGCAACCTGCCGGCTCCCTTGGGCCACGTTTGTCCCCACGGGGGCTCAGTCGGGGACAGGGGACCCTCCAGGACACAGTGTCTGCAGCCCCTGGGGCCACTCCATTCGAGAGGCGATATCGGCCCTCGATGCCGACCCTGGGACGGTGCCCACGCAGGAGACCCGCGTCCCGCTCCCGCAGCCAAGGGCCACCAGGTGGAGCAGAGACTTGAATGTTCCACGGGTGCATGATGGCCGTGTCCCCGCCCACCCCGCCCCCTGCCTGGGTGACCAGGGCCACCTGGGGGGCCCGCAATGTGGGCGGGGAAGCAGACCTTGTGTGTTCAGCCTGATCGACAAAATGGACACGAGTTCCTCAAGAAGTTAAACACACAACAGCCATGTGACCCGGAGGTTCCACGTCTGGGTCTGTCCCCAACAGAACGGGAACCAGGGACTTGAAGAGATACTGGCACCACCGTGGTCACGGAGGCACGAGTCACAACAGCGAAAGGGGAGCAGCCCAGGGTCCCTCCGTGGATGAAGGACAAACACAGTGCGTCCATCCCCACGCTGGAATGTGACCCAGCCCCAGGAAGGAAGGACGTCCTCCCACCTGCCACCGCGTGGAGGGACCCGGAGGTCACTGTGCGCGGTGACAGGAGCCGGACACAGAAGGACACGTCCCGCGTGACCCCCTCACAGGGGTCCCCGGAGGAGTCCCGTCACAGAGACAGAGTAGATGGTGGGAGCTGGGGTGGGGGAGGGGGCAGGGAGTCCTTTGCTTCATGGAGACAGTCTCAGTCTGGGGAGATGGAAAGTTCTGGAGGCGGGGGGGGGGGGGGGGCGCGGGTGCAGGACAGCGTGAGTGTGCTTGATGCCACTGAGCTGTGTGCTCGGAAAGGGTTAGAGTGATACATTTTGTGTTATGTGCATTTTGCCAAGATCTTTAAAAAGCTAAAGGAAAAGTGTTCAGTCTCTTGAAAGCACACGGAGGCCCTTGGGAACCACCCAGAGGAGCCCACAACTTGCCAGCTTAAAATAACTAGAAATACCGGACGGCGAGCCGCGTCCTCCGAGACTCTGGGTGGCGTGGGTGTGGGCGGGACGTCCTGCGTCTGTGACTCACCTGTGTTTCATTCTTCATCCACGGCCGGCCGACCCCTCCGGAGGCGGGGAGGGAATTCGGTCCCCTGCCAGGTCTCCTGAGTCTCGGTGGGACCCAAAGCGGGAGGGTCTGTCTGGGAGGCGACCTCACCGCAGGCGTCCCTGGCGGCCCCTCATTCTCTCGTGCAAGGGGACAGACGTTCTCCCACGTGTATTATGATCCCGGAAGGGGGGCCCTTAGAAAGGCTGGAATACAAACCACGTTTCCAACTAAAACGTGCTCCTCCCTCCAGCCGGCTTCTGAGCTGCCTGGGGGGAGTCGGGAGCCGCTCTTACATAATCCACTCCAGCTTGCGCGCGGTGCGGACGCGGATCCCCCAGGTTTGCTCTGCAACAACCATCCCAGCAGGTGGTGGCTCAGACTCCAGCTGCTCCCAGCGCTGGCGATTCCGTG
>NW_024412512.1:54482-100139 GCF_014898765.1 Herpailurus yagouaroundi
AACAGGGAAGGGGGGCAGGGGGGCGGGCTCAGCGGGGGTGGTGGTGGAGGGGGGGTGGAGGGGGCGGGCTCATCCAGGAGTGGGGGCAGGGGGGCGGGCGCCTGCAGCCGTGACCAGCCCGGTGTGGGGGGTGGGGTGCAGGGGCCCCTCGCTCACGCAAGTGAAGCCAGGGCTCTGTTGGCGGGGGTGGCCGCCCGGCTGCGCTAAAATTCAGGACGCTCGGCTAAATTTGCATTTCAGGCCAACGGCGAATGGCATACTTGAAGTGTGCCCCGTGCCGTATGGGGGACATACTCGTGCTTTTGAAAATCGCTCATCGTTTACCCGAAGTTAAAACTTACTGGATGCCCTGTCCTTTTATTTGCTAACTCTGGCCACCTCCTGGTTCCCCCGCGAGACCTCGGAGAGGGCACCCCGGGTGCAGGCGCTTCAAACGCCCCTGCCCCGAGGCAGCACAGGGGACTGCGGAGCCGCCAGGCCCCAGCCGCGGGGCACGTGGGGCCGCCACGTCGTCCAGCCCTTGGGCGCGAAGGCACCCGCGGTTTGCGCGAGCAGGAGAAAAGGGGCGGAGCTCCCTGGTCGCCCAGCCCCCGGAGAAAGCACTCTCGCCAGAGCCGAGGGCACCCGCGTCTTGAAGACGGGCCTGGGGCCGCACGCACGAGTGAGCACAGCAGTGAGCGGGGGGCAGGAGGGACGAACGGGGCTCATCGGGAAATTTCACCGCCGACCCCCAGGATGCGTCAGTGCAAAACGTAAAAACTAGACACTGGTTATCAAGGTGACTGTGTTAGTTGGTAACGAATTAGCACACACTTAGCTGCTTACAACAACGCCCATTTCTCAGGGTCTGCGGGGGTCGGAAGTCCAGCGCCGGGTGTCGGGGCCTCGGCTCAGGGCCCCACGGGGCTGCCTGCGCAGACAAAGGCTCCACTGGGGAAGGACCCGCTTCCCAGCTCCTTTGACTGTTGCTGGAACTATCTCCTGACTCTCGTAGGGCCGAGGTCCCGGTTTTCTTGCTGGCCACCCCACGCACGTGCTTGTCCCAAGGCCCCTTCACAGACAGTTCACAACCTGACTGGTTGCTTCACTCTGGCCTTTCTAGGGCTCTCCTGATTAGGTCAGGCCCACCTGGCAGGATCTCCCTTTCGATGAACTCAAAAGTCAATTGATTCGGGGACCTTAATTACACGTGAAAAAGCCGCCCACTTTTACCAAATCCCACCCACACTCACGGAGTTACACAGGGTGTGTCACTGGGGGCAGGGGTCTTGGGCCACCTCAGAATTCTGGTCATCCTGAGAAGACCTAAGGTGGGGTTTAGGGCGTGGGCTCTGTTGGCAGAGATTGGGCTCGAACCTCACCCCCTGCTGCTACTCATTGGGCTGCCATAAGTTAACCAGCCATTTTGTCTGTCCAAACCTCAGTTTCCCTGTCAGAAAAGGGGGGTAACTCTTCGCTCACAGGATTTATGGGCAGATGAAATGAAGTGAGCAGGAATGCGTCACCCCGGGGGTCCCACGCTGGTGGCCGGAGGGCTGGACTGAGAACACAGGCTTCTCTTACGCGGCCATCAGTGTTTTACAATTTTAAGAGTCTTTCGGGGCGCCTGGGTGGCTCAGTTAAGCATCCGACTTCGGCTCAGGTCACGACCTCATGGTCTGTGGGTTCGGGCCCCGCGTCCGGCTCTGTGCGGACAGCTCGGAGCCCGGAGCCTGCTCCGGATTCTGTGTCTCCCTCGCTCTCTGCCCCTCCCCCCGCTTATGTTCTCCCTCTCTCTCTCTCTCTCTCTCTCTCTCTCAAAAATAATTAAAATCATTTAAAAAAGCAAGAATTTCAAAGAATTTGCCGAATTAAAAAAATTTTTTTTTCCAATGTTTATTTATTTTTGGGACAGAGAGAGACAGAGCATGAACGGGCGAGGGGCAGAGAGAGAGGGAGACACAGAATCGGAAACAGGCTCCAGGCTCGGAGCCATCAGCCCAGAGCCCGACGCGGGGCTCGAACTCACAGACCGCGAGATCGTGACCTGGCTGAAGTCGGACGCTTAACCGACTGCGCCACCCAGGCGCCCCAAATTTGCCGAATTTAAACATCAGGGCATTTTCACCAAAATCTGGTGTTCTCCCGCCAGGGTGGACTGGGTTTTATGGAGCCACACCTGACTCGGTCCCCGCGGCTCGCGGCGGGCGCGCTGAAGGCCGCAGGGGCGTCACACCCCCTGAGCCTGTGCCCGGGCCCGAGTCTTTCCAGCAGGACTCAATTCACAGTGAAAAGCAGGCCTCCCGTCTGAGGGTGTCCGCTCCCCACTCTGCGAAGGCGGCTGCTCTCACGGGTGAAACAGGGTCCCCCAAACCGTGGAACGTGACCTTCCACGGAAGCAGGGCCTTCGCGGTGCGACTGGCTGCGCTACGCGAGGTCACGCTGAGCGGGCGGCCACCCGGGTCTCCGCTCCCTCGGCGTGCCGGTCTGCGACGTGGGCGGATCTGGGGGGTCTCCAGCGCCTGCCAGACGTCCCGCCGTGGAGCTGGCGTGGCCCGTGGCCGGGCGCGTGGCCGGTGGGTGCCGCGCCCCGGCGTCTCTCTGCTGCCTGGAGCGCTGCTGTGTGTGTCTCGGGGCCACCACGCGCGGGGCATCAGGACCTGTCCCCGTAGCCCTGGAGGCCGGACGCCATCACCGGGCTGGGGGCGCCAGACCTCCCTGTACCACCAGTCAGCGCCCGCCTGGGTCCTCCAGGAAAACGTGCCCACCTCAAGTCCCCCGGTCACGTCCGCAAAGACGTGTCTTCTTTTTTCTTATTTTTTTAACGTTTATTTCTTTTTGAGACAGAGCGAGACAGAGCATGAATGGGGGAGGGGCAGAGAGAGAGAGGGAGACACAGAATCTGAAACAGGCTCCAGGCTCTGAGCGGTCAGCACAGAGCCCGAGGCGGGGCTCGAACTCACGGACCGCAAGATCACGACCTGAGCCGAAGTCCGACACTTAACCGACCGAGCCACCCAGGAGCCCCAAGACATGTCTTCTAAATAAAGTAACATTTGCAGTTTCCTGCGATTGGGATCTGGTATCGTTGGGGGCCGATCTCTGGCCCGTGACACTTGTGCGTGTGGATAGGCCCCCAGACCACGCTGTGTGAGAACCCTCTCCACCCACACCACCACGGGAACGCTCTTCCAACACTCACGAGATGGGCCTTCCAAGTGATGGGAAAGCCCTGAGTCTCTAGGGCCTAAAATGTCGGCGGGCCCTACAATCGGTGACACTGCGGCTTTGGTGAAGGCCCACAGCTCATTTAATCCCACCTACACCCCCTGAGGCCACGAGAGATCAGAGGTCAAATAACTCCCAGAGGTCACACGACGGCCCAGCAGTGGCTGCGGTTGGTACTGAACCTGGTTTTGGCAGAGGCCCTGGGGGCTTTGGGTCACAAGAGAAAATGAAGCCAACTCAGGTCGCAGGCTTTGACGAAGCAAGAATTTAGCGGGTTGTATAACTGGAAAGTCAAAGTAGCACCGGCTTCAGGCTCAGCTGGTTGCAGGACCCAAACTGCGACTTCAGTTTCCCTTCACTGTTGAGAGCCCGCAGGTTCAAGTCCCGGCTCTGCCAGGAAACCTTCAGTGATCCTGCTCGAGGCTCCTCTCTTCCCGCAGCCTGGGGCGCGGGGGGGGGGGGGGGGGGGTGGTACATCTTGAGGGTTACCAGGCACCTGGCATACGGTCAATGCTGGAAAAATGTTGGCTCTTCACTCCTGTCGCTATTGACAAAGTAAATAAATGAATCCTCACCAGACAACCAGGGACTTAACGACCAATTATCCTGGGTTGAGGCTGAGAGCAAATGCACACTGCCACCAGGGGGCGGCACAACATAAACATTGCTGCACCAGCTCTCCCTTCTCCCCAGGGAAACGCGCCTACTGCCTCCTTCAAGTTCCCGCTGCTCTAACTGGCAGGCATTTTCGAGCCCCTTTAGGGCCCAGGTAGGGGTCAGGGTGGTCCCGGTCCCACAAAATGCCCCTAGGCTGGTGGAGATATCAAAGAGGGGAGTGGTGGTGGACAGAGACTTACCAAGCCATATTAGAGAAAAACATGCCCTTTATACATGTTTCTCTGTATTTGAAATCCCCTCAATTAATTTTTCTAGAACATTGAAGTAGTTGGAAAAATATCGCAAAATTGAAAAGTCGGTGTATTAAAACACAGCGTCGTTTTAGTTACACACACACACACACAGCCACACACACGCGCGCACACGCATTCTTTTGTCTAAATTTAAACGACAAAGAGAATGTATCATTCTGTCCCCAGTCCTGACTCTGCGAACTGTATTTCCTGCATTGGTTTCCTGCTGGGGATTTGCTGAGCTCTCCCTGGAGAGTTCATGTGGCAAAGAGCCTCTGGCAACATCGGAGAATTCTAGGGGCTCACTGGACGGAGTTCTGTGGGGTTAAGAGGGAGGCAGAGTGGAGCAGGGCCAGGGGGCCCCCCCCCCCCGGCCCCCCCCCCCACTGTACCCCCACAGCCCCACTGGACCCCACACCCGTCCGGGACCAGCCCCCTCCCCTGAGCCCCGCTCACGGTCTGTTTCCCCGCGGCCGCCAGAGGGCGCCGGTGAGCACCGGCTCGAGGAGGTGCCAGCTCTGCCCGCGGCCCTCGGGGGGCTCCGCGGTGCCTCCCCCGGGACCCTGCACGCCCGCTCCCTCTCTCCCCATCGCTCGTTCGGTTCCACTCAACACCGGCCTCCTCGCTGCTCCTGCCGGACGCCCGGTGCACTCGAGGCTCAGGCCCTTTGTACCCGCGGTGCCCTCCGCCTAGTACACTTCCCCAAATGCCCCTTCAACTTGATCCCGCACCCCCTTCGAGGCTCCGCCCAACTCCCCCCTTGTCACGTAGTAGCTGCTCAGTAACTTCTGGCTGAGTAAGTGAGCCTGTGAGGCAGGCTCTCAGGTCACAGACCAAGACCCTCAGGCCCAGAGAGAGGCCACCTGCAGGACCCAGGCCACGCAGCTGCGCGGAGTGCCAGCGGGGGGAGGGGCCGGGGGAGGGGCCGGGGAAGGGGCCGCTGGGTTCAGGTCTCAGGCTGCCGCCAGAGGTGAGACCCTCAGGATCGGGCCTCCCTCTGCACTGACCTAACGCGAGGTCACCCAATGGAGCACCAGCCCAGGCCCGCACACAGTAGGTGCTAAATAAGTGTTTACTGGATGACGCAATGGAGGTGGAGAAGGGGTGGAGGGTGGGGGGTGCTGCCGTCTGCCTGACTTCTGTCCCTCCCTCCTGTCTGGGGGTGGGGGAGCCATCGCGCTGTGACGCGGTGACACTGACGACACTGACGATGCCTCTCCACCGAGGCTCCCCCCTGCTTTCTGGAGCGGCCACAATGACAATGGAGAGCATGGCCAGCCCCTGAGAAGGGCCCGCCTGGCCCCGTGCGTGACCGCGGGCAGCGCCCACCCTCGCACTCTGACAGCCGCTGGCAGCCACCTTCATTGTCCCACTTTTAAACATCGTGGCAAAATTCACATAACATAAAACTGACCGCTGGGCTTCTTAAAGTGTACGATTCAGGGGTTTCTCGTACATTCACAAGGTTGTGCAACCATCACCTCTATCAACTTCCAGAACATTCTGACTCCAAAAAGAAATCCGCCCCCATTAGCAGTTAACCCCCTCCTCAGCCCCAGGTAACCTGTATTTACTTGCTGTCTCTATGAATTTGCTTATTTTAGGGACCTCAGATAAATGGGATCACTCACGTGTGGCCCCTCGTGTCTGGTTCCCTCCCTGAGCGTCGTGTGTTCGGGGTCCGTCCGCGGGGCGGTGGGTGTGGGCGTCTTGTTCCTGCTGGCGGCGGAGGGACGTGCGCGTGCGCGGTGGACACGGTCATCTGTGGACGTGCGCGTGCGCAGCGGACCCGTCGTGTGTCCTTCCTTAACCTGATGGACGTTAGCATTATTCCCACGTTCTGGCTGCCGTGAACGCTATGTCTAGTGTTTACCGGGATGTGTGTGCACTTTCCTGGGGGTGGACACTCAGGAGTGCAGTCACTGGGTCATATGATGAGTCCGTGTTGAGCTTTTTGAGGACCTGCTGACCGTTGTCCACAGCAGCCCCCCATCTCACCTCCGTCCAGCTGTGGATGAGGGTCTGTCTCCCCACTGGGAGCTCTTTGCAGGAGGAAGGACCCGGCTGGGAGCGGAGTGGCTCGGGGGTGTCCTTGAGCTCCACAGGCTGACCAGGGGTCCTGGGGACTTTTCTCCCATACTTAGGTTCCTCGTTGGGACAACATAATCAGCCTGCAGGCCAAGTCCCCTGTGGACGAGGAATGCGTTACCAAGATGACGGAGGGGATCCTGAGGTCCCAGGTCTGGACTCAGCTGCGTGGCTCCTGGCTCCTGTGAGCTGCGGTCCCTCGTCTGTGAAGTGGGGACAACGGGAAATAGTCTGGAGTTTCCTCAAAAGTTAGGAGTTGTCACGTGACCCAACACTTCCACTCGGAGGCCCCGAAGCATTGAACACATACCTTGAGACAAACCCTACAAACCCTACAGCGTTTGCTGTAGCAGGTGTCCAGGAAAACCCAGGCGGCCATCAGTACGGACCATCAAGTACGTGCTCATGGTCATTTGGGTGTCTGTCTTCAGGAACTTCCAGTTCAAATTTCTGGCCCGTTTTCTTAAATTAGGTTGTTTGAGTTTTGTCATTGATTTGTGAGCGTTCTTTACATATTCTAGACCGGAGTCCTTTTTTGGGTTACGTGTGCTGCAAGTATTTTCTCCCAGTCTGCGCTTTGCCTTCTGACTCCCCTAATGGTTTCTTTGAACAAACCAAGTGGTTACAAATAAAATACTACATGTTTAATTAGAAATACATTTTACAGGCCGGAAGGTTAACATGAATCGTTGAGGAGACAGTCCGCCAAAGTTGCTCCCGGTTTTCCACGGGAAGGCAGAGGGAATGAGCCTGGCTTCACTCACAGATAAAGTGATGAATGTTGCCCGAAGCACCCTGACGTGTTCAGGGTCACCTGGTGCGGCAGCCCCAGCTCTGCGCTCCTGACCCTGGTCTGGGGAGATGTCTGCCAGGGATGTTTCTGGAAGACGCATCCCTTGGCCCTCGTTAGGGTATTTCTGAGCAGATCTGCAGGGTTGGCATATGCAGCTCCCCATTTGAAGTTACAAAACCTCATTTCCTGCCGAGGCGGATGGAAAAGACTGGGGACGGGGAGGTCTCTGTTTACATCTTGTCCACTCCGGCTGGTCAGTCATTTGTGTGGCCACATGGTGTGGAATGCGAGCTTGGCCACCCACAGGGCTCTCAGAGGACGTGTGTCCCCTGCCCAGGGCCCCCGGGCCCACCTCCGGGTCTTCTCAGATTTTCCCATGGGGACAGCGGGTGCTGGCAGGGGCCGGGTGAGCACAGCCGGCAATCACGGCCCAGGCATTCTGGGCACAAATATTTGGAGCCTCAGAACCCTACTTGTAGGTATAAACCCCAAAGAACTAGAAATAGGTGTGGACACAAAAATGGGTGGAAATGGGCGCTCACAGCAGGGAAGGGGCTGGAAGCAAACTGTCCATCAGCGGACAGACGTGTCCACCGTGCATGCGCACGTTGGCAGGAACAGCAGCGAGGCGCCCACCCCCGCCACCCTGGGGACGGACCCTGAACACATGACACTCAGGGAGGGAACCAGACATGAGAGGCCACACGGGGTGTGAGTCCATGTGTGTGAAACGTCCAGATCATCCACGGAAGGGAAGGGGGCTCGTGGTGCTGGGGGAGGGGAGAGGGGGTGATGGGGACGGGGTCTCCTTTGGAGATGGAATGTTCTGGAACTAGAGACAGGACGGCTGCACAGCCTTGTGGATGCCACTTTAAAATGGTTAATTCGGGGCGCCTGGGTGGCGCAGTCGGTTGAGCCTCCGACTTCAGCCAGGTCACGATCTCGCGGCCCGTGAGTTCGAGCCCCGCGTCGGGCTCTGGGCTGATGGCTCAGAGCCTGGAGCCTGTTTCCGATTCTGTGTCTCCCTCTCTCTCTGCCCCTCCCCCGTTCGTGCTCTGTCTCTCTCTGTCCCAAAAATAAATAAACGTTGATAAAATGGTTAATTCTATGTTACGTGGATTTTACCTCAATTAAAAGGTAGGTTTAACATTTGCAGCTTCTCTCTGCAGACGCAGAGGCCCACGGACGGGCCTGGTCTCCATCCGACGTGTCCCTGGGCGCACAGAGCTGCCGCTCTCCCCTTCGTTTCTCCCCTCTTTGTCTGTTCTTGGACCCTGTCTTGAATCGGTGTGGCTGAGCCCCGGGCAGTTTTCCATGTGCGTGTGTCCCTGGGATACCGTGACCACAGCCGACAGACTGTGAAATGTGTCTTAGAATAAAAGCGCTCACAGTGTGCAGAAAGGTGCCAGACGCACAGTGGCCCGCCGGCCCAGGGTCCTCTGTCCAGAACCAGCATCTGACTTGACACAGAACCTTCCAGAGAAGATGGTATATCACGAGCTCGGGCCCCCGCCCCAGAGCCCTGCTCCGACCAGGCCACCGCCTGCCCTTCCCCGCGGACACCTGCACATGAGCCCTCGCATGACCACCTGCATATGGTGGCAGGCGATGCCCTGACCCGGGTTGGCGGATGGGGGAAACCGAGGCTCAGGAGCTCACAGAGCCAGCCGGCTGCCGGGTCCCAGGCCACCTTATTAGGGTGAAACCAAGGCCTCTGGTTGCTGTGTTTTTAGGGACAGAAGGTATGTGTATGTGTAAGAAGCTTAAGGTAGGAGTCAGCAAACAGAATGTGTGGCTGGAGCTTGTCTGGGGTTCCTGACCCCCGCCTGGGCTCTCCGAGGGGCGGTGCCGGCCGCGGGACGCGCCCCAGGGCTTCAAGGAACAAGCAGGGGCTGGCAGGGCCGCGTCCAGGGTCACCCAACAGCCATGGTCGGGCAGCAGAGGCCTGGGTGCCCCTGGTTCCAGAAACACCCCTTGGCAGCCTGCCCCTGGCCCGGGGGCCCCAACAACCGTGTGGCCGTCACCTAGAGTCTGGGGGAAGGCGGGGACCCCAATCTGCCTGTACTCCTTTGCCCTAGATGAGGCCGCTTGTCCCTCTGCTGCCCAGGGGAAGAAGGGAAAGGGCGGTCTCTCCGGGCCTCAGTTTACCTGCCTGTAAAATGCGCCTGGGCAGTGGTCCCTAACTCAGGGAGCAAGAAGGAACTTGGGGAGGGAGGGGCCAGTGTGGCTGGAGAAACGGAGTCCCCGCGGGCTCCCACTGACAGAGGCCAGAGTGTCGGGCCCAACAGAACGGCCTCTCTGGTTATTACCACTAGGTTGTCAAGGGACAGCCTGCGCTTTTACAAACCTTTTAAGGAGGCAGACAGCATACATCTCGCGACTGAGGAGGTACCCGGTGGGACACAGGCCCCCCGTCCCTGGCCCCGTGAGGGTGGGGGTCTGAGGTCAGCCACACCTTCCCAGGAATGAAGACGCCCCGCCCCCCCCCCGCTTTGGGGGCCGAGACTGCAGGGCACCCCCCCGGAAGAAAGGGTGGGGGGGGGGTCACAGACGCGAAGGCAGCCGGAAGCCCCTGCATTTGCCCCGAGGGCGGTAGCGGCCATCCCAGCCCCTCAAAGGGTCGTGAGCCAGGCGTGGCTGGCCGCTGGGGAGCACGGTGGTCCTGACCACACTCGGGGACTGCAGATGCCACAGGAGGCAGCCGGCGTGGGGCGGCCTTGTCCCGGGCCCGGGGGCCCCCCCCCCCCCCCCCGCCGGCCCTGCAGCCCGTGCTCTCACGCCAGCCCCATTTATAACGGGAACCGTGAACCGTGGAAAATTCTCCCGGCTCCACCGAGCTGCGCTCATCAATAAGTCACGGGCAGGACACGTCAGTCCCCGCCCCCCTCCGGGGAGCAGCCGAGAGGCAGCCGCGCCACGAGGGGCCTCGCTGGGCTGTTCACCGGTCGGCCCTTCCTCGGAAGGTCAAACGTGGACTCCCCGTGGGACCCACCAACGCTCCCCCGCCCCCGCCTGAAAGCGAATCAGAGCCCCGAACACCGAGCTCCGCACAAACCTGCACACACGCGCTTGCGGTACGCAGGAGGTGGCCACACCCAGGCGCCCCCTGTGCACGCCCACGCCCCTCCGGCGTGTCGGCCGCGCACGCGCACGCGCACGCCCACAGAGGACTGTGCCCACCGCGCACGCGCACGTCCACAGACGACCGTGTCCCCCGCGCACGCGCACATCCCTCGGCCGCGCGCAGGAGCGAGGCGCCCGCCCCCGCCGCCCGGCGGATGGACCCTGAACGCGCGACGCTCACGGAGACAACCAGGCACGAGAGGCCGCGCGGGGGTGTGAGTCCACGTGTGTGAAACGTCCGGAGCAGGCTCATCCACGGACAGGAAGGGGGCTCGTGGCGGCCGGGGGAGGCGCTGGGACGCGTTGCTTTTTGGGCGACACGATGTTCTGAAAGTTATCAACAGTGATGGATGCCCAGCAATGAATGGGACCCTCTCTCAGCAACCGCCACGTGTGCCAGGCTGTGCGTTAGATCCTCAGAACCTTCTCACCTCGTTTTTTTTTTTTGTTTTTGTTTTGTTTTGTTTTGTTTTTTAAAACGTTCTCTTCTTTTTTTTTTTAATTTTTTTTTCAACGTTTATTTATTTTTGGGACAGAGAGAGACAGAGCATGAACGGGGGAGGGGCAGAGAGAGAGGGAGACACAGAATCGGAAACAGGCTCCAGGCTCTGAGCCATCAGCCCAGAGGCCGACGCGGGGCTCGAACTCACGGACCGCGAGATCGTGACCTGGCTGAAGTCAGACGCTTAACCGACTGCGCCACCCAGGCGCCCCGAACCTTCTCACCTCGTAACTGGAAGTTTGTGCTTTGATGAATCTCCCTGTCCCCCTCGAGTCCCTGGAGGCCACATTTGCCGTCTCCGCTCCTGTGAGCTTGAGGTGGCAGTAGGATCTTACGGTGCTCGTGTTTTCGGTCCGGCTGGGCCCCTCAGCACAAGGCCCTCCGTGCCCCGCCACTCGTCACAAATGGCCCGATCGCCTTTTCTGAGGCTGGATGGGACTCCGTTGGGCGGACAGACAAGATGTGAGGTGCGGATACGTCTTCACGCGCTCATCCGCCGCGGGGCACGGGCCGCTGGTGTCTGGGCCGCTATGAGAAGCCCCCCCCCCCCCCCGTGAGCTTAGAAGAGCAGAGATGCTTTCGCGCCAGAGCTTCCACTCCCTCTGGGAAAATACCTAGTGGTGCAATTGCTGGACCCAAGGGTACTATTTGTGCTCTCAGGACCCTCCACACTGTTCTCCAGAGCGGCTGCACTGGTTTGCACTCCCACCAGCAGTGCAAGAGGGTTCCCGTTTCTCCGCGTCCTGGCCAACACGTGTTTCCTGAGCTGTGGATTTCAGCCGCTCCGAACTGCGGGAGGTGGGGACTCACTGTGGTTCTGACGTGCGTTTCCCTGATGCTGAGCGATGCTGAGCATCTTTTCATGTGTCTGGTGGCCATCCGGATGGCTTCTTCGGAGAAACAGCTGTTCAGATCCTCTGCTCGTTTTGTCATCGGTGTCACATCCAGACCTCGCTTTACAAGGACCCACGCCCTGCTTCTCAGTATCCTTGTTTAAAAAAAAAAAATAGGCTTTTTAAAAAAATCAGTTTGAGGGTTACAAAAAACTGAGCAGGACCTGCATAGAGTTCCCTCCGTCTCCCTCACCGTGGTGTCTTTTCATCATTAGCAATGTGCATTGGTCTGGTACGTTAGTCACACGGGTGAGCCAGCTCTGAACGTGACGAACCAGGGTCCACAGCGGACACGAGGTCACTCCTGGTGCTGCACACCCCGTGGGTTCGGACGAATGTCACGGACACCTGCCCACCACCACGGTGTTGTCCGGAGTAGACCCATGGCCCCGAAATTCCTGTGCTCCTCCCATTCACCCTCCCCCACCCCGGCAGCCGTGCCTCCGTGGTCCTGCCTTGTCCAGAACATCCTGGACTTGGAACCACCCCGTGTGTCGCCTCCTCAGCCTGGCTTCTGTCACCGAGTGCTGTGCGTCCGAGGCTCCTCTGTGGCTCTGCGTGGCTCGATGGCTTGTTCTTAGTGCCGGATGGACCACAGTCTATCTGTCACCTGTTGAAGGAAGGGCAGCACACTTGCTCCCAAGTTTGGCCAATTACGAATGAAGCTGCTGTAAACACCGTGGGCTGTGTGTGGACATCATTTGCCTCCGCAGAGCTCAGGCCACCGTCTGTGAGACCATCACAGGAATCCACGGGACCCAGGCGGGTTGCCAGTGCCCGGACAGACCCTGAAGGTGGCTGGAAACCAGGATCAGGCAGATGATGCTTCATATCCCCCACCTCTGGGAGGAGTGACCGACTGGGACTGCCTGAGCCTCAGTTTCCCGAGTTGCGATGAGGCCTGGAGGGGAGGGTAAAAGGCTGCCTGGGCTCCTGCAGGCTGGGGGGGGTAGAGGGGGAGGGAATCCCTGCTCTGCCCTCCCCCTCCCCCCACCCCCCATACCCCCACTTCAGGAAGGAAACGCTGGAAAGAAGCCACCAGGTGCAACTACAGACGAGCAAGCAGTCATGGCCCCTGGCGCCTCGCCTTGCCTCGCGGGGACACGAACCTCACGCTCAAGAAAGTGGTGCGGCAAACACTCGGGGCAGGTTTTACCAGCCCACGGAGTCCAAGGCGGCAGCGCAGCGTGGGGCTGCCCAAACTTGTCCAGCTTCCCAGCCCTCTCCGTGCACCCGGCTCTCGGATGATGAAAACACACCACGTGGTCCGCGGTGCCTGGCGACAGCCTGAGTCCACCAGGCACCAAGGCCAGGGTCCGACCCCAGGATCCGCGCCGCGTCCACGCAGCGATGGGAAGACGGTAAAACGGGGCGGCCGCTGTGGAAGACAGCCAGGCAGAGACTCGCTGCCCGTGTGTGCATGTCGCAAACTGCACACGCGAGTGTGCCCACGATGCCCGCTCACAACTGTTCCCAGCAGCCAAAGATGCCCGCCCACTTGTGGAGGGACACACACGACGTGTCCACGGTGCACGCGCACGTCCACAGACCGTGTCCCCCGTGCACGCGCACATCACTGAGCCGCGAGCAGGAGTGACGGACCCGAACACAAGACGCTCAGGGAGGGACCCGGACACGAGAGGCCACACGGGGTGTGAGCCCGCGTGTGTGAAACGTCCAGAACAGGCTCATCCACAGATGAGAAGGGGGCTCGTGGGGGTGGGGGGAGATGATGGCTGATGAGACGGGGCTTCTTTTGGGGTGATGGAATGTGCTGGAACTAGATAGGGGTGATGGTGGCACAATATAACCAACGTACCAAATGCCCCTGAATTGTTCACTTAAAAATGGATAATTCTACATTATGCGAACTTACCCTCAATTTAGGAAAACAGGAATTCTCCGAGCAACTCTCCTTCCCCCCAACCCCAGGCGCTGGTGGCTCACTGGCCGGAACCCCTGCATGCAGCTCTGTGCTGGGCGGGCTGCCGCCGCGGGACCCCCAGCACCTACTTCGCGCCTGAGCCTGGCCCCACATCTCCAGTTTCCCGAGAACCATCTCATGGCAAAAACCGTCCGGCTCACACAGGGGCCTGAGACGTTACCTTGTTTCTCCCCACTTTTCATTCCAGAAGGAGGCCTGGTCGCACAGGGGGGCTCTGGGGCCTTCCCCGCCCCACACCAGTGCCCCTGAGGTCGCGGGCTCCCAGCTGACCTGACCTCTGAGCTCTGCAAGGCGTGCCCCCCCGTGCCCCTAGCATAGACACCCTGTCAGGGTCCGGGCAGTGAAGCAGCCCGCTGTCCCCCCCCCCCCACCCCGAGGAGGTCACTCACTGCACACTGGGACACAGACACGGGGCTGCGGGCTCAGTGGAATCCCGCCGGGAACCCGAGGGCCTGCGTGGAGATCAAGATGGGGTGGCTCACGTCAGGCAGGGACGCCAGCAGCCGAGGCCTAAGTCTGATTAAATCCCCTTAAAGGGGAGGATTCGCACAAACGTCAGACTCTCCAGACTGACCTCTGAACAAAACAGACTTTCTGCCGCTCAAGCCCAGTAAGCAGCCTGTGCCCAAGCTGACCCAGCTCAACCTGACCCAGGCCGCCCGGCCTCGTGTGCCCGTGCACGAGGAAGCCAAGTTCCACCCGTCGTGAAATGTCACTGAGTTCCGATCCCGAACCCGTCTCGCGATGACACTAACCTTGCTTTATGACCGAATAAAGCTGACTTCGTGGAAAGACAGGCCTGGCGTGTGCACCTCACAGAGAGCTGGGATTCCTCACCAGGGAGGCTGGCCGCTGTCCACCGGCGTCCACGGTCGCGCCCCCTCCCCCGGACCCAGGCTCGGCGTCCACCGCAGCTCAGCCTGGCCAAGCGGCAGAAATCTGCTCTTTGCTGCCCTCGGCGGGGCCGTTCCCCACCCCCCACCTCCCCGCAGGGTGGCGGTTCCGGTTCCGACGGGGGCGGGGGAGGCCCAGAGACACTGGGCGTGGGCTCTGCGTGGCCAGGGTGCACGTGCAGCCTAGATGCACACACTCCAAGGAAAAATAATCCTCGGTGTGGGTGTCTGGGTGGGGAGAGGGGGGTGTAGCCCGGAGGGTGCTGGAACGTTCCCTGCCTGGGCCAGGGGGTGGTTCTAGAACTTGCTAAAAGTCCCAGCAGAATCTGAAAGGAGAAAGGAACTCCTGCCGGCTGTAATTTAAAACAAACAAACAAACAATGTGGAAGCAGAGCAGGAATGCCAGGCATGTGGGCCGGTTTCCCCTCCCGGGGCCTCCAGGGCCCACCCAGGCTCCCTGCAGCCTCTCGGTGTCCTGGGGGAGGAACAAGGAAAATTATTAACGAAAAAGCAATCAAAACTGCCCCAAACCCTCCTCCTGGCCCCCTTCCACTCCTGCTGCAAGTCCTTGATAAGAAAGCATCGGGGGCACTGCTGAGGTCCAGGCACAGTGGTGCTGCCTTGTGGGGGACTCGGGGTCTGGGTGGGAGGCCCTCACGGTTTGAATTCTGCGCGGTCTGGGGTGTAAATGCACCGCCATGGAAGGTTCCAGAGACCAAGGTTTCCCAGGAAGAAATAACCACGAACTGCCTCTAAAGCCTTGGCCCTGTTCTCTGTCGGCCGTGTCCATGCTGTCTGCCGGAACCCCACACAATATCTGGAAATGACACAAGAACATTCCGGAGGCCAGAGGCTGTGCTTTGGAGATAAACACGAGTATCTCAGTATGTTCGTTTTTATTCTTGGGACCGATTTTATCTTCGGCAAAAAGGAAGTCGCCAAGAAAACAAGCAGCCAGCCAGGCCTGCTCTTCCCACCTGAGTTTAGAATTTTCCGCCAGGGGAATGTCTGGGAATGTTAAGCCCTGGTGGTCAGAGAAGCTTGGGGGGAGGGGCAAGACAAAATGTAGCTTGCTTTTGAAAAAAACAAGGACATCGGGGGCACCTGGGTGGCTCGGTCAGTTATGCGTCCAACTTCAGCTCAGGTTGATAGATCGGGGTTCATGAGTCCGAGCCCCACGTCGGGCTCTGTGCTGACAGTGTGGAGCCTGCTTGGGATTCTCTCTCTCTCTCTCTCTCTCTCTCTCTCTCTCCCTCTCTCTCTCAAAAATAAATAAACATTAAAGAAAAAAAAGGATATTGGACTTTAGGAAAAGAAAGACGGTCACCTCAGTCCCTCTGGGCTTTTCTTCTTCTTGTTTGCTGAGCTTTGTGGTTCAGACGGGAAGGCTCTTGGCCGTTGGGCTGGTTGAAGGGAGGGGCCGGTGGTCCCAGAACCAGACAGGACAGGCGGCAGGTCCCAGGCCAGCTGTGCTTGGGGAGGGTAACGGCCCCTGTCGACTGTGGGGCCGGGGCCAGCCAGAAACGTGTGTGTGCTGAGCAGCGCCTGGGTTCAGGGCTGACCGCGGCCTGTGGCCGCTAGTAAGTCGTCGGCAAGTGACGAGAAGCCAGGCCAGCCGGTGAGTGTGAGGGGCCAGGGCAAGAGGTGCCCCGCCAGCGGGACGAGGGCGGTGGCGGGCTCCCGTGCGGCAGGTAGACCAGGAGGAAGAGGTGCGACCATCAGAAGCCATGACCAGTGCGAGTTAAAGATGGTGTTTCCCCGGGGCGCCTGGCTGGCTCAGCTTAAACTGAGTCGGTTAAGCATCCGACTTCGGCTCAGGTCATGATCTCGTGGTTCGTGGGTTCGAGCCCCATGTCGGGCTCTGTGCTGACAGCTCAGAGGCTGGACCCTGCTTCGGATTCTATGTCTTCCCCTCTCTCTGCTCCCTCCCCCACTCGTTCTGTCTCTCTCTCTCTCTCTCTCTCTCTTTCTCTCTTCTCTCTCTCTGAAAATGAATAAACATTGGGGCGCCTGGGTGGCTCAGTCGGCTAAGCATTCAGCTTTGGCTCAGGTCCCGATCACACGGTTTGTGGGTTCAAGCCCCATGTCAGGCTCTGTGCTGACAGCTCAGAGCCTGGAGCCTGTTTCGGATTCTGTGTTTCCCTCTCTCTCTGCCCCTCCCCTGCTCATGCTCTCTCTCTCTTTCAAAAATAAACATTAAAAATAATTTTTTTAATGAATAAACATTAAAAAATAATTTTAAAAAAAATGGCGTTTTTTCCAGAGCCCCAGTTTGGGAACATGGAAAGTTCTGGAGACAGATGGTGGGGGTGGTTGCGGGACCGTGAGTGTGCTCAGTGCCGCTGAGCTGTGCACTTGGAAATTGTAAAAAGGATACATGTTATGATATGTGCATTTTGCCATAATACCCTTTAAAAAAATGGTTTCAGGAGGAATTTTAGGATCATCCAGAAACCAAATAAAGGGAAGGGAGAAACGGGTTTCACTTCGGCCAAGACAGAATAAAGCTACAAAATACAATTTTTAAAACCTGCTCCATGTGATAACACCAAAACACCAGCAGCGGTCACCTCCAGGCTGACTGCCAGGATGCGCACCCCCTGCTCTGCAGCAGGTCGATGTTTGAGTATTTTCTACCTGAGCCTGGGGGCTGAGGTCGGTTTCATCTTATTTTGTTTTATTTATTATTTATTTATTTATTTATTTATTTATTTAAAAAAATTGTTTAATGTTTATTCATTTTTGAGAGAGAGAGAGAGAGAGAGAGAGAGAGAGAGAGCGCAAGTAGACGAGTGGCAGAGAGAGAGGGAGACACTGAATCCGAAGCAGGCTCCAGGCTCCGAGCTGTCAGCACGGAGCCCGACGCGGGGCTTGAGCCCAGGAACCGTGAGATCGTGACGTGAGCCAACGTTGGACGCTAAACCCCCCTGGGTGGGCTTTAATGTGTCCAGGTAACATGGGCACAGAAGGCTGGAGGGCCACCTGAGACCCACGGACCTGTCACGCTTGGGAGTGATGATGGGCCACCCTCGACCGTATGCAGTCATTTTCGGCCAGCGCTCAGCACGCACGGACTGGGATCCCAGTTACGCGTGTGAATCAACACGCACGCGGTACACGGGATAAGCAGGCGAGATGCACGCCTGTGTCCGCGTGTGCGCGCGTCCCCCATTCGAGACGAGCGGATACAGGACCCGTTCCGGCAGGAGGGCCTCTGAGGCTAAAGGCAGGTCTCACTGGCTTGGGGGCTGTCACGGCTGGTTTCTCGTTTTCTTCTACGCGGCTAATTGTGTACAGTGAGAATTTGACGTACATAAATTTTAAGTTCAGTAAGAAAAAACATGGACAAAAAGTCTCAGGAACGAGAAGCAGCCGCCGTCGCCAGCAGCCCCCTGCCCATCTGTGGATGAGCCTGTTCTGGAAGCTTCACACACGTGGAGTCTCACGCCCTTTGTGTCTGGGGCGTTTGGTGACTCCAGGTTTACCTCTGGAGGAACAGCCACTGTTTTCCACGGTGGCCGCAGCGTTTCGCTTCCCGCTGGGAGGGCTCCAGCCCCCACAGCCTGGCCCACACTCGTCATCCGCCCTCGTGGGTCTGAGGGTCTGAGGCGCCAGCTCACTGTAGGTTCAGTTAGCATTTCCCTGACGGCTGAGCGCGTCTTCGTGTGCTTGTTGGTCATTCATCCAACTGCTGTGCGGAAACACGCATCAAAGCCGCTGAGGAATTTGGAGCCAGCGGCTCCCCCGCCCCCCCCCCCCACCCCCCGGCCACCAGGCAGCCAGGAGCAGAAGCCCCTGCAGGTGCGTGACAGGCCTTCGCCCAAACCCCTCTGGTGGAGCACCCACGCAGCCCCCACACCTTGGCCCACCAAAACGGCAATAACCGGGGACACAGCGTCTCGAGGCCCAGAAGGGGTGGCCTCTGCATTGGCCACCTTCTAGTGCGTTCAGCCCAACGTGCAGACGGGCCTTGCCCTGGGCCCAGGGTGGGTTGTCGGGGGCCTCGCCCGGGCAGGTGGCCCTCAGGCCGCTGGAGCTGGTGCTGCCCACAGGGATCACGTATCTGTTTCCCACCATAAACTATTAATGCCGCGGTGCCTCCAGCAAGAGGCTCCCAGTCTGGGTTTCACATGGTGCCTGTTATGAAACCTGAGGCTAGTCTGCCTTCTGTCCTGGAGTCCCAGCGTCCTCTGTGCCTGGATCCTTCCAGAACTGGCTTCCCACGTCTCCTACAATGTGGAGGCCCAACCTCTGGGGAGCATGACTGCAGAAGACGCTGGGGGCAGGTCGTTCTCAGGGCGGGGGGGGGGGCGTCTTGGGCACTGTGGGGCTGAGCGGTATCCACCCCTCCCCGCCAGGAGCTCCCAGGGTGACACCCACAGGCGTCCCCAACACCGGCCAGCGGACATCAGTTGGGCCCTTCTGGGTCTGCCACACGGCTGAGTCTGGGGGCTCCTCACTGGGGAGGGGGCGGTGGGGGCTGCGGTCCCCTCATGCCCGTGACCCTGCGGACAGGCAGGTGGCAGGTGAACAGGTGGCCACGGGATCGCTTACAGCCCGGCTCGCGTTCCCTCCTCATAATCGAGACATCTTCCTGTTCATGAATTTTGCAGGACCGCGGAAGCGAGCTGCCCCATCGTGACTTCACAGCCGTCACTCCGCCCTTCCAGCCCCCCAGGATCGCAGGCAAGACAGGTTTCCTGTGGCCGTGTCACCAAGGACCACGGTCGGTCCGGGTTTCCAGAGAACGACACTCAAGTATTCCCCCTGCGTGGGGCCTGGCGGGGCGACTCCTTCTGGAGGCCGTGGGGGAGTCTGCCTGGTGTTGCCGGAGACCTTGGTGCCCCGGGGTTCACGGCCCCATTCCCCCCATCCCCCACCCGTCATCAGTCGTCACACAGCTTCTCCCTGCGTCCCTGCCTGCATTTCCCTCTTACAAGGACATGAGCCATTGCATCAGGGCCTCCCTGCTCCACCATGACCTCATTCCAACGTATCACGTCCGTGGAGACCCTACTTGCAAATACGGCTGCGTTTCTGGCTGCCAGAGGTCAGGATGTGGACACACTGCTTGGGGACCACCATCTAACCCAACACAGGCCTTTGGGGTTCCCTCCTGTGCACTCGTGGCCTGAGCCCCAGACTAGATGTGGCCTCCCCTTCCTGCCTTCCCGTCTCTGGCAGCCACTTCCGGTGGGCGCCTGTCACAGCTGCCGACGTGTGCTGCCCTCGGTCTGTGTCTGTTGTCCACCTTCCTGAGGCCCGGTGCCCGGCAGAGGCCTGTGTCCCCACCGCCAGCACCTTGACAGAAAGGCCCCTGGCCTACCCTTCTGCGTGGGCTGCACACGGCGACCCCTGCCCACGAGGACCGTGTGGAGCCCGACCGGCACACCCGGCCGGAGACCAAGGTCAACGTCAGCGGTGAGGAGCCTCGTGGGCAGCGGGGGCCCCAGGTGTGACGGCATGAGCCAGACGCTTCGCTCAGAGCCATCGTGGGACGAACCCGGGGGGGGGGGAGGGGAGGGGACATCCTGCAGGAAGCCTGTCCAGTCCTCCTCCTGACCGCCTGCCCGGGGCATCCACCGGAGAAGAGGTGGAGAAAGCGTCTCAGCCCAGTGGGGGCTAAGGAGAGTGCGAACCCGATTCACGCGGTGTCCCGATGGGGTCGGGGACAGAACGAGGACACGGGAGGCCGAGGGATCGCAACAGTAAAGACGGCGTGGCGCATCCGTGGACGGACAGCGGCCTTTGACTGCCGTGGCGGGAACGCAGACGGGGCGGCCCAGCAGAAAGTCACCCCCAAAACAGGAACGCTGGGGGGACCAGATGGGACACAGGGTCTTTACACAGGTGATCGAGTTATGGCAAGGTCACGAGGGTCACCCTGACCCTTACAGGGACACCCAGGGAAGATCCTGTGAGGACACAAGGAGGAGACTGCCAGTGCTGTGATCTCATACCTAACGCCTCTAAAGCCGGGACAGAAACAGCTTGTTTATGCTGCAGCCCCCCCGGGGAACGTGCAGAGCCCACGCGGGAGAGACGGGGGCGCACGTCCATGGCAGCCAAGGGTGGAAACTTCAGTGGGTGGGCGGACACACACGACATGTCCACACCCCTCGGCCACGAGCAGGAGCGAGGCGCCCACCCCCGCCGCCCCGTGGACGCACCCTGAACACACGACACTCAGGGAGGGAACCAGACACGAGCGGGCACACGGGGTGTGAGTCCGCCTGCGTGAAACGTCCAGAACAGGCTCACCCACGGACGGGAAGGGGGCTCGTGGGGGCCAAGGGAGGGGCTGGGGGGTGGAGGTGATGGCTGATGGGGATGGGGATGGGGTTGCTTTTGGGGAGATGGAATGTTCTGGAATTGTAGGACCCTGTGGATGTACTAAAAACCACTGAGTGGTACAACATGTGTCGGTGAATCATGGTGTATAAATTACGTCACTAAAGCCACTACCGAGAAAACCGCCCGGAATGAGGAATCACAGGTCAGCGGCCCCTGGCAGCTTGCTGCACTTTCTCCACACACAGCCCCCTCCCACCGATTCCCCGTGCTGCTGTGCGTTTTCCGGGCTCACCCTTGCACATGACCTCCGCCGGCCGCCCGCCCCCAGCCAGGGGCGCACTGCCTGCACCCCAGAGTCTTGCTGGCTTCCCTCCTTGTTGTGCGGCCGCCCACCCCGAACCCTGTCCAGCCCGGACCGCGCTTACCCTGTCCCTCAGACTGTCAGCCCAAGGTTGCTGTTCCCTCTGCCCCTGATGCTGTTCCTTGTAGTCACCCCTTTGGAACGACACCTAACACACTCCCAGCAGCGCTGCTTCTCAGCCCCGTCCACCCGCAGGGCCCGCTCTTCCTCTCCACGGGTCCCGACACACACACACACACACACACACACACGCACACCCATCTACCGGCAGCGGGATGACCCCCTGTACCCAGCGCAGCCACATGCGCGGAGGCCCGAGAACACGCAGCCGGCAGGTGATGCGGGCAGGTGGGCCCCTGGTCCCGCAAAGCAGAACAGGAACAGGAAATGGCCACAAACAGCTGTCCCTCAGCTCCCTGCGCGGGGACTTCCCACCACCGTGGACACGGCCTCCTCACCTTGAGACTGTGGAGCCGCCAGGTGCGCAGGGAGCGTGGTAGACTGGAAACCGGTCGTTTCACTTCTTCGTGATTAAGGTAAACTTAGCCACGTGGGACCAGCGGCCACGTTATGGGGGGGGGGGGGCGTAGATTCAAATTTTGCTAGATCCTTGCTATAGAGTCTGGATTTACAAATTCACCTACTCACTAACGTTTATTTGTCTTTGTTTGTAAACGTATGTATAAAATCTTTCTGTGGATTTGTCAAATGTATCCTGAGCTGACCCTCCCGGCGCTGTTGTGGCCCCTCGCGGGCACACCCAGGCCGGCAAAACCGCGGGTCTCCGACGGCAACACCCGGCCTTCTCGTTTCAGGTCTGCTCGGAGAGAAGCGCCCTTTCGGAGGCTTATTTGGTGCGTGTGTTTTGCATGTTGGTGCTTTTTCTGGGTGATTCAGCTTTAAACGGGCCCCCCGAGCGTTCCCGACCACCGGAAGGCTGTGACATGCCTTTGGGAGAAGACGCGTGTGTCGAATGTGCTTTGTTCCATGGCGCTGTCGCCCGGGACGTGGATGTTAACGAATCGATGATATGGGCCAGGTAAGGGGTGTCTGAACCGGAACGCAGGAGACCAGGTAAGGTGTGGATGCGGCGAGGTGAGCGAGGCTCGGCCGCTTCAGAGCTCCGCACGCCAGGCCTTGTGAGCACGCTGCACGCCACACGCGCGCCAGTAATGACAACCAAGTCTTCCCAAGTCGGATGTCCACGGAGCTATAACTTCCAGACAGCGCCGTCCCCATCGCACAGCCTTTTACGCGGCGGCCTTAGCCGCCCCGCCCTGCTCAGCCTGTGAGCCCCCCCCCCCCGAGGGCCCCAGCGGCGCCCCCCCCTGCTCAGCTCGGGAGCTCCCCCAAGCGCCCCCCGCCTCCCGCTCAGCCCGGGAGCCCCCAGAGCGCCCCAGTCGCCAGGGAGTGACACCCCGGCCTGAACTTCACCCGCCTGCGATCACAGGCCCGCTCCCCAAAATGCCTGGGACAGCCTGGCGGCTCCGAGTCCCGGGGCAGTTCTGTAACACACCAGGAGGTCAAGCAGTGCCACTGCCCGCCGGGCCTGGCGAGCAGCCTGCGTCCCTGTCCCTCCGGCGTCCCGGCGCCATTTCCGAAGAGCCGCTATGGAGACTCTCGTCCACGCTTCTGGGAACGACCTCTACGCCTCTCTCTTGGGTGAGCACGCGGGAGCACCTGCCCTTCCGGGAAGGCCCACAGGCAACTTTGTAAGAAGCCGCCAGGCTGTTTCCCAAAGTGGCCGCACCGCACCCCTCCGCCGGCGGCCGTTCGCGCGCTCCCCACCCAGCCCTCGCCGGCGGATGGCACTGCCAGCTTCGTGGGAGTGAGTTCTTACAAGTGGCTTTATCTTTATTAGACGCGACTCACGCCCTTACCACTCAGCCCTTACGAGCTGTGCAGCCAGCACCACAGCCAGTCTGAGAATATTTATTTCATCACCAGGACACAGGCCCCCTGCCCCTCATCCCCTTGCCTCCCCCCGCCCCCTTCCCGTCCGTGGATGGGCCTGTTCTGGACGTTTCGCGCCGGCGGACTCACACCCCGCGTGGCCTCTCGTGGCTGGTTCCCTCCCTGAGCGTCGTGCGTCCGGGGTCCGTCCGCGGGTTGGCGGGGGCGGGCGCCTCGCTCCTGCTGGCGGCCGAGGGACGTGCGCGTGCGCGGGGGACACACCTGGGTAACGGGTGCGTGCGCCACGGACACGGTCATCTGCGGACGTGCACGTGCACGGTGGACACACGTTGCGTTAACCACTCCCGGCCGACGCTGGGTCCTTCCGCTTTGGGGCTGCTGTTGAGTCGTGGGGCCGAGGGCGAGTGGTGGGTGCGCGCGCGGCGACTGAGTCCGGGGCTAACTCCTCCCTGAGCCTCTGGAGGACTGGCCTCACTGTCCACCCCTCTGCAGCAAGGTGGAGCGGCCTGGGTCAGGCGGGGTGGGTCCTCCTACGGGCTGAGAGGCTCAGGCAGCTCACTCCACCTCTATTTGGGGAAAGGAAATGAAAGTATTTCCTAGCCGACGATTAAAAAGTTACAACAGGGAAGTGTGCGGGGAGGTGGCCAATGCATGGTCAGGCTGCCTGGGGTGAAGAGACAGCTCCGGCTCAGGGCAGGCCCTGGGGAGACGCAGGGTTTCTCTGGAGGCTGCATCTGGGAAGGGCGGAGGGGTCCGGGATGAGACGACCCTTGAGAGGTGACCGCGACAATTCAGGGGAAGGACCTTGCAGGGACAGGGTTTCCCCTAGGGGCTGGAGGCTGGGCAGGGCCTGGCAGGGGAAGGGGAGGAAGAGGCCTGCGGTTCCTCCCCTAATTAAAGAGGAGGGTGGGCAAGAAGCCTTGGGGCTGGGGAGCGTGACCCCACCACAGGGCAGTAGGCACGCTCTGATGTGAATATCGTCAGGCTAGAGTAAGCCGTTTCAGTCCTGCCTCCGAGCTCCCTGTGGTCCGACCTCCCTGTGGGCCAGGCCAGGCTCCAGGCCACCCAGCTGGGGCAGGGGCGGGGCTCCAGCTTGGAGGGGCTGGGGGCAGCCTGTTGGATTGGTCCTCCAGTCCCAGCTCCAACAGACATCTAGAGAATGGGTCAGAGAAGCTGGGAGGCCTATGCGGGATGGAGACAGGGTGAACCCTGCAAGCCCACTCCCTCGACCCCTGCCCTGCCCCCCAGCCTACTGTTTTTGTAATCCAGGCATGAATAAACACACACATGAACAAATATTCCAAAACTATTAACCATTTCCGTTTGAAACACAGGGGAAAGCCCACAGGGAGGCAAGGGGGGACTGGCCTGGTCCTGTGTTTTCATTTTGACAAAAGAGTAAACAGGCACCGTATCAACAGCCCTCCCCCCCCCCCCCCCGCAATCTGATCTGAAATGAGGAAGGGGGCCCCAGCAGGCCCCCTCCCAGGGGTCTGGGAGGCCAGTCCCCTCCACCCGTCTGGCTTCTCCCTCCCTTGCTCCTGCCACTGAGAAGATCGTGTTTTCAAAACTCTCAAACAGATACAAGGTGATCACACACCCACTCTCACCCTAAATCATTAATGAGGAAGCAGCTGGCAGGCAAGGCTGGGATGGGATAAAGGGCAGCAAATGTAAAAGAAAAAGGAGACCGACCTGCTCCTACGTACATACGAGCTGGGGCACCCCCAGAGCCTCCCCTGAGGCCCTGGCCCAGTCACGAAACATCTAATTCATACACGCCGGGGCCTCTGGAGTCGGGAATGCACGTGTGTTGTAGGCCTCCCCGCTTGTGGATTGCCCAAGTGTGGTGATCAGTGTGGGTTCTCATCGGAGCCCCTGCCCCCATCCCTTTCACGCGTGCCCTCCCCCCTTCCAGCAATCGATAGGACTCAGGGGCTGGCCTGAGACACTGGGGGCCTCATCTCAGCCACGGACACCTCCCTCGGTGGCCTCTTGGCCACCTTGCCAGTGTTTTCTATCTAACACTGGATTTTCTACCTAATATGAATTCTAATTTACTTCAAGGAGCTCCAGTGCGCTGTGGAAATGAGGGATGTTACCCTCAACGTTCCCAGAAGACACTGGGGAAGCTGTTCTAATGAGGGGCCTTGGCAAAGGCCCTGGGGCAGGGGTGTGAAGGAGAGAGTAGTGTCATTTGGGGAGGAGTCTCCTGAAGGGACGAGCCAAATACTGGAGGCCTGTGTAAATTAGGCCAGAACCAGACAGGTGGCCGGCCGTGTGGGGCCCGCTGGACTGGGCTGGGGCTTTCACCCTGAGCAAGGCAGGACCCCTGGGAGGGCTGTGATTGGAAGTGGGTTTTAACACAATTCGGACAGTGTAGACACTCCAGCAGCGTCAGCTGCCCTCTTCTCCCCCTGTGCTGTGACACTCCGGCGTCTCCCTCCGTCCCCACTGCCGTCAAGGAGGGGCCACCCTTGGCACCCCTCCCGAGAGAAGGAAGATGAGCAGCTAGCTCCGCGGTACCCAGAGCACAGCTCAAATGGCAGTTCCGGACGAGCAAATCCACGGGAATGTGTCAGAGATTCTCCTAAATCCACCGGGACATTCCCGATTGGCGATTCTGGGGCTACAGATGGCCTTGCGTGCGGGGGGACGGAGGCCCCCGTGGAAATGCGCGGCAGCTCTCTGGCACCGGCGCCGGGTGGGCTGCTGCCCTGGAGCTGGCGCTGTCCCCCGACTCCCAGCACTGCTGCTTGCTGGCCAGACCCAACGAATGTCATTCTCATTCTCTCTCTCTCTCTCTCTCTCTCTCTCTCTCTCTCTCTCTCGTCACCCGCCACTCCGAAGGCCCCTTTCTCAGCATGCACAGATAGCAGTCACACCGGTGTCCTTCACCTACTGAGCATCAACTCAGCGGCGAGTACTGCGCCAAGCCCACCATGCGCAGGGTCTCCTGAGTGCTTCCCTCACTGGTCCCGTGCGCCCCCCACCCCGCTGACCTAAGGGTTACCCCTGTCACGCACAACCATGTACAACTCTTGCCATCATCTCTCAGAAAAATGTTTAGGATGTTCTTTGGCTGCTGAGATGGACATGCGTCCCTGCCTGGATGCCCCATGACAGCGAGACTGTGCTGTGTGCGTCCCGGGCTCAGTTCCCAGGTGGGCGGGGGCCGCCTTGCTCCACGGACCTCAGTTTCCCCATCCCTGCAGCCGGGGCACAGGGCTGCGGTCGGGCTTGGCTGCTCTGGGGGTGAACAAAGGACGCCCGCACGCTCGGAGGTCAGCAGTGGACACGGAGTCCTAGCTAGTCTGGGACGCGTTAAGTGGCCTCTAGTTCCCCGCGTGCTAACCTAAAAATGAGGTCTCCTTTTGAATCAGGCTTTTCGGCCACGTGCCCAAAAGCAAGATGGAGCCCCGTAGGTTCTCTGCCCGACCCAAAGATGGCGACACAGCTCCCTCTACCCTCAGGCCCAGGGACGGCCGCTGCCCGTTTGCAAGATGGCGGCAGCCTGGTAGAAAGCACGCTTCCCGCGGCCGGACTCGCCACGTACCCACTCTCAAGATGGCTTCTCCCGCAAAGCCCCACGCAGGAGCGCAGCTAGCTTACTGGCTCAAGCTCCGTGACGTGATCCCGCCTTTTCTCCCCTCCCCCCGTCTCCACGGGTCGTTTCCGTCTCGAGCCCCGACGGACGGCCGCCTTCTCCAATGGTCGCCTGCCATCCCTCTTGGCTCCACCCCTCGAGCGACCTCCTAGCCATTGGGAGGCGCTGGCAGGGCCCCGCGGCGCCCGCCCCGCCCCCTCTCCGTGGCGGGAGCCAATGGGCAGAGCGCGCGGGGGACGTGTTCGGGCGTCTCCGCCATTTTGTGAGTCTATAACTCGGAGCCGTTGGGTCGGTTCCTGCTATTCCGGCGCCTCCACTCCGTCCCCTGCGGGTCTCCTCTGTGTGCAATGGACGGGTAAGTATTGCTTCTCCGCGGTTTCCGACGACCTCCCGGCGATCCAGCTTTCCCCTCGCCGCCGCCCGGGTCTTCTCGGGGCCGTGGCCCGCGCGTCGCTCCTCCTCCGCCCGGGTTCGCGGGCGCCTCCGGGGTCCCTCCCTTCCCTGAGCCTGGGGTGAGTGCGCGGGGCAGGCTGCCGGAGGCGGCGGGGGTGGGGGAGGGAAGCGCCAGGCGGGCAGTGCCCCCTGGGCTTAGAAGAGTGGTGCAGGCCAAGCCCTCGAGCCCTGCTCGTTTCCGGCCTCCGCGCGCCTCAACCCGAACGCACGCGGCAGTCGTGAGGCCCTTCCCGCTTCCCGTCCATGTCCCGCGCGCACGCGCCAGTGTTCGCGCGCCTCTTGTGAGCCTTCCAGCTCCCCGTACCCCCCCGCTGCGCGTGCCCCGTGTGGCCCTTCCCGTTCCCCGTCGAGCCCCCGCGCTTGCGTGCGCAGCTCTTCGCGCCCCTGTCGGGCTTTGCGCGTGCGCGGTCTTTCCCGCCGCGCGGACTCTGCCCTCGCCCCCCTCCAGCTCCCCCCCCCCCCAAGCCCGCCGCGGGCCCAGGCGCGGCCCGGAGACGCCGCCCTCCTGCCCGGAAGGGCGCGGGCCCTCCTCCGCCCCCGCCGGCCGCCCGGCCCCTCCCCGGCTACCCACAAAGGATGGCCGCGCGCCCGAGCCGGGGGCCGGGGAGGGGCCCGTCCGCCCCCCTTTGTTCCCGCCTGCGGGGCGCCCCGGGCCGGCGGTTCCCCGAGCCGGAGCCGACCGCGGAGACCGGGCCTGCCCGCGGCGCCGAGAACTGTTCTCAGATGTTAGGTTTCTGGTCTTGGGGGAGAAATGCCAGGACCTGCGGAAAATGAAGTTCGCTTCAAAGTGTGACTTCCATCCCGCGTGTCCGGGGGACCGTTTGTCGTATCCCCGTGGGCGAGGGGGAGGTGCCACTTCTTTAAAGTTTGAGGCTTCCCAAGAGTTCTGCTTAACTCTGTTTGATAGTGGGCTTCGAGCCCTCCTTCCTCCCCGTCTGGCCCTCGGGGCGGGGCGAGCTGGTTAAAATGCCTGGAGGGTCACGTGCCTCGTGTGCCTCGGGCCTGAAATGATAGGTTTCGGGCGGAATCTAATCCAGCTCCTTAGAAAGATTGCTGCGGCGTGGTGGGCATGATCTCGCGGTCCGTCCTCCATGTTGCCTGGGATGGACCTCCCCCTGGGACCCCCTCCCCAGCGAGCCAGCTGGTGGGGGGACGTGTTCCCCGGGCGGGGTCGCGGTCTGGAGTCTCGGGAAACGGCGCTCCGAGGCCGCGTGCCGGTTCGGCGGGCCGCCAGGGCTCAGATCCCGCGTGAGGAAAGGCCGGCCTCCGTGAAACACTTCCTGTGGGAGCGTCCTCCGCCCCCCCCCCCCCCCCCCCCCCGGGGACTAGGAGGCCGCGAGTCGCCCTGGGTTAGTGGCCGGGAAGCTGCATGCTTTTCATTCTTTCGGTTTTTCTGGGAAGTTTTTTCTTGGCTCACTAGGGTTTTTAAGAACGTGTTGCTGTCGGGGTGTGAGGTGTTTTTTGTTCTTTTTTTTTTTAACGGTGAGGAGGCAAAGGTCCTGCCTCGAGGGGAATGATGGCAAGACAGCAGGCCACAGCTGCAGGCAGCAGGACTAGGCCAGTGCTTTGGGGTCCCGATACCCCAGGGTTTGGGTCCTGGGAGTTGCCTCCCGGAGGGCAGGAACCAGGGGCTCCCAGCTGGACAGGGAAGCTGGCCTTTGTGCAGGGAGGGGGTGCGCGTGGCTGCCCCAGGGCCTGCCGCGGGGTCTGGGACCACCTGTCTTCGGCCAGGTGACGGGGGCCATCGTGTGCTGAGGCTGGTGGCTCCATCCACCGGGCAGGCGGGTGGCCCGGTGGGGGGCGTTGCTGACTCAGTTCCCTTTCTGGACGGATGCTCCGTGAGTCACTTAGGACCTCGCTGGTTCACGGTTGCCGCGCACCAGCCCTTGGAGAGGGTTTCGCCGTGCCGTTCTAGGAGCTGGCGCGCAGCTGAGGCGCACGGGGCCTGGGGACCCTCAGGTAGCCCTGCTTCCGTCCAGCCCCCGAGGCGGGAGAAAGTCCGGTCACGCGGAGCCAGGTTGATAAGTAACCTGTGTTAATGTTATCTGTTCACTGGAGCCGAGCTGCCACCTTCCCCGGAACCTTCCATGCGTGGGACGTGGAGTCCCCTGTCTTCCCCTTGGAGCTAAAGCTCTGACCTGGGGCCTGAGAGCTGCCTTTTCTGTGGCCCCGTCCCTGCTCAGAAACGTTCCTAAGCGCTTCCAGTGTTTAGAAAGCAGACAACGGCACTTGAACCTCAGTAACAACGTCAAGGGTCCCTCCTGGGGCTTTTGAAGGGGGCAGCTTTGTCCTCGGACAGGTCCAGAGGCGGGGCCTGGGGTCCTGCTGGGAGGGAGGGGGCTGGAAGACAATGGTGGCTCCTTTTCAAGTTGAGATTAGTTGGACGACGGCTCACTTCCCTGCCTGAAAGGTTCTAGTGGGGGTGGGGGTGTGCAGTCAGCAGCCAGCCACGCTGGTGGCCATGGGGAACTCCCGACACCCTAGTGGCAGGGGCTGTGGGCTTTCCCCACCCCTGGGACAGTGGGGACACCGGCAGTGCACCTGGCTAACAGCTTTCTTCTTTCTCTCTCTGCAGCATCGTCCCAGACATAGCAGTTGGTACAAAGGTAGGTACTTCTGCTCAGCCTGAGTTTGTGCTCGTGGCCTGGGCCCATCTGCCCGCGCCACCTCTGGCTCCGGTGCTCCCGAGGCATCCAGGCTGCAGGCCCTGTCCTCTGCCCAGTGGGCTCACTAGCTCTTCAGAAGAAAAGGCACCTGCCCTGAAATTCAGAGCCCGTGAGAGTCCTGCTTTACGGCTCACGGGTTAGGAGGGAATGTGTGCAGTGGGGTTGACGGGGGCGTCTGCCCCAGAAAGTTCTGAGTGCCCTTGGTTTGATGTGGGAAAAGTCAAGATCTGGTTATGCTCCAAGCCCTTTGTGGAGTGGGGGGTGAGATTGGAGGGGGTATGGGGGCTCTGGGGCAGTTTGGGGCTACTTCTGATGGCGTCGTGGTTTGGGTAGTTGTTTTGAGAAATTCTGGTGTTTGTGAGCTGAGGGACACAGAGCGCTGTGTCCCTTCTGTGCGGAAGGTGTTAGTTCTCAACGCCAGTGGCAGGAAAGGTAGACGATGGAACACAGAGTGGTCCCCACGGGAAGTTGGGGGGCCACGTGCTTCTCCCTCCCGGTTGCAGGCCAGGCATGTGCACGCGCAGGCACGTGGCCTCCGGGGGAACCCTGGGCCCGATGATCAGTAAGCACTGCCGGTCAGTTGGTCACCTCCTGGGCTCCGTGCTGGGAGGTGGGGGAGTCTCCTCGGGCCATGGCTCCTGGGCTCCCTGCAGGTGGCTCAAGTGACCTGAGCAGGCAGCCAGCTGGTTTCTGGTCAGTCGGCAGCCGTGCCTGGGCTGGGTTTCACTTTTCCCAAGTGGATTCTTGTCTTCACACGCTGCCTGTCCTGATCTTCCTGCAGATAAAACCTGTTTGTCAGGTGGTGAGAGGGGAGAGGGACTGTCGTCTGAGGGGGTTGTAACGATCCCAGAAAACGCCTGGGTTGCAGACTGTCCTCCCCTTACTGTGGGAGCCGCTTTCCAGCCGGAACAGCTCTAGCACGGCTGTTGTCGGAACGGTCTCCTTCTGGCCCTCCTGTTTCCAGGAGACCTGTGCTTCCAGAATCCCACCTGCACAGACAGAAGCTCCTGGGGGGTGCGGGCAGGGGCTTCCTGCCAGTACAGCCCCCCTGAACCTGCACCCCCCGGCCCACTGGGAGGGCAGTGTGGTTCTTCCTGGGTTTAGAAGCGGCTATGCGGGGAGTGAGTGGCTGGCGTCCAGGTGTCAGGGATACTTGGTGTTCGGGGGAAGGAAAGGTGGTCCTGCCGTGTCCAGTAGCAAGTACATGCTTGAGGGTTGGTTTCTCTCGAAGCTTAGTTGACTTGAGGGCTGATGCCCAGTGGCCTTCCCGAGCGTGGGGTGGGAAGAACTCTGCTGGAGGCAGTTGGGTGGTCCCTGGGCCTGGCCCAGCTGTGCCCCAGTCACAAGGCCTGTGGTGTTCTGGTGCCTGAGGTTCTGCCCTGCGAAACATCCGCGCCTCTTGAGCTGGGGGTCCGTGCGTGTCCCTGCGCTGTGTGTGTGTGGGGGGGGGGGGGGGTCTGTGTCCTGGGAGAGGAGCAGGGTGTAAGTAGGCAAGGGAGCACGATGCCCACAGAGACGCGGATGCAGCCGCTCATGGGAGTCCCGGTCCCACCTATTGCTGGTCCTCAGCAGGGGCCAAGATGCCCTTGTGAGGGTTGTGTGTGGCCGGCAGATGGGGGCAGGTCAGGGCCCGGGCTCCTTAGTCCCGAGGCAGGAAGAGGCTGTCCTGTGGCTCTGACGGGTAGGATGTGGACGGGCCTGCCTGGGGTCCCTGCCGGCTTTTCTCTTGGCCTCCGTGACTCGGGAGGCTTGGGGTGTGATAGGTTGCAACTGGCTGGTGGTTAACACTTCCCTTTACCGTGCCAGACCTCAGCCTGGAAGGGAGTCTGTCCTCTTCCTGAGCCACGGCGGCTCCTCGGGTGGAGCCACGCGGGTCCTCCCTCGGATCTGTGGACGCTGGGCTCCAGGGCTCTGGGCTGTGGGGGACCTGTGTGGGTTCCTGCCTGTCCAGGGGTTTCGGTTTGGGGACAGGCCCACATTAGCTGTCTCAGTGGCTGGGGCAGCCGGTTCCCGGTCCTTGTCCCAAAGGGCAGTTTATAAACCTCTAGCTTCCTTCGGCCGCTGTCATCAGCTGCTGGGCTGGGAGGTTCTGGAGGGTTTGGGGCACCGGGTGCTGTGCGCTCATGTTTGCAGGCAGCTCAGCAGAGGAGCGAAGACACGGTGTCCTTGAGGAGGAAGCACATGGAGAAGGGGGAGGCCCGGGGGCCCAGATGGGCTGCTCTTTCCCCTTCTGCCAGGGCAGCCGAGGCCCCGAGACCCTCTCTGGCTGCCAGTTTTGAATCCAGGGGATCTGAGGGGTTACCTGTGGTTCCTGGTGGCGCGGTGCTAAAGCCCGTGAGCCTCGAGCGGCGGGAGTGTGCGGCTGGAGCTGGGTCCTTGGGCCCGCGGGGCCCCCAACTGAGGAGTGCTGGTCCCCTGCGGTTCCTCACCTTGTGTTGGCTGGTTTTGCCCTCGGGCCTCACCTGGCAGCAGGGACGCCTCGTGGTGTCTGGACCCAGGGTCGGTCTCACGTGGTGCTGGGGGGTTGACTCCAGTACATGGAGCGCAGCACGTGGCAAGAGAGAGGGGCAGGTCACAAGTCCCAGGGAGCCGGGGTCCCCGCCCCTCACTGCACAGCGCCGCCCACAGCACGGAGGGAGAGCAGGTAGTATTTCTGTCCGACAGCGACTAGAGCAAGGCTCAGGTTTCCTTAGACGCCTGGAAAATAGGGCAGGGCCCTGTGGCTGAGCAGGTGGCTGCAGTGCGACAAGGGGGCTTTGTTCCTCGAGTCTGCCAGCAGCCCCGTGGTCATCGAAGACGGTCCCACGGTCTTGACGTGGGCAGGGCTACAGCCGAGCTCTCTAGGACAGCCGGGCCGGGCTCAGCCCCGTGTGGCTATTGGCGCGAGGCCCTGTGTGCGCGGGAAGGTCCTGCAGAGCGTGGGGTGGACGTGACGCGTGAACGCGCGCCATAGGCGTTGGGCCCCCCGCCCCTGCTTTGTCGAGGAGCAGTGTGTCTTGGGGTTAGGATTGCGAGGACATCGCGGGGGAGAAATGGTCAGTTTGGGGTGCGGTCTTTTCTCAAGAGCAGGTCACACGGGAGGTGGACACGGGTGTTGGGGAGGGTGCCTGGTCTTCTGCTCTGCTCCACACACCCCCTGTTTCTTTCAGCGGGGATCCGACGAGCTCTTCTCTGCCTGTGTCACTAACGGACCCTTTATCATGAGCAGCAACTCGGCTTCTGCAGGTAACTCTGCGCGCAGTCCCCGGTCCCTTGGCTGTGGGTGGGCAGGGGACATCCGCTGGCGGCCTCCTGGAGTCGCGGAGGAAGCTGGTTCCGGGCACAGGGTTTTTCGAGTCTGGACGGTGCTTTATGCCTCACACACCGCTTTTCCGTCAGCAAATGGGAACGACAGTAAGAAGTTCAAGGGTGACAACAGGAGTGCAGGTGTGCCCTCCAGAGTGATCCACATCCGGAAGCTTCCCAGTGACGTCACCGAGGGCGAGGTCATTTCTCTGGGGCTGCCCTTCGGGAAGGTCACCAATCTCCTGATGCTGAAAGGGAAAAATCAGGTATCTGCCGATAGCCAGGCAAGTGCCCTTCCTGGGAAGGCTCAGGAATCCGGGCCTGGCTCACGTTCCTGTCCTGCCAGGCTTTCATCGAGATGAACACAGAGGAGGCCGCCAACACCATGGTGAACTACTACACGTCCGTGACCCCTGTGCTGCGCGGCCAGCCCATCTACATCCAGTTCTCCAACCACAAGGAGCTCAAGACGGACAGCTCACCCAACCAGGCGGTGCGTTGCCGGGCCTGGGGCGCGGTGGGGTGGAGTTGGGGAGAGAGTAGCTGGCCATAACTCCCCCCCCCCCCCCCCCTCCCGCCTCCCCCCACAGCGGGCCCAGGCGGCGCTGCAGGCGGTGAACTCAGTGCAGTCGGGAAACTTGGCCCTGGCCGCCTCGGCTGCCGCGGTGGACGCGGGGATGGCCATGGCTGGCCAGAGCCCGGTGCTCCGGATCATCGTGGAGAACCTCTTCTACCCAGTGACCTTGGACGTGCTCCACCAGGTGAGGTGGCTGGGGGCGTGCGGCCGCCCCCGGTCCTGTTGCCGGCCGTGGGGTTCCCTGGGCGGAGGTCGGGACCACTCTTTTCTCTTGCAGATCTTCTCCAAGTTTGGCACGGTTCTGAAAATCATCACGTTTACCAAGAACAACCAGTTTCAAGCCCTGCTGCAGTACGCCGACCCTGTGAGCGCGCAGCACGCCAAGCTGGTGAGTAGGGTCCCCGGGATGCCTCCTCCCGGGCCAGCCCCCCGGCCCCCAGCGCCTCACGGTTTGTGTGTCCTTGCAGTCGCTAGACGGGCAGAACATCTACAATGCTTGCTGTACCCTCCGTATCGACTTCTCCAAGCTCACCAGCCTCAACGTCAAGTACAACAACGACAAGAGTCGTGACTACACACGCCCTGACCTGCCCTCCGGGGACAGCCAGCCTTCGTTAGACCAGACCATGGCTGCTGCCTTCGGTAAGACGCCCGGCAAGGTGCCCAGGACCACCGTGTGCCGTGGGAGGCGAGGATGTGTACGTAGCTCAGTGTCCATGCCCCAGGCACCCCGTGACGCCGACTCTGTGCCCAGGGAGGTTGGTGCCTGTTGCTCCTTAGATGGCCAGCACGGCACCCGGCCCAGACTGCCCACTGGGTGTGGGGTCACGCACACACACAGCCCTTGCTCGCGGCGGAGGTGGTGGGTGCGATGATTAGTGTCTCATTTGTTTCTAGGTGCGCCTGGTATAATGTCAGCCTCTCCGTATGCAGGAGCTGGTTTCCCTCCCACCTTTGCAATTCCTCAAGCTGCAGGTACTCAAACACTTGACCTTGGTCCCCACCGTCGATCGTGCATGCCCACACACCTTTCCAGTAGCTGTGCTTCCACGGGCAGCTGACGTGGGCTCGGTCTCGGGGGGAGCCCGCCTCCCTGGGTGCGGGTCTCTGGGTTCCCTGAGGAGCCTGGACAGGGCAGTCTTAGGACAGGGCTGTGCAGAGAATCCGCTAACCCCCGAGTCTCTGGTCTGGTTCCCTTAAAGCACCTCCCGGGCGAGGACGAGCGCGCACGGTGGTTGGAGGGATGTGTCCCTAGTAGATGAATTTAAGTGGCCCGGTAAGCAGAGCGGCATGAACCGGGGCGGGGGCACACCTGAGCGTCCTTCGCAGGGGGCCAGCCTGCCCTCCTGTGACAGGCACGGGCCTGCCGCGTCCCGCCCGGGTGTCGTCTGCATGGTGACGGGCGCCTGCATGCGCGCACGGCCGAGGCCCGTCCGGGGCTCCGTTGTGCATCCACCGAGTGGAGCTTCTGTACTGTTGGGCGCATGTAGATGGGGCCAAACCTGGCGGTCACGGTCTGTGCCACGAGGAGAGGCGGGAGGAGCCGGCAGGCCGCAGAAGCGGGCACTGGGCCGAGCACGGCCGCGGCCGCCTCCTGTGTTTCCTCCTGCGTGAAGACGGGCAGGACCTGCACTCGCCTCCCAGCAGAACCCCTGGCCCTGCTGCTCACATCCCGACCTCCCTTCCCTTTCCAGGCCTCTCTGTTCCTAACGTGCACGGGGCCCTGGCTCCTCTGGCCATCCCGTCGGCGGCGGCGGCGGCAGCGGCGGCGGGCCGGATCGCCATCCCCGGCCTGGCAGGGGCAGGAAACTCTGTCCTGCTCGTCAGCAACCTCAACCCCGAGGTACGTGCCTCTTCTCTCCAGGCTGTCGTTCCCAGAAGCACAAGCGGGGGTGTTACGCTAGTGGGTCTTAGTGCAGAGGGGAGCGGGCTGAGCTCCTGTTGGCCCCAGGCGCCGGGGTCCCACCGGTCGCGGCACCCCTCTGTGCCGGTCCGCTCGCTGCCGCCGCCTCAGCGCTCAGTGTTCTCTCGTTTGCCTTTACGCCTCGGCTTACGTCTCCGATTCCGTAAGACGCAGGGTCGAGATACGCTTTGATATGTGAAAGCAGTCCTTAAAATTTCCAGCCAGACACGACGCGGTCTGGATGCCCGCCGGGTGCCTCTGTCGGGGGGACGCTGCCTTGCAGCTGAGGTCCCCAGGATGGCGAAACCCGTGCCCGTCCCAGTGGCAGAGTTTGGCTCAGAGGGAGCTCGGGTGAGCTGAGAAGGGCTCACGGTCCCTCACTCTGGAAAGGTGGGACGGACCGCCTTCAAGGAGCGTTTCAGACTGTCTCTCATCTGTCTGCCCCTCCTGTGACTTCCTGGCCCGGGGGCGGCCGGACCCTAGCGAAGCCTCCACTAACAGACTCGCTCCGCCTCGTGCTTGTGTGAGCGTTGTTCAGAGGCCCGCCCGCCGCAGCGAGCAGGAGGCCAGGGCCCCTGGGAGCCGGGCTGCCGCCTGGGGGTCCCGGCCGCGCCCTCCTGCTGCTCGCTGCGGGGAGGGGGGGCGCTTTCCTGCCTGCGTTTGCGAGGTGGACCTGTGACTTGTAATGTGTGTAGATCTGGACTGATGGAGCACTCGTGTTTCTTATGTATTTACTGACCTGTGTTTTTTTGCTACTTTTTTTCTTTTCTCCCCTTCCCCTTTCCCAATTTTTTTTCTTGCCCTGATCCGGAATTTCTTTGCCAACTGACTGCACGGCACTTCTGCTTCCTGTTGTTGCTTGAAACAAAACAAAACATAAATAAATAAAAAACAAAATTCCCCCTCAAACCCTGCTCTCCGGAAACCAACCTGCCCTTGAATATTAACATCCTGACAACTTCATCATCCATCAACCTGCACGCCTGTGGGGCTGCCTCCTCGTGGTGGACGATTGGCAACTCGCCCCCTGACCTCTCCCTTTCCCTGTCCCTCGCTGCCTTGCTCTGCTGTCCTCTAAAGAGAGTCACACCCCAAAGCCTCTTTATTCTTTTCGGTATGTTATCATTCACACTTTTATTACCTTGTTTTCATTTAATTGAGGTTATTTTTTACGCCCTAAGATGTACTATGAGTTTGCAGTCGGGCATTCTGCCTCGTTACGTGGCTTGCCTTCGGTTTGCGTATTTATTCTGACTCGGTAGACGCATGGTTTATTGCCCTGCATGCTTTTCGAAGAGTTAAACGTGTTGGTAGCATGCTAAAGTGCCGGTTCTTGGCCGTGGACCTTTCCTGGAGTTTACGACCTCTCTGCTGAAGGTAGTTTTCTGGTGCCGTTCCCTGGGACTAGACGCAGGTGCCAGAGGCAGAATGAGCAAACCTCGGGGAGTCCAGCCCTGCGAGGGGTGTGCGGGGCGTGGGGGCTGGCGGGGGAGGTGGCGGCGGGGCTGCAGGCGGCTCAGCGCCCCTGTCCCCGCGCTCTCGAAGGCGTGTACGGTGACGTGCAGCGGGTGAAGATCTTGTTCAACAAGAAGGAGAACGCGCTGGTGCAGATGGCGGACGGGAGCCAGGCGCAGCTGGGTAAGCGGCCGGGGCCTGCGGGGCGGGCGGGTGGGCGGGCACTGCCGGGCGTGGGGCCCGGGGTCACGAGCGTACCGCCTCCGCAGCCATGAGCCACCTCAACGGCCACAAGCTGCACGGGAAGCCGGTGCGCATCACGCTGTCCAAGCACCAGAACGTGCAGCTGCCCCGCGAGGGCCAGGAGGACCAGGGCCTGACCAAGGACTACGGCAACTCCCCCCTGCACCGCTTCAAGAAGCCCGGCTCCAAGAACTTCCAGAACATCTTCCCGCCCTCGGCCACCCTGCACCTCTCCAACATCCCGTATGTGCCGGGTGTGGGCTGGGGCCCCCTGGGCCCTCCCCGAGAACCAGCGTCCGACCCCTCGACCCCTCTTCTCCCCGCAGGCCCTCTGTGTCTGAGGACGATCTGAAGATCCTCTTTTCCAGCAACGGCGGGATCGTCAAGGGGTTCAAGTTCTTCCAGTGAGTGCCGCCCCACCCCCACAGCTCCTTGCCCTGCCCGATGCCCCGACCCACCCCCCAATGCCCCTGGCCCTGTCTGTCCCTCAGGAAGGACCGCAAGATGGCCCTGATCCAGATGGGCTCGGTGGAGGAGGCCATCCAGGCGCTCATTGACCTTCACAACCACGACCTGGGCGAGAACCACCACCTGCGGGTGTCCTTCTCCAAGTCCACCATCTAGGGCCGCCAGGGACCGGCCTGCTGGCGCCTGGCCACAACTTCCATCATTCCAGAGAAAAGCCACTTTAAAAAGCAGCTGAAGTGACCTTAAAAGACCAGAGATTTTATTTTTTTAAAAGAGAAATCAGTTTACCTGTTTTTAAAAAAATTAAATCTGATCGACCCTGCTCACCCTGGGGAGATGGGGTGCCGGCCTCAGGCTCCTGGTGACGAGTGGACAGTGCGCCCCCCGCTCCCTCCCCAGCCCCCCAAGCCCGTGCCTTCTGCAGCCCCTGTGGGGTGGGCGCTCCCAAACCTCGACTCGGCTTTCTTGTGCCTTAAAACCAGCTGCTCTGCCAGGGCCCACGGTGGGGGGGGAGGGGGGGGGGGGGGGTGCGGCTGGTGGGCCGGCCTCCCGCGTGGGATCATGTGCCTGGCGCAGCAGGAGGCTGCGAGCTGCAGGGACCAGCCGGCACCCCCTGATCTGTTTAATCAAGTGTGTGATTCTCCCCACCCCCGCCCCGGGACCCCAACTTGGGGCAAGACCCCGAGGGCACCGGCCCCGTCCTCCTTCAGCTCGGAGCTCTGTTTTCACCGTAATCTCTGTATTATGCTTTGATGCAGTTGCAGACATCTGTGCCTAGCAATATTTCCAGTTGACCAAATATTCTAATCTTTTTTCATTTATATGCAAAAGAAATAGTTTTAAGTAACTTTTTATATAGCAAGATGATAAAAATGGTATGAGTATAATCTCAATTTCCTCCTTGTGGTATGATCTTACATACTGTCCTTTTTTATTTTATTCCTTGTAATGAAGTCGCAGGGCAGGATCTAGTTTCCAGGGCAGACCCACTGGGGCCCCGGCCCTTCCCGCAAGGCCCCAGGCCGGCCCTGCCCACCACCTCCAGATGCCTTACTCACACCTAACCTGTTCCCTGTCCAGGGGAAAAGCGCTCTTAAACTTGTAAACTTTCAGGGTTTCCTTTCTCCTGCAAATTTTGGACCAAAGTTTTGTTTGTTTTTTTGTCTGCCTCTAATGCTGGGGCCCCAGAAGGTGGGACAGCGGCCCCTGAGTCTTAACTGTCTCCCACACGTCGTCCTGCACTCACGGGTCCAAGGGGCTCCCCTGCGAGCAGACCCCGTGCTGGCCAGCCCCCTCCCTCGGGTCTGGACCCTCGAGTTTCCGTGTTGGGTTGGAACAAGGGTGTAAATATTTATAATTTTTTATACCTGTTGTAAAACGAGGGGCAGCAAACGTGGTTTTTTATAAAGGTGACGCAGATGTATATTTTGATAACCGCAGTTACAGGCTCAGTATTGTGCCGGGAGCGAGGCACTCCACTGCCCGCCCCGACGGCTTGTAATGCAGAGAGAACCGAATTAAAGCGATTTTACAACTCCTACCTTTTCTGTAGGCTCTTTTCTTCCTGTTCACGTTGTAGAGGGCGGCTGGCCAGTCTGTCTGCTGGACTTTGAATAAATGTCTCTGCATCCTGCACTCGGTTCCCTTTATTCCGCCTCTGTCTTCACTGCTGTTTCCTCCTCTGTGAATTTAGCCTTCTCATTTCTGACGGGGATGGGGTTTGGGGGAGCTGATGAGGTGGCGGGGGGGGGGGGGCCAAGGGTCTCCTCCCAGGGGCGAAGGCCCCACACCACTGCCCACCCCCGCCCAGCCCAGGGAAGTGTGGTGTCGCCGGACCCACCCCCCACTCTGTGTGCATGAGCCTCAGTCCAGGAGCGTGAGATCTGTGTCCCATCCCCCCCCCCCCAGCCCAGCCCTCGTGTGCGTGGGGGCCCTGGACCACAGTGACTCAGCCGGGACTCCAGTGGGTGTCGACATTTTATTGTCTGGTCACGAAGTGCTTTTCCCCCCGCCCCCACCCGCCCGCCCAGTGGTCCCCACCTGCGCCCCACGCGGCACCCCACCCCTCCCCCTCAGTCCTTGAACCTGCGGACAGCCTGCATCTTGCGATAGTAGCCCTCGGCCTCCGCCTCCCCCGTGGCCTCCCGCTCCCCCAGCACCAGGCCGCCAGCTTTACGCCTCAGTGTGGACTCCCGGCTGCCCGGGCCCAGGGCCCCGTCAGCCATGCCCGGTGGGGGCAGCCCCTCGCCCGTGGCCAGGTTGACCGTGGCCACGGCCCCGAATCGCGGCTCCTCTTGGTCCACGTCGCTGATGGACGAGCCGGGGGACACGCCTGGCGGCTTGGGCCCACCGCGGAAGCCACGGGCCAGGTCCCCCAGCTCGTAGCCACCCTCGCCCTCTGCCCCCTTGGCCGTGCCCCCCGCCGTCTTCCACTCCCAGGGCCCGTTACCCGAGGACAGGTGGACCACGGGGTGGTGGGGCGCGTGCGCATCGATGGTGACGATGCTGGCCGAGTCGCGGTCCGAGGGCGATCTGTACTGCGAGGAGTCGGAGCTGGCGCTGGAGGACGAGGCGGTCTCCGCCCCCTTGGGGCCCGGCCCGCCCGGCGCCTTGGACATGGCGATCACCTGCAGCAGCCGCGGCGGGTTGGCCACGCGGGGCTGGGCCGAGGCCACGGCCACAGCCGCCCCGCTCTTCTCCGCCATCATGAGCCACTTGGCCCGCACGGCGGCGCTGCTCTTGGGAGACAGGCCGCCAGCCGCCTGTGCCCCCTCCTCGGGGATGTGCACCAGCGGCTGCGGCCCGGCCCGCGGCGGCAGGAGGACCCGAGGCCCGAGCCCCGGCCGGGCCTGCACCGTGGGGTAGAGTGAGGGCGGGGCCGGCCCCCCTTCCTCACCCTCCTCCTCCTCCTCTTCCTCCTCTTCCTCCTCCTCCTCTTCCTCCTCCTCCTCTTCCTCCTCCGCCATGGGCTCCGCGGGCGCCCGCAGGTGCCCGGGGCTGGCCTCATCGGGCAGCCCTAGGGCACGGCCCTCCAGCGACTTCTGCTTCCACTCGCTGATGAGCTGCTTGGAGCGAGAAGCGTCGAGTGGCACGTGGATGGTCATGTGGCGGCGAGCAGGGTCGTCGAGCGAGGGCGTGCTGACGCGGGGCAGCGTGTGGCTGAAGGTGACCATGTTCTCCTTGCCCATGGGGCTGCGTGGGGCCAGCAGGTCCACGTCCACGCTGGCCCGCTTCAGGCTGCCCAGCGAGGCCTTCTCTCGGGCTACGGGCCGGGGCACGCCGTCCAGCCGCCCTGGCGGCCCCAGCTCGTCGGTGCTCACGGACTTGTTCTGCTGGTACACCGAGTCGTGGCCCCGCTGGGTCAGGGCCCGCAGCGCATCCTTGGCGGGGGCCAGCGCCACCGGCTTCTCTGCCGTCGGGGCCTGGAAGTTGCCGACCGCGTGGCAGGCCTGAGGGTGAGGCGAGGGCTGAAGACCAGGGTTCTCCCCGGGCGGCAGGCTTGCGAGGTGGTCCGAGCGGGAAGCCTGGCCTCCCCGTGCGGTCAGAGCGGGGAGTCCCGCTCCCTTCCCGCAGGGGCAGATTCCGGTCAGGCCGCTCCCGCTCTGCGCACTCGGCAGGTCTGAGCCCCTGAGATTCTGACTCCGGCGTTCCGAGGGAGGAGACTCATCAGAGTCCCCAGGGCAGGGCCAGGTCTCCCCCTTCGGAGCCCCCCACCCCCGACTTCGCCCGGGGCCGGCCCTCCCTGCGAGACCGCCTCCCCGCCCCCCCCCCCCCCCCCCCCGCCCCGCCTCCCCCTCCCCCCCTCTCCCCCCTCCCCCCCCCCCCCCCCCCCCCCCCAGAACCTCCCCATGGGGGCAACCCCGCTCCCTCAGAGCTGCCCCCACCCCGGGGGCTTCCCCCGCCCCCTCACCAGGTAGGCCGCGATGCCAGCGCCGATGAGGAAGCCCGCGTACACGTCCACGGGGTGGCTGCGGTACTGCGTGATCTGGGTGAGGCCGCAGACGCCCGCTGCGATGGCAAAGCCGAACACCAGGATGGGCTTGAGCAGCTTGGTGGTGTCCGAGATGACGGAGTTGAAGTACATCTGGCGGGGGGGTGGGGGGCGGGTCAGAGCCGAGCGGCGGGCTCCCCGCAGGCGGCGGGCTCGGGGCGGGCCAGGACTCACCGACACATAGACCGCAGCGAAGGCGGACAGCGTGGCGTGCTGCGACGGGAAGGTCTTCCTGCAAGAGGCCACAGGTGAGCCCCGCAGGCCCGGCCCGGCCCCGCGCGCCTCGGGACCCCGCCATCTGCCGGGGAGGGCGGGGGGGGGGGGCAGCTCACCGCGCAGACAGGATGGCGTGCGCATCGCGGCCGGAGCAGATGTCCTGGGTGACGTAAGGGTTGGCCTCACACGACGTGCCCAGCAGCGTGTAGTTGGGCTTGCAGACCGTCAGGAAGAAGGGCGCGTGGTAGCCCGTGGCCAGCTGGATGACGTCGGTCACCAGGGCCGTGGCACACAGGCCGAACACGTGGACGCCTGCGGGGCGGCGGGGTCAGGGCCGGGAGCTGGCGGGGGCCCCGGGTCCCCCCCCCCCCCGCCCCGCCCCGCCCGACCGCCGCGTGCAGACCGCGGGCCTCTACTCACCCACAAAGCGCACGGTGCGCCGCAGGAAGGAGTTGAAGTTGCAGCCGCCAGCGTTGATGCTGCCCTCGGCGCCGCCCGGGCCCCCGCCGCGGCCCCACAGCCGGGACTGCACGCAGTACAGCATGCCCTCGCCGACCATGATCTGCCCGACAGGGAGGCAGGCGCTCAGCCCGGCGCCCCGCGGGGCGGTGCCCGCAGGCCGGCCCGCGCCGGGCGCCGGGGACTCACCGAGGCCGCAGGGGCAGCGAAGGCCAAGCTGAGGAGCATGAGCAGGGGGATGAGCTCCTCGTTGGTCTCCACGTAGGGCATGGAGAGCGTCCGGTCGTAGCACTGGAATCCCACCTTGGCCGGCTTGAAGAGGTCAGTCAGCTCCAGGAAGTACAGGGACACGACAGAGGACGCCACGATGGGGAGCTGCGGGGCACGGAGGCCGGCATCACCACAGCCCGGCTCACCACGTGAGCTCGGTCCCGTCCGCCACCCACGCTGCCGTCCGTCCGTCCGTCCGTCCGCCGGGCCGTCCAGCCACCTGCCCGCCCCGCACACCGTCCGGGTACCCATCACAGCCTGCCTCCGGCTCACTGGGGCCACGAGCAGCTACTGGGCTCAGATCTGGGCGGAGCCGACTCCCAGTGACCTGCACCTTCCCTCCTCCGCTCCAAGGGTCTCAAACCCAAACACCCGCAGGGTCCAGGCTGGGGCAGGCGCCCGGGGGGGGGGGGGGGAGGCCTGGCTGCCTCAGGAGATGCCGGTCTCCATTTGATGGACGAGGAAACAGACAGGGGTGGGGCCCACAAGAGGCCTCCGCGTTAACTCCTGCCTTGGACGGCACCTCGGCCTCTGTCCAGCCCTGGCCGGGGGGGGGGGGTCCCCAGAGGGAAACTGCCGAAGCTGGGTCCGCGGGAGCTGGGCTCTAGTCCAGAGAGCACTTACTGAGTGCCTGCTGCATGCAGGAATGTGCCCCAAGGCAGCTGAGTGGAGGGGTTCACAGCCACCTGCCCAGGCTCGAATCCTGGCTCCACTGCTTCCCTGTGCCTCAGTTTCCCCAGCTGGTAACGGAATGACAGGGTCACCACCTTCCAGGTTCGACGTAGGACCGGGCGAGTAAGTACACGGACAGTACCAGCCTTTAGTCAACGCTAGCTCGTGATTCCCTCCCCGTGGCCGTTAGCGCAACTGGGCCGCGGCGGGCAGGGCACTCCGGGCTGCGGGCAGGGGTTTGCGTGGGGCCCGGGCACATCAAATCAACTCCTTCGGCAAGAGGGTCCTTCAAACTGTGATTCTGACGATGCCCCCGTGGCACTCCGAGCTCCCGAGCGGCGTGGCCACGGCTGTGACGCCGGCCTGGCTCCCCAGTTCGGCCCTCGGCCCCATCTCCTCCCCGCTGGGCCACGCTGGAGGCGGAACCAGCCCCAGGGGGTCTCCGTGTGCCACCCCACTTGTCCTTGCATCTGGAGACAGACCCTCACCCAGGCACGGGAACACTGACAGCATATCAGGCCCAGAGGAAAACGATCCACGAGCACGTCCTGCCCACGGACTTAAGGCGTGTGTGCGTGTGCGTAGACACGCTTAAGACTCACGATGAGAGCAGGCACACACACGGCTCTGCGTCCCACGGGCCAGCCAGGCTCCAAACACCGCTAACACAGCGCTGGCGCAGACGGTAAGGAAAACACCGTGGCCTCGAAGGTGGCGGGGGGGGGTGTGGAGGGGGGAATTTGGGGCGCTTCCTGAGCCACCAAGCGTGCTCCCCAGGGATGTTATCTGCAGATAAGCTCACTCTTGGTTCGAGGTGAGACAGACCAAAGGGCTTTCCTGACGGGGACGTGCGTGACACGAGCAAAGGCCAGGCAGCCCCTGAAGGCCCGGCTCCGTGGGGACGGTGACTCGGGGCTCGAGTACTACACGGCAGTGAAAAGGGACGGAGTCAGCCGTGAGCAAAGATTTCCACTAGAAAAAAGCCAAGAGCAGAAACCTGTCTTAAAAGGGGAGGGGATACAGATGTAACAGACTTGAGTGGGTGTGGGACACTTTTTGGAGGGACCCAGGTGACCGCAGGGGGTTGAGGAGGACGCAGGGAGGGAGCTGCTTTGCAAGGACGTTGACACCCTGAGGAGGTAGAAGCTACTATGATGGGGATTTAAATACAAATCTGACAGACAGCTTTTCTGCCTGTGCGCAGGGACCCACTGGCCGGGGGGTGAGCCACTGGCTTTGTGACTTGCGTGGAGGGCTGTCTGCTCGGGACTGGGGACCCCACTCCTCCACCCACGCCCTGCCTGGACCGCTCAACAGACTGGGTTTCCCTGGCAGGTCAAGTGGGGAAGACTATGGCTACAGGAACGTCCTAGGAGGTGCTGAAAGAGCTGTCCCAGGATGGGTAAACGTCACCCTGTGCCATCATCAGCACTTAGTATGTGCCGGCTGACTGCGTCTATGACATTTTACTTTTCTGAACATTCACAGAGCCCTCCCTCACTGCGTGCCAGCCCTGTTCTGTGAGCGCGCTTATGGGAAGGGCACCGGCCCCTTAACAGAGGAGGGATTTGAACTTGCACCCTCAGGCTGCAAAGCCCACGTGCTGCATGAAGAGCCGGCATCCCCCCAGCCCCTTCATGGATGCCCCCCACCCCGGCGCCTTGCTCCAGCCCCTCCAGGTGAGCCACTGACCCCTACCTCGGTCATTTGCCCCGGCTGCTGCTTTGGGTGTGCCTCCGGAACTCCTACTCATCCTGCAGAACCCGAGTCCCCCCAGGCCCCCTCACCAGGCACCCTCGCTGCGCCCACCCGTGTCCTTCAGGGTGGTGGTCCCCGATGGCGTGCGCCACAGAGGCCTCTGCCCCGCCCCCATCAGTGCGGACCACCGCCCCCCCCCCGCCCCCCCCTCACCTCCACGAAGTAGAAGCAGGGCAGAAGCGTCATGCTGTCCTTTGGGGTTTTATTCTTCTCCTTGGTCGCGATCATGGTGCCGCGGGCTCCACAGGCCGTGGTTGGAGGGGACAAAGACGCGCTGGAGGAGGGGCGGCGCAGTCTGAGCCCTGGGGGGACCCGGTGCCCAGCGCCTGCGGGGGGAGGGGCGGGCAAAGATGCGCCGTACCGCCCAGGGAAACTGAGGCTGGGGGAGGGGTGTCCCCGCGGCCTCCCCTCCGCGCACTGCGGCCCTGCCCAACAACCCAGCTGCTGGCCGGCACCCCTACACCCCAGATCGGGGGTCGGGAGGGGCCCGGCGGAGGGCGGGGCCGGCCTGGTTTTAGGAGTCCCCGGACGGGGGCCGTTCCCCGGCGTCTGGACGGTGGGGAGGCCCGCGGCGGGGGACGGGGGAGGGAAGGGAGGGTCCCGGCGGCCGGAAGAGGGGTGCGGCCCCGGCCCTCGGCCCGCAGGCCCCTCACCTGGCGCGCGGGCGCTCGGAGGGCGGAGCCGGCGGGCGCGCGGGGCGGGGGCTGCGG